>NC_083691.1:91971969-92275000 GCF_033118175.1 Dama dama | reverse complement strand
TGATTGCATAATATTGTGAATGCAATTAATGACACTAAACTGTGTGCTAAACAATGATTAAAATGGCAAATTTTATACTACATATATTTTAACACAATTTTAAAAAAAGAAAGGAATAAAGTACTGATACATGCTACAATGTGGAGACACCTTCAAAACCATTATGCTAAGTGGAAAAGTCAAGACACAAAATATCACGTATATTGCATGATTCCATTCAAATGAAATATCCAGAATAGGTAAATCCATAGAAACAGAAAGTGGAATAATAGTTACCAGAGGCTGGAAGGAGGGAGGAATAGAGAGTTACAACTTAATAGGCGCAGGATTCTATTCTGGAGTGATGAAAGTGTTTTGGAATTAGACAGAGGTGATTATTTCACAATACTGTGAATGTGCTAAATGTCACTGAACTGCTCACTTTAAAATGTTTAGTTTTATGTTATACGAAGTTCACCACAATTTTAAAAAACTGATTCATACAACAACATGGGTGAGTTTTATATGAATTTTTCTGAGAAAGAAATAAAAGACTATGTAATAGTAACTCCGGAAAATGCTATACTGACTGGATAGTGTAAGGCTATAAACAAACGAACTTTATACAAATACTGTAAAATACTGTACTATGGCTGGTAAATTTGCGTCATGTCTAGGGAGACATGCAACTAAACACAATGTGGTATCCTGCAATGGTTCCTACAACAGAAAAAGGACATTAGTGGAAAAACTGACAAAATCCAGAGTCTATAGTTAACAGTACTGTACCAACATTAAGGTATTAGTTTTTTTTTTTTTTTTTTTTTTTAGTTCTACCACTTTATTGCTACCAACCCATTTCCCTCCACCCTCGTGCACACATGCTCAGTCATGTAATCCCATGGACTTCAGCCCTCCAGACTCCTCCGTCCATGGACTTTTCCAGGCAAGAATACTGGAGTGGGTTGCCATTTCCTTCTCCAAAGGTATTAGTTTTAAATGTACCATAATTATATAAGACATTTATATTTAGGGTATATTGGGTAAAGGGCATATAGGAACTCTGCGTCAACTTTGCAACTCTTCTGTAAATGTAAAATGATTTCATAACAAAAAGTTTTATGAATAGAGCTTCCCTGGTGGCTCAGTGGTAAAGAATCCGCCTGCCAATGCAGGAGACACAGGTTTGATCCCTGACCCAGGAAGATCCCACAGGCCATAGAACAACTAAGCCCGTGCACCCCAACTACTGACCCAGTGCTCCAGAGCCCGGGAGCTGCAACTGCTGACGCCCACGTGCCCTTGAGCCGGCGCTCTGCAGCAAGAGAGGCCACGGCAATGCCTGCTCACTGAAATCAGAGTAGCCCCCGCTTGCCACAACCACAAAAAAGCCCAAGCAGCAGTGAAGACGCAGCACATCCAGTGAATAAACTAAAAGCTTTTTTAAAAAAGAAAAAGAATTTCTCCAAGGAAAAAAAAAAACTTTTTTTTTTTAAATAAAACACTATGCAGGGGACCCTAATTTGCTGCTCTTGTCCTAGAGGAATTCTTGGCCACATGCATCAAAACATGTACAAGGATTTTCACAGCAACATTATTCACAGTAGTCAAAACTGAAAACAACTCATAATCTAGCAGCAATGGACTAGACACATAAGACATAGTAGGGTCATATAACAGCATATATCCTGCAACGAGAACTGACAAATTGCAACATGGTTGAGCACCACACCACCACAATCAGTGGAAGAAGCACAGAACATAATAAATACAGCAAGACTGTATTTAAATAATATTCAAAACCAGGTTCAACCCACAGAGATCCATGCATAGGTCTAAACTAAATTAGATATTCAATGATTTTTACCTACAAAGAACTGGCAATTTCATATAGCTCAATCTTAATATAAAGAAAAACTAGGAAATCATCGTCACAAGTCAAAAGAGTGGTTGCCTCTGGGGGGTGGGAGAGAAATGTGATTGGGAAAGGCATACAGGGGATTTCTGGGGAACTGGAAATGGCCTACTACTTGATTTAGACAGTGGTTACACAGGTGTTCGTTTCATAAATATTCATTAAACTGTACATGAATGTTTTGTGTACTTGCCCTATATATGGAATTCACAACTTTTAACAGGTAAAAAATTAATGCTGTACCTATTCTATGTAGAACATTATGCTCAGTTTTAGGGGGAAAGCAAGACAGAACAATAACTAATTGGGCCTTTAAAAAGTTTATAGTCTAACAGGGTAAGATAAGACCCACATATAAGAAGGTATGTTATAGCACTTCCAGTCAAAGAGGAAAGATTCATTTTTCAATGCACAGTGTTGGAACTGGGGGAAAATTTGATCCATACTGAATACCTTGCCCCAAAATGCATTCCAAACAGTTGAAAGATTTAAATACAAAAAATTAAACAAGTTCTCGAAGGAAAAAAATGGATGAGTTTAAAAAAATAATCATGGAAATGGAAAGGTCTTCTCTAAGTATAAGATGAAATTCTGAAGCCAATACACACAGACCCTCCCCAAACTCTGACAAATATAACTAAAGAAAAATTTATAGTAATAACTAGCAAAAGTCAAGTCAAAAGGCAAAACACCACACTGGGGAGAAATACTTGGATCTCACACCAGACAAACGGTTGCTTTCTTTAACATATCAAGTGCTCCCATAGCAAAGTAAGGTCAATAATACAAGAGGTAGAAGAAAAAAAGATAAAACCGGTTCTTTGAAAGGGAATGAAAATGGGTCAAACATATGTAAAGGTACAATAAAGTACCAGTTTTACCTTTCAGATGAGTCACCATCAAAGTCTGATAACTCCTCATGTTGGTGAGGGTACAGGAAAACAGGCAGTATGGAAAGTAATTTAGCAATATATCAAAATTACAAATGCCCAATCTGCTTGCCTCAGTAATTTCAAAGAAATGTCAAATTCTCCTAAGAATTTATTTCTAGGGACTCAGATATACATACATATGTACAAAGTGATATGTATATAAAAGAATACTCCCTGCATTATTTGTAATGGCAAAATATCAGAAACCTATATGTCCAGAATACATTATGTATTATAAGTATATTATAGCACATCCATATAATGAAATACTAAGCATCTACCAAAAGGAATAGGCAGCTCCAGATTTACTGACCAAAAAATGACCTCCAAGATATTTTAAGTGGGAAAACAAGCAAATTTCAGTATAGCATGTGTCATATGTTACAGTTAGTATACACACCATCATACATACGTCAGGATATAAGCACACATAAAGCTGTGTCATTACCCACACTAAGAACAAATGTAAGAGTTAGACAAGGTTTGTGAAAATGAGCTCAGTTGTATTTCTGGTTTAAAACAAAAAAACAAACGGTTGGCAATGGTGTGCTCATCAGCAGAGGAATTAACAACCGATGGAAGTTGTCTACTGCTTGTGGTTTCTGCTCAGGGAGACTCTTCATGCCACTCTGAATTAGTGTCATGGTCTCCTAACTGGTCTCAGCCCTCCAAAGACCATCCTACCCAACACTACCAGTTATGCTCTCAAAACAATCTGATCAGACCAGTTTCACGCCAGACAGAAGATAGAACCCAAATTCCAGAGCAGAGTCCACATGGCTCCCAAGCAGTCATCTCTGCATACCTCTCAGCCTCTCCTGCAGCAGTCAATGCAGCTCCTTTCACACAACCATGCAAGACTCCTGTGTCTTGAAACACGTTTTCCCATGGGCAGCAGTGCCTTCATTTCTTTCTTTCTTTGGAAAACTCATGTCTTAAGGCCTAGTTTAAATGCCACCTTTTCTGTGAAGACTTTTTAGACTTCTTACCCTCTGGACTCCCTGAGTACCTTGCATACAACGAAAATATCAAAGCAGGGATCACATTTTTATTGTTGCCACATCACAGCAGAATGAACACAGATTTTACAGAGACCTGGGCAACTGGTGAGTTATCTTCCTAGCCTCTCTAATCCTCACACCTTCTTGTGTAAAATACATAAAGGGCCAAGTGCAGTATTTGGAGTGTAACATGAACTCAATATACAGCTGCTGTCTAGGCTCTGCCAAACAAATTGTATGATTGTGACCAAGTCACACAATACTTAGGAGCTTTAGAGCAGTGAAAGTAATGTTTCTATATTTTAGAATTGTTGAGGATTACATGAGATGTAAGGTACCTAGCACAGTCCATGACCTATCAATGTTTAAACGTTTTAATCCTTTTCAATGAAATATACACAATACCAAATAGACACAATTTTGAACCATAAGACAGAGAGGATTAAAGAAGGATGTATGTGGAGTGGGGGAGGAAAGAGACCAAGGTAAGGGTAGGAAGAGAACGTAAGAATATGAGTGTTGGAAGTAGTGGTCTCAAAGCTCTTCATAGGCACTAGGATACTAGAGTCTGTATAGAAAATAGAACATAGGAATATGCCAGAACTTTGCGGCTCTTGCCGTTTCTACTGTCTGCAGAAAAGTCAAAGCAAGGGATTGACTGTAGGGTCTCACACTGGAACTGGAATGTAATGTAGATTCTGGGGTCCCAAATCAGAAAAACTCAAAACTTACAATGAAAGGCAGAGAAAGGAGATTTTCATGAGGAAAATCTTGGCAACTCCATCCCAGCAGCTGGGGAAAAAGATATGAAGCTCCAAAACCAAGTTAACCTGGAAATTAGATGGTCAGGATCCTCTGGGAAGGCCACTCACACACAAAGGGCAGACATAGCTCCAAGTGCCAAGCAAAACCAAAGGCATTCTCTTCCTTTCCTATATGGAAAATTCTCTCCCTTTTCCTATACAGATGCCTTGCAGTTTACAAGGCATCCAAATAGTCCTTTAGAAGTCTTATTTCTCTTAATTACATCCCTTTCCCTGATTTTATGTATATATATTAAAAATACATAATACATTATATTAAAAAATATACATACATATAAAAATATATAATACATATTAAAATATATAATACATATATATTAAAATATACATATATATATCTTTCCCTTGATTAGATGCCTGTATGGGGGAGAAGATATTCTGCAGGAAGAAACTGGACTTACAGCCAGTTACACGCTTCGTCATAAACTAGTGCTATGGCTTCAGTTGTGTCCGACTCTTTGTTACCCAATGGACTGTAGCCGCCAGGCTCCTCTGTCCATAAGGATTCTCCAGCCAAGAATACTGGAGTGGGTTGCTGTGTCGTCCTCCAAGGGAGCTTCCTGGTCCAGGGATCAAACCCTCGTCTCTTACTTCTGCTTACATTGGCAGGTGGGTTCTTTACTGCTAGCGCCACCTGGGAAGCCCTATAAAACTAGTATATGTTCTCGAATTTAATTCTTCTAGTTTGCATACATATTTACATATATAAGAATATATACCATTATATATGTTCCTCTTTCGTGTGGCAATGGGCTTTCACTTAGTGCCAGACAGGTGACAACATTTCACAAGGTTGGGATGAGGTTCTATAGAATATAGTATATGCTTTGAATCAGTGACAAATGTATGCTTCTGTTTTCCCATAGTGAAATAAGGTTTGTTAGTACTCTTGGTGTTGTCTCATGCTATTAATCAAATCCAGTAGGCGAGTTGATTCTATTTATATTTATTATTGTAACATATGCATGGTCTTCTGTCATTTTACGTTTTCCATGTTTTCTGGTTTTCTTTCCTATCTTTTAAAATAGATTTTGTGTTTTATTTTACTCCCCCCCTGCCCCACCAACCTATAGAATGCTTTCAGTAATGCTAATAGTACTTTGGGAAAAAAAGAAGTCAGCACCCTTACACAATTTCTCATACTTCTTCCTTCAGTTTACCTCCTGCTTTTTGTTGGTATCCTTGTGAACATATTTTCCCCCTCTATTATAAAGAGATATGTAATATAAAACAAAGTTCAAGTATAGTGTAAATAAGTAATTACCTTTTGTTTCAGAAAAACAATACATTTAGTGTTTACTGCCAGCCCCTTCACACCACAGATCAAACTTCCCTGATCTGTTACTTATTAGATTCATCTCCAAAAAATTTGAGTTCTAACATGTTTGGAAATGTTTTTATGAAGCCTTTACACATGAATGGCAACTTTACTGGGCACAGAATTCTTCAGTCAAACATTTAATCTCAATATCCCAAGAAATGCAATTCATACATCCAACAAAGAAGTCACATCCAGAAAAAAGAACCCTTACTGATCAATAAGAAAAAGAAACACAACAGAGAAATGGGGAAATGGCTTGAACTCTACAAAAGAGGACATACATTAATCATGAGGGAAATGCAAATGAAAGGCACAACAAGACATGATTATACACCTACCGCAGTGGCAGAAAGCCTACTGATGCCATTTGCTGGTTTAGATGTGCAGTGCTACCGGCGGGAGTTTAAACTACTACAGCCACTCTGGAAAACAGACAGTACCTCCTAAAGCTGAACGCATACAATTTCAGTCCTATATACACACCCAGTGGTAGCATATAAGTGTGTACATGCACGTACCAAGGGATGTATATAAGAATGTCTGATAGCAGCATGACTCATAATAACCCCAAACTAGAAACAACCCAGAAGACTACCAACAATCTAATGGATAAACGGTGGTATATTCATAAAATGGAATACTGTATAGCAAATAGCTATTGCTACACACATATAAACCTCACAAATACTGAACAAAACAAGCCAGAATGTAAAAGAATACATACATGTGAAGTTTAAGAACAGGCAAAACTGATCAATGTGGTTAGAAGAGTAGTTACCTTAGGACAGGAGTCAGCAGACTTTTTATGTTAAGGGCCGGATGGCAAACATTCAAGGCTTTTGCAGGGCATGCAGTCTCTACACCAACTATTCATTTTTGCTAATGTAATGCAAAAGCTGAGGAAGGAAATGGCAACCCACTCCAGTGTTCTTGCCTAGAGAATCTTGTGGACAGAGGAGCCTGGTGGGCTGCTGTCCATGGGGTCACACAGAGTCGGACACAACTGATGCGACTTAGCATGCATGCATGCATTGGAGAAGGAAATGGCAACCCACTCCAGTATTCTTGCCTGGAGAATCCCAGGGTTGGAGGAGCCTGGTGGGCTGCCGTCTATGGGGTCGCACAGAGTCGGACACGACGGAAGTGACTTAACAGCCGCAGCAGCAGTGCAGAAGCAGCCACAGACAGAACATAAGCAAATGAGCGTGACTGTGTTTCATTAAGACTTCACGGACATTGAAATCTGATCATATGATTTTCATGAGCCATGAAATACTATTCTTCTTTTGATTTTAAAAAACAGTATAAAAACATTAAAAAAAACAAAACTGTTTTTAGCTCACAGCTGTAAGCCAGAATTGGTCTGCAGGCCACAGTTTGACTTAGGGAGTCAGGTGTATACAGGTATATACAGGTAGGGGTATACAGAGGTTTCTGATGTGATGGTAAAGTTCTGTTTCTTAAAAAAAAAAAAACTGTTATTTATTTTTGGCTGCACTGGGTTTTCACTGCTTTGCGTGGACTTTCTCCAGCTGCAGCGAGCGGGGGCTACTCTTCGTTGCAGTGCGCGGGCTTCTCGTTGTGGTGGCTTCCCTTGTCGTGGAGCACAAGCACTACGGCTTTCAGAAGCTGCAGCACAAGGGCTCAGCAGTGTGGCGTGCAGGCTTGGCTGCTCAAAGGCATGCGGGATCTTCCCAGACCTGCGATTGAACCTGTGTTCCCTGCACTGGCAGGTGGATTCTTTATTACTGAGCCACCAGGGAAGCCCTCAACAGTGTTTTTTTTTAAAAAGAATCTAGCTGCCAAAACAGAAGACATGAGTTCTATCCTTGATCCAGGAAGATCTCCCATGCCTCAGAGCAACTAAGCCTGTGGACCACAACTGCTGAGCGTGCGCTCTGGAGCCCGTGAGTCACAACTATTCAGCCCGCATGCAGCAACTACTGAAGCCTGAGCACCCTACAGCCCGTGCTCTACAACGAGAAGCCGCCACAACAAGAAGCCTGCGTGTTGAAACTGGAGAGCAGCCCCCGCTCACTGCAACTAGAGAAAAGCCTGTTTTCAGCAACCAAGACCCAGCACAGCCCAAAATAAACAAAATTATTAAAAAAAAAAAAAAAAAAAAAAACTTTGCTGAGATTACTCCACTTTTTAAAAAATATTTATATTTGTGGTTGCACTGGGTCTTAGTTGCTACATGCAAGCTTTCTCTAGTTGCAGTGAGTGCGGGCTTCTCACTGCAGTGGTTTCTCTTGCAGCACAGGCTCTAGGCACACAGGTTTCAGCAATTGCAGCTTGCTGGCTCTAGGGTATGTGGGCTTCAGCAGATGTGGCTCATGAGCTTGGCAGTTGTGGCTCACGGGCTCAGGTGCTCTGTGACATGTGGAATCTCCCCGGACAAGGAACTGAATCCATGTCCCCTGCATTGGCAGGCAGATTATTATCCACTGTACCACCAGGGAAATAATAAAGTTCTGTTTCTTGATCTTGATGTGGTTATACAAATACATGCTTTTTGTAAAACTGTATAGGCATTCCTCATTTTATTGTGCTTCACAGATACTGTTCGTTTTTGTTTTGTTTTTTTTTAACAAACTGAAGCTTTCTTGCAAACTTAAGATGAGCAAGTCTATCAGTGCAATTTTTCCAACAGCATTTGCTTTCCTCTGAATTTTGGTAATTCTCACAATAGGTCAAACTTTTTCATTATTTTATATGTTACGGTAATCTGTGATCTTTGATGCTACTGTTTCAAAAAGATTACAACTCACTGAAGGCTCAGATGATGTTTAGCATTTTTAGTAATAAAGTATTTTTAATTAAGGTATGTATATTTTATATATATATAATGCTATTACACCCCTAACAGACTATAGTATAGTGCAAACATAACTTTTATATGCCCTGGGAAACCACAGATTCCATGGGACTCACTTTAATGTGATACTCACTTTATTCCAGTGGTCTGGAACCAAATCTGCAGTACCTCTGAGGTATGCTTAAGATTTGTATACCTTCCTATATATGTTTCAATTAAGAGAATGCTTTCTCCCTCAAACTCCCCTCCCATCCAGGCTGCCACGTAACATTGAACAGAGTTCCATATGCTATATAGTAGATCCTTGTTGGTTATCCATTCTAAATACATTAATAGTAATGTGTACATGTCCATCTCCAACTTCCTAACTATCCCTCCCCGGCCCCCACCCTGGCAACCATAAGTTCGTTCTCTAAGTCTGTGAGTCTCTTTCTATTCTGTAAGTTCATTTGTATTATTTCTTTTTCGATTCCACATATAAGGGGTATTTCTCCCTCTCTATCTGACTTACTTCACTCAGTATGGCAATCTTTAGGTCCGTCCATGTTTTTGCAAATGGTATTTCATCCTTTTAATGGCTGAGTAATATTCCATTGTGTATATGTACCACATCTTCTTTATCCATTCCTCTGTCAGTGGACACTTAGGTTGCTCCATGTCTTGGCTATTGTAAACAGTGCTGCAATGAACACTCGGGGTGCATGTATCCTTTTGGATCATGTTTTTCTCTGGATATATGCCCATGAGTGGGATTACAGGGTCATCTAAAAAGTATATCTTTAAAAAATAAAAGTTTAAAAAACCAAGTACGTATAACCAACTTAATTTTTGGTTAATTATTGGTAGGAAATCCATCATCCTTGAAATTCATCTTGAAACTCATTCAGATCATTACCTGCTGATTTTTATTTATTTTCTTTCATTTCAAAAACAGTTTCTATTTTATCTTTGACTCCTGCCTTTGTTCAATTTGTTCCATGATTTCGTTGGCAACAGCAGCAAGTGTTCCCAATATTCCTGACAGAACTAGTCTGTGTAGAGGACCCCTTCTGTCTCTCTTCTGTATCCCTCCTCTCCACTCTGACTGTGTTCATTTCTATTTTCCACTCTCACTCTGAGTGATCTTTCAAGCCTGTCCCTCCCCCTCACGGATCTGCTTTTTAACTCTGATTCTGCTTTTTGCCACTTCCAATGTATTCTAAGTGCTTCGTGAAACGGCATGCTTCTTGCACAGTTTAATCCATTCCTCTCGTGACTTCCTTGTAATTTTAATCTAGAAGCTCATCTTTCATTTCTGGTTTCACAATGAACTTCCCTGAAGGTATAAATCAGTTATTCAAACTCTTATTTCCTAATATAAGTCTTCATTTGAATGTTATGGTTAATCTTTCCACTTCCCCCTACAGAATCTGAATGGGTTACATATTGGATTTTTTACTTATTAATTAATCATTCAGTGGAGGAAGTCTGCCTCCTGGCTTCCTCACCCCTGGCACTACTAACACTTTGGACTAGATAACTCTTCACGGAGGGGCAGGAGGTGGGGGTGCCCTGTGCGCTGCAGAATGTTAGCAGCATCCCTGGCCTCTGTCCACTAGATGCCGGTAGAACCGCACGGGCTGTGATACCCAAACCTGTCCTCGGACTTTGCCCGGTGCCCCCCGAGGGGAAAAGGAGGTAAACAGCATTCAGTTGACAGTCATCAGTCTAGACTCATTTGCCTGAAAGCAGAATGGGTAGAATCTCCTTATTCTTCTGTGTTTACCTGGACACTAACTCAAATTCTTCCCTTAGAAACTAAACTTGGAGAATTAGATGTTATAGAGGTTTCAATTATTAGCTCAAAAGTTCAGCAGCCCAGGAGGATCCGGATCTGGCTGTGAACAGCTGCAACTGGGAAATTTCACCTCTATGCTCTCTGTTCACTGGGGCCAATGCCTCTCAATCTGTATGTATGTCTAGGGGTGGAGGCTTGGGCTGTGCCCTGGTCTGATGCTAAGATTCTGGTTTATTTTCTCATATAGGACCGGACTGGTCACTCTGATCAAGTTAAGATATAGCCCTGTGGTCGGTTAGGTGGTTCAGCAGATATTTTTCTCTGCACCATGGCCTTTGCTTGGTGCTGCTGGCCCTGGGCTCCAAGGCTGGCTCCTAAGATATGGTTCCTCAACTCTCCAGCCAACCATCCTCACCCCAGACCTTAACGGAGGTTATTAACCCCATCAGAAACTGGAATAGAATAGGAAACGGAGCCTATCTGCATTCCCGACTTCCCTAAGGGCACGCCTTCTAGATGGGTGGTCTCCAGCCCATCCTTCCAAGCTGTGGAGTCCTTCTGACCCTCCACTGTTCCCCCCCCCCCCCCCCCCCCCCGCCCCGACACTGGGAGTTGTATACACCTCGTGTCATCATTATTTCCATTCAAATTGATTGTTAGCTGGCAGATAGCCCTTGGAATTCACAGTTTAAGACTGGGGCCATTTTCAGATTTCAGTTGATAAAATGTTCCCTTCTATTTTTGTTTGTCTTGGTTCCTTTCATCACATTTCAGAAAAGGAATATTCTACTACCTTGCTATTAAGTCATCATTTTTCCTTTCAGTGCCCAGTGTAGGATTTCCTCCTTCTTCATAGAGATAAAGTGACAGGGCAAGGAAATGGTTCAACTCTTCTTAAAGTAAAATCTCTTACGTCTCGCTTTAAGCAGTGAGAGAAATGATGTTTTTTCCTAAAATACACTGTGGAAGCTCTGGGGTAGAGCTCAGGAGAGCAAAATCCAATTTTCGCGAATATGCTAATGTGGCTCTAGGTCCGCTTTTTTTTTTTTGCCCTGTACACTTAATTTTATTCTCAAAATAGAAAAATATGCCCTGTTCCACTTTTGCACAAGGCTGGGGAAAGAATGTAATGTATCCTTTGTGCTATCAGGAAGAGATATTAAACACAAGAAACTACTCATTACTGCCTAACAGAAAGAGGAGTCCTTAAATTCTAAAGGAAACGTCTACCTTCTCTACACCACTCTACACAGAGATCAGGACACCCACACTGTTCCACTGGGGAACCTCATAGCCATGTATAGATACAGGCACAGGCATTTCTTTTCTTTACAACACTGACAGAGAGAGATGGTTGATAACTAATGCATAGGCGTCAAGATCACACAAAGGTTTTATTGTACCCATTTTTTCCAAGCAATCCTATGTAACACTTCAGTTTCCTGATGTAATTTCAGTGGACATAAAGCCAAGCACCTTAAGTTTATGTAACTAATTCCATTTGCATGAAAATCAATAACTGCTAGAACGTTGCCTCCTGCTAATTACAAATCCTCACAGGCAGATGGTTGGGCCCCATCCTGGATCAGGTGCGCCAGATGAACTTCTTTAAAATCTCGGTCATCTGCCTGTGAATTCATGAGCAGCAAACTGGGCCTGCTGGTGGCAGACAGAAACACTTCCATAACAATGGGCACACTCACTGATGATAAAGATGAAAGGTAAGGAGATCATGCCCAAATCTATCCGATATCTTTGTAGAACTTAATATAGAGGTAAAATGAGGCCAATCAGTTGACCACAAAATATGTGGAGCACCACCATAAAATCAGCAGCAGTCTAGATGCTTTAGAAATACAACGTTCAGTTCCTGTTCTTAAGGAACCTGGGATTTAACTGAAAAGACGAGCATGCATATAACAACAAATCATGTAAGACAAAGAAGAACCTGGCATTAAATCCTGACCCATCTTCAGCAGTGATGCTGTTAGCTCTCCCTAACTATCTGTTTGTTGTAACCTATCCTCTCCTCAATTATACTTCCCACATCTCTTCCACACTTCCCTCAGGGCCTCCTGTGTGAGATTCTCTGCCATGAAAGTTAGTATCCTCCGTTTTTGATCTACATAGTCAGCCTGGTGAAATGTCTATAATTGTGACTTCAACTACCATCAGTCTGCTGAAGAGCTTCCGACTCCCAGATCCAACGAAGTGCACCCCGGCTGGTCCCACAGACACCTCAAAGGCAGATGCCCAAACTTGCTTCCCTGCCAGTAAGTCAGATCCTGGTGAATAGCACCACCATCACCCAGTCATCCACCCGGAACCTCAGGAGTCATCCGTGACTGCTTCTTTACTTCTACATTCAACAGGCCACTGAACCAGTTAATTCTTCTCATCCTTTCTTTTATGCACCCCTCCTCTTCTTCCCTCCTACTCAATGTCATTCTTACTTTAGGCACACATTATTTCTTGCCTGAGCTTGCAAACTGGTTTCTCTGCCTTTGGTATCATCCCCTCTTCCCCCGAAACTCTCCTCCCCAGCCACTCCCACTCTTCCACCTAACACACCAGTCACACCAGAACTACTTGTATTTCTCCACGCTTTCTCATCTGCACATCTTCATGTGGTTTCCATCTCTATAATCTTCATGTCCCTCTGCCCAGAACACTCTACCTTCTCCCTATTAATCTACTAGACTCTATGTATCCTTTAAAACTCAGATAAGACAACACAGAAGTTCTTTCTGAGTCCCTCCGACCTACTATACAGTCAGATTCCCCACTATATACTGGTATACAAATATTCTATTGCCAAAAATAAAAAAAAAATGTAAAAGACCCCATGAACTGTAGCCTGCCAGGCTCCTCTGTCCATGAAATTCTCCAGGCAAGAATACTGGAGTGGGTTGCCATTTCCTTCTCCAGGGGATCTTCCTGATCCAGCGATCGAACCCAGGTCTCCCACACTGCAGGCAGATTCTTTACCATCTGAGCCACCAGGGAAGGACCTTTAAAAGAGATGAAGTTCTTTTTCATATCAAACTTCATGCAAAGAAGGAAACTATATTCTCATAAAAACCATAGGAAATTGGGACTTCCCTAGTAGTCCAATGGTTGGGAATCTGCCTTGCAATGCAGGAGACGTGAATTCACTCCCTGGTCGGGGAACTAACACGCCAGAGCAACGAAGTCCTCGCACTGCGCTCCTGAGTGCATGTGTCACAGCTATGGAGTCCGTGTGCTGCAAGGAAAGATCCCACATGAGGTAATGAAGATCCCCCGCGCCACAGCTGAGACCTGATGCAGCAGGAAACTTACGGGAAACAGACTTCACTATAAACAGAGATAAGTTTCTGTGTCTCCCATTCAAAACTGTGGTTCACACTGAAGTCACCCCATGGATACTGCGATCAGCTACATCTGCTGGACAACATTCGCCCCCCAGCCAAACTTCCACCATGTTCCAGGCAGAGCAGCAGCTTTCCTTTTTATATTTTATTTATCTGTTTGCGGCTGTGCTGGGTCTTCGCTGCCTTGCAGGCTTTCCCTAGCTGCTGCGAGCAGAGGCTGCTCTCCAGCCGTGGCGCGCGGATGTGTCATCGAGGTGGCGTCTCTCATGGCAGAGCACGGGCTCCAGGGTTCCCAGGCTCCCGAGCTGTGGCACATGTGCTTAGCTGCTCTGAGGCATGTGGGATCTCCCCAGACCAGGGATCGGAACTGTATCTCCTGCATCAGCAAGCGGACTCTTTACCACTAAGCCACCAGGGAAGACAAGGAGATGTTTTTCTTGAATTGATCTTTGGCTATTACTTTAGGGCAAGATGGTCAACTGAACAAAAATACAGCATTCCTATGAAAACAACCTCTAAAATCTGTCTGAATTTCCTGTTTTCAATGTCATTTATATGTCTCCATCTACCTGTGGACTACTCCTCACAGACAGCAGGACAAGATATGAAAGTTAACACACCTCCTTACCTATAAAATGACGAGCAGATAATCTCAAAGAATGCTTTTCCCACAAAAACATCATCTGGACTCATTCCCTGTCCTAAGCTGGTTTCCCTGTGAATGTCCCCATTTCTGAGAATAGATAAAACACATAAAGGGCCTAGTCAACAGTCACTGCAGTGCATCATCCTGCCTCCGACAGACTGTCACAGGAAGGGTAAGTGGTGGTTAGAAGAGTCTCCAGTGTGTGCTCCCAAATACTACAAATGCGTCAATATTCTCTTCTCCCAATAATTCAATACAGAACTTCAATTTGGGCCATGTTTACCCAAGTCTGTACATATCATACTACCTTTTGGAGTAAAGCATCTCCTTTCATGTCTTTTAAATTTATTTTTTTGAAGCCCCAAGAGGTACCTTTAATTGCAGTATTTCAAGATTCAGAGAACAAGTAGAGATGAATCCCAGCCATGCCTTCAGAAAACCTGTAATCTCCATACAAGTGCAAAACGATGCTCTTGGTGCTTGGGTTACTGGTTAGCTAGCGGTGCCCATACTGGCCAAAGTTTCTTATGCGGCAAAAATCACCGTGGAGCTTGAACATTAGGTTTCTGTTGCTATGCTCTAAGACCTTTTCAAGTTTTTATAAAGTTGTTCCCATACATAAATCGTCTGTTATGAGAGCTTAATGGCATCCCCAAATTTCACCGGCACTTCTACAGAAAGTGCTTCCTGCAGTCTGCACCTTTCTACATACCACTGTTGAGAGGCTGAGTTTCTGGAATATGAGATGGCTCCCATCTGACATTAATCCCAGAGTGAACAAGCTTCATTCCCAACCCTTGTCCCAAGCTTGAGTTCACAGAGATAAATTCCACCACACCAGCTGAATTCTGCCAAGCCACCTGTCCAGACTTCAACAAAAACCTCAGCACCTCCAGAAACTGTTTCCAAGTGAATCCTTCCTTCTTCGGCCCTCTCCATTCCTAACACCACCATTTTAGTTGGACTTATTTCTCAGTGACACAATTTTAATCACAGTAATCACAGTGGTCCACCTGCCTAGGTTCAAATCTTACTTCCACCATGCTAGCTCTTTGACTTGGAAAAGTCACTGAATCCAATTTTGCAAGAAATTGCAGGAAACATCAAGAAATGAAAAAACATCTTTATGACGGAACTACTGATAGTATCTATTTCATACAGATGTTACAGAGGATTAAATGAGGTAATCATTGCAAAGCAGAGCCTGGCACCGTGCCTGGAACAGAGCAAGCTTTTCCTATACTACTTCATTACTACTGTTGTAGTTCTTACTGTTATTCTCAACAGCTTCCTAACTGGTCTCCTGCCACAAGGTAATCACTCTTCACCAATCCATCTTCTGGGCCACTTCTAGGAGGAGGCATTTCCAAAAACATTTCTTGGTTATAAAATACATATTTCATTAGAGAAAAGTCAGAAAATATAATGAGAGAAAAGTACCCCCCAGTCTGACAGAAGTGACTTTTAGGGCCCCTTATTTCCCAGCATTTGGAGGAGATCTGTTCTGATCATAGGAATTGGGGGTCCCTCCCTTTCTCTCTTCATGTTTGTAGATGTCTGGCCTGCCTTCCTTGTGTTTAGGGCCTCATTTGCTGTTTCTCCTCCTCCAGGGAAGGAAATATTCTTATATGAGGCTGAGGACATAGTTGATCCATAATAAATATTTTAATTGTGGAATTCAATGATACAGATATTGGGATGAGATCTCATGTTTGGTAAAGCTAATTTTTTTAAACTTGAATTTTAATTCCACTGTTGATGTATTTCTTCCTAAGCTTTTCTCTATTTTTTGAAAGGTATTTATTTTATTTGACCGTGCGAGGTCTTAACTGTGGCAAACAGGATCTTCAGTTGCAGCACGTGGGATCTAGTTCCCTGACCAGGGACTGAACCCAGGCCCCTTGCATTGGGAACATGGAGTCTTAGCCACTTGACCACCAGGGAAGTCCCCTCCCTATTCTTTCTTTAACCCTAGGTGAGCTGATCATTTAAATACTTTTTGCATCTGCTGTTTTCATTTTTAGCATTTTTCCATAATTTAACATTTAACAACACAAGGTGGGTTTGGTTCTAATTCTTTGTTTAGCATTAGATAGCATACAAATATTTTATCTGTATTACATGTAAATAAAATACAAACGGAGTAGAGCTCCTCTTACCTCTTGCCCACTGCCCCTGCCACCGCCCCGCCCCAACCCTGCCTGGCAACAGGTTGCCACTGTTGCCACACTGGTTTTCTCTGAGCTTTGGCTCACGAGCTTCCAGCTGAATCTTGTCCTATCCACTGGGGGGCTCCTCTGGCCTAAGAATGCAGGGGCGCTCTGAGGGCTCAGGTCCACCGTGAGCTGGTGCCTTGGGTCCTACAAGCCTGCTCCTTAACCACGCTCATGAATTCCTCAGGCTAGCGTGGCTACCTTCTCATGTCACCCCACCTATGTTCACTACAGTTTCCAAAGCCCGGCTCCGAAAGGTAGTTTCCTAAGCAACGCACTGCCCTCCATGATGACAACCAGGCCTGGTGTTTCAGAGCACTATGATAGTTCAACCACTTCCATATAACAGCACAGGCACTTGGCTGTGATAGCTACTGACTGGGCCACTGGGCATTTCATCATTTACGTTGTCTCTTTAAGCAAACCAAGACGTCCTTAGAAGGTAAACCGTTTCTCTTAATTTTTATCCTATTGGTCACTAGGACTGGGCTAGGTAAACAATAAATGACTAATGAATAAAGTAACAGCCAACACTTTTCTTCCTTCATAATATATATGTTTTTACATCCTTTTCTTGCTGTTTTGCACTTGATAACAGCTTGATAACAGCTAAGCACTCTTACAGTGCTTCTTACATGCCAGACACAGTCCTAAATGCTTTACATATATTAACTAATTTAAAGCTCAGATAAACCCTGGTGACAGGGTACTACTATCCCTATCATTTCAGGCATGAGGAAGATGGGATTAAAATTCAAGTTTAAAAAAATCAGCTTTACCAAACATAGTATTTCATCCCAGTATCTGTATCACTGAATTCCACAATTAAATACTTATTATGGATCAACTATGTCCTCAGTCCCATATAAAAATATCTCCTTCCCTGGAGGAAGAGAAACAGCAAATGAGGCCCTAAACACAAGGAAGACAGGCCAGACATCTACAAACATGAAGAGAGAAAGGGGGCCCCCTAATTCCTGTGATCGGAACAAGTCTCTCCAAATGCTGGGAAATAAGGGGCCCTCAAAGTCACATCATTATTAGACCCAATAATGAAGAGGGTCGGCCCTCAGTGGAAACCACAATCTTAGAGCATGCTTGTGAGCCTTTGGCAGGACACTGCTCCTCTGTTCACCCTTGGATTGGAGCACTGAGGCCAACTTTTCCTTGTTCCTCAAGAGATTTCTTTGTCACCAGCCCCACTGTCTTGTACCCCAGGAGTCTGGGATGGCTGGAGCAGGCAGGACAGCCCAGCTTCTCCTTACCAACTGGGATACAACAGCCCAACAAATCACAAAACTGACCAAACATTTTATTTAAACAAGCAGAGAAGACAGCCTTCTCATAAGATCTATTAGTGTATCATAAAATCACAACAATTCAACATGCTTATCATCAGTATCAATGTGTTTCTTGGCCAACATCTGACACATGCACATCTTTTATGGAATGCTCAGGAAGGAGCAGAGATCCACATTCTAGAGTGGACCTGGAGTTTCCTGAGGCATCCATGACCTCCCCCGAGACAGCGAAATCCCCCGGAGCAGCCACCCAGGGGCCTGGTGCCCTGCTTCTATTCCAGAAGGCAAGGCTCAGAAACAGACTTAATTCCTCAGTGCTCTTAACCACACCATGGATTCAACCATCGCCTGAAATTAACTACATCCAAATGTAACTGAGGGCCTGATCTACAGTCTCTCTGCCCCTGCAACTCAGGCTGTCCAAACAGAACTCATCACTTCCCCACACGTGTGTTTTCAGAGCCCACTACCACCAAGCCAGAGACCTGAGCTGTCCACACCCCCAGAGCCCCTCCTCAGAGGTCACTAACTCTGCGGCCTCTCCCCACCTACTGTTTCAGTCCAGGCCCTTGTTATTTCTTGCCTGGCTCACAGTAATACTTTTCTTACAGGCTCCCCCATCCATCTTTCCTCCCCACAAGCTGGAATAGTCTTTCAGAAGCACAAGCTGGAGATTGCTGCTTTAAAACCCTCAGGAGCTCATTATATATCACCAGTAAGATCAGGCCAAACTCCCAAGCGTGGCTCCCTGGGCCCTGCGTGCAAGACCTGGTCCCTGCCTGCTTCTCAAGCCGCCTTTCATTCATCCCCACACAGACTCCTCCCCTTTCGCTTTCCCAGGCCAAGAGCCGCCTAAATAGGCCTTACCCTGTCACGGCCACCAAGCTGTTGCCTCTTCTCGGCACATCCTCCTGACAGGCCTGCAGGCCTCAGCACAAGCACCACCTCCCGCAGGAAGGCTACCATGATGCCTTCACCTCAATCTGTACAACAAAGCGCCACCACTGACACATGATACACCACCCGCATCATGTTCACTTTCCTTCAGTGTCTTCTCCACTAGACTGCACGCTCACTTCTGTGTCCACAGGGCCCAGTGTGGGGGCCAGCACACAGCAGATGTTTCTCAAATCAAAGTCAGAGCCTAGAAATCCAAGCCCACCAGGCCTCATCCCCTTGCCCTTCCCTGACAGCCAGAAGGACTTACCCACACAATCACAGGTGGGGAACTCGGCCTGGGCTCTCTTGGCAGGTGTGTCCAGCAGACTCTTGGTGGGTGTGTCCAGGTACTTGAGAGGCGACTCCAGGAAGCCACTGAGGGTGGGTGTGAGTGGGTTCTCGGCCTTGGGGGGTGTGGCCTCCTGGCCTCCCTCCTCTGAATGGAAGCAGGTGGTTGAGAGCACAGTCACAGCCCCTGAAGACTCGATCTTGATTTGCTTGGGAGAGCGGGTGGCAAACGGGCTCTCGGGGGCTGGGAGACAAGTTGGCTGGTTCTCAGGGTCCTGAATGGGCACAGACGGGGGGCCAGGAAGCCCAAAGCTATCCCCAAATTCAGCCTCAAACTGCCGGATGAGCTCTTCCAGCTTGTCGTCAGCAGGGGGAAGAGGGCCAGTGGAGCCTGGGTGCAGGGCTGCCACGGGGCTGGGAGACCTCATTTCCTGAGTAGGGGCCAGCAGGCTGTCCCCGGAGGGACTAGGTGCAAATAGCGCAAGAGAAGGTTCTGGGGGCAGGGGGACAACAGAGCCCTGTGAGGCGGGGACGGGGGCAGGTGGGTGAGCCTGCACGTCCTCAGAGGCTGGGGGCCTCAGTCCTTCCAGGATGATCTGCCGCAGAGGCGGGAAGAGGGGCTGCGCTTCTCGTGGCCTGGACTTCTTGATGTGGACAGGCTTCCGGACACCGGGCTTGACCCCAGGGCCAGCTCTGTCGGCTCCCACGGGGCCTCCAGCCAGTGCCAGGGGCTTCTTCTTCTTCTCCTTGGGTGGTCTGTCGGCAGGCCGAGGGGCAGGTGAGCTGGGTGGCGCCCACCAGCCAGGAGCAGGAAGCTCGGAGGGCGGCGGGCGGGAGGCGTCATGGGCCTGTTCCAGGAAGAGACTGCGCTTATGGTGGAGGTGCTGCTGCAGGGCCGTCTGGGCCTTCTGGTGGGTGTCGGGCTCCGAGGACGGGGTGGGCGCCTCCCTCTGGAGAACGGGGGACGGGGAGGACGAGGGCGCCTCAACCTTGACCTTGGGCTTGGTGGGCAGGGCCTCGGGCCGCTTGAATACTGACTGGATGTAATCGCTGGCACTGCCCAGCAACTGCTCCAGTTCAGCCATGGGGTCAGGGCTTGGGCGAGGCATGGGCCACGAGCTCTGGGGAGTTGCCGGCGGGGTGTCGGTGCCCCAGGCCTCAGGAAACTCTGTTCTCGGAGTTGCTGCAGGGAAGGCAGGGCCGTCAGGAGCAAAGGACGGGTGCTCTTCAGGAGGGCCCACAGGCCACGAGGGAGCCCGGAGGTAGGACTGGGGAGATCTGAAAGGGGCAGGAGGGGACAAGGCCTCGGGAAGCGGGCAAGAAGCCTGGGAGGTGGCGTGAGAAGGTTGGGGGAGCGCAGAGGAGAGTTGTGTGAGGGCCTCAATGGCAATGGCGGTCTGCAGGCTGATGTTTTTCTCCTTGGCGATGCTCAGGGCACTCTGGGACAAGGGCAGGCCCTCCAGAGGAGGTATCTGGGGGACCTCGGCATTGAGGAGTGGCCCAGTGATGGGCGCCGGGAGGCCAGCGTCCCCAGAAGGCAGAGTCCCTGGGAGCCGAGGCCGCTCCTCACCTCCCTCCACGACCACAGACTTGATCTTCCCCTCCAGCCACTCGAGGTAGTCAGGGCACTCCGGGCCGTCGCAGTTGCAGTTGGGCGGTTTCATGCCATGCCGCGCAAGGGCCAGGGCCGCCTGCAGCGTGTCAAGGTCTTCACTGCTGGCAGAGCAGCTCTCAGGCCCGGACCTGGGTCCCCTGCTGTTGTTCCCAGCCTCACGACTCATCTCACGGTTGAAGGTTTCATAGAGCCGGGTGCTAAGGGCTCCATAAGAGGACACAGCTTCGGCCACAGCCGAAAAGGCCACCAGGTCGTGGGCATCTTCCAGGCGAGCGGTGTGAGCTGGTCCTGGGGCCGTGTCCCAGCCGGGCTTCTGGTCTGCTTGCCAAGGACTCCCAGCACCCAGCAGGCTGGGTCCAGCAGGTTCTCTAGCACCATTGACCGGCGCCCCTGAGGCGCTTAGCTGCCGTGAGTCCCCATGGTACACTGGCCCTGAGTCCATCTGACCTGGAACAGGTCCATCAACTGGGCTGAGCTCTGAGCCTGTCTGGAGAGAGAGAGAGGGGAGGAGGAAGAAAAGGGAAGAAGATGAGCCACGATACATGAAAAGCACTGTTCTGTGCCACACCAGTGACAGGCACACCTAGCCCTGCTTTCCGCCAGCCCTCCCTGTCTTCTGACAGAGCCTGAGCCCAGCACATCGCCGCACACCACCTCTCCCAGCGGGCTGCACCACAGAAGCGGATCTCTAGCAGATCCTAATGTGGACATTAAATGTGCTCAGGTCCTTTCTGGGTCTCATACTGATCACACCGATGAAAGGCCCCTGAAACCAAGCATCTGTTGAGGACACACGTAAAGGTCTTCGACGATGACTGAAGTGACACCAGAAGCTTTGCTTTCTGCCGGGAGGAGCCACGTGACAACGCACCAGCAGGGCGACGTGTGTGTGACGGGCAGGGAACAGGCACCTCTAACTAACAAATGCAGTCTGGACAAGGGGCCAGTGTGGCTTCTTGTGGGAAGGAATCCACCGTTCTTTTCTTGGCCTGTTACTGTCCTCACTCCAGCCCAGGCTGAGCACAGGGGGCTGATGGGACGACCTTCCTAGCCCAGCCCCAGGCCTGAGGAAGCTCTGATCACCCCCATACAGCCTGTGTTTAGCCCCACACCAAGCCATTCACGCCGATGACAAGCGAGTTCTTGCTGGGAAGAAGATCCAAGCTTCTTCCCAATCCCAGGAACCAGCATTATTCGGCTGACGTCCACCCGAAGGACACCAAAGGGGGAGAACACAAGAGGAAGTGGGCTGGGGCTCCGGCCCAGCAAGTTAAAGGGAAGGCAAAGAGGCAGAAGTGGGTTCGCATGAGTTCACCCCACTGGAAGGGAAAGCTCTTCCTTGCAGTAGAATGCAAACAAAACAGAGAAGGATACGGAAACTCATCAGTGGAGGCTACGAATAGCAGATGAAAGCTTGGCAAAACAACTCTCTAAAAATGACTTAGTTACAATAGCAACTTAGAAATCTGGCAGACACCACTTTTACCAAATGATCAAAGTTATCACCATGTGATAAACCAACATCATGTGCCTCTTGACATGCTACATTGAGGAGGAGGATATAATACTCACACAGACCTGCAACCAGAACATATAACCTAAACTTAATCATGCGGAAACATCAGATGAATTGAGACTAAAGGGCAGGCTAGAAAGCATCTGGGTTGTTCTCTCCAAAAATTTCAAAGACAAGAAAAGCAAACACCTCTCCCAGCTGACATCAGACTAAAAGACAGGACAGCAGAATGCATGATCATGGACTGGGGAAACACAGCTATGAAGTACCTGACTGAGACACCGGATGAAATTTCAATACGGATGTGGATAAGAACATATCATAGCAATCTCTGTGTTCTTGACAAGATGATTATACTATGATTGTATAAAAGAATGTCCTTGTCCTTAGAACACATACACACTGAAGTACTTAGGGACAAACGGTGTCTCTAACTTAATCTCAAATGGCTCAGTCAAAAATTACATGCGTATATTAAAATATCACACACAGACAAAATGATAAAGCAAATAAGGTAAAATGTAAACAATTTGGGTACATGGGAGCCCTAAGTACTCTTCTTTAATCTCTTCTGTAAGTTTTAAAATTCTATCAAAATAAAAAGTTAAACAAATTAGTCCCTCAGGTAGAACATAAAGTATATTGAGCAGATGTTAAATGATACGAGTCCTTAGATGGTCAGACAGAGCCATCATGGGCTCCAAAGCGGCGGTGGGAAGCTGGGATTGGGACTGGCCTTTGGGAGGTGAGCAGAAGACCCAGCCTAATGGTTCCCACCTCGTTCTCGTCATTTGCCCAGTTCTGGCCACAAGGGACCTTCATGCTTTTCTAATATGCTTTTCTGAGCTTTGCACATGCAGTTCTAATTCCCAGCCTCTCTGAGGTCTCTTTGGCTTCTTCCACAAGCATCAGCTCGATGTCACCTCCTCTTTGACCTGGCTGGCAGACTGGCCAGCGAGTGCTCCCTTCCTGATGTTCCCCCAGTAACTTATACATGCTTCTATTAGTACTTACCACACACCAAGTAGCTGCCTCCCCCCACTAGATGGTAGGTAGTTCCTTCAAGACAAGAGCCAAATCTTAATAACGTCTGTGCCTCCCACCTAGTCCACCATACACGCCCATAGGCCATGGAATACATCAACCTTTCCCTGACCCTGGTGGAAGACAATCTTGCAGAACTAGGAACTAGGAACAAATACCTTTCCTCTAGAAATGCAGCTGAACACCCAGTTCTCCCCTCCTTCCTACTTTAAACCCTACACTAATGTGGTTAACAGAAGCAGAGATATTAAGAAGAGGTGGCAAGAATACACATAAAAACTGTACAAAAAAGATCTTCGCGACCTGGATAATCACGATGGTGTGATCACTCACCTAGAGCCAGACATCCTGGAATGTGAAATCAAATGGGCCTTAGGAAGCATCACTACAAAAAAAGCTAGTGGAGGTGATGGAATTCCAGTTGAGCTATTTCAAATCCTGAAACATGATGCTGTGAAAGGGCTGCACTCAATATGCCAGCAAATTTGGAAAACTCAGCAGTGGCCATAAGACTAGAAAAAGTCAGTTTTCATTCCAATCCCAAAGAAAGCAGTGCCAAAGAATGCTCAAACTACTACACAATTGCACTCATCTTACACGCTAGTAAAGTAATGTTCAAAATTCTCCAAGCCAGGCTTCAGCAATACGTGAACTGTGAACTTTCAGATGTTCAAGCTGGTTTTAGAAAAGGCAGAGGAATCAGAGATCAAATTTCCAACATCCGTGGGCTCATCAAAAAAGCAAGAGAGTTCCAGAAAAACATCTATTTCTGCTTTATTGACTATGCCAAAGCCTTTGACTGTGTGGATCACAATAAACTGTGGAAAATTATGAAAGAGATGGGAATACCAGACCACCTGACCTGCCTCTTGAGAAACCTGTATGCAGGTCAGGAAGCAACAGTTAGAACTGGACATGGACCAACAGACTGGTTCCAAATAGGAAAAGGAGTACGTCAAGGCTATATATTGTCACCCTGCTTATTTAACTTATATGCAGAGTACATCATGAGAAACGCTGGGCTGGAGGAAGCACCTGGAATCAAGATTGCCAGGAGAAATATCAATAACCTCAGATATGCAGATGACACCACCCTTATGGCAGAAAGTGAAGAAGAACTAAAGAGCCTCTTGATGCAGGTGAAAGAGGAGAGTGAAAAAGTTGGCTTAAAGCTCAATATTCACAAAACTAAGATCATGGCATCTGGTCCCATCACTTCATGGCAAATAGAAGGGGAAACAGTGGAAACAGTGGCTGACTTTATTTTCTTGGGCTCCAAAATCACTGCAGATGGTGACTGCAGCCATGAAATTAAAAGACACTTACTCCTTGGAAGGAAAGTTATGACCAACCTAGACAGCATATTGAAAAGCAGAGACACTACTTTGTCTACAATGGTCTGTCTAGTCAAGGCTATGGTTTTTCCAGTGGTCATGATGTGAGAGTTGGATTATAAAGAAAGCTGAGTGCCGAAGAATTGATGCTTTTGAATTGTGGTGTTGGAGAAGACTCTTGAGAATCCCTTGGACTACAAGGAGATCCAACCAGTCCATCCTAAAGGAAATCAGTCCTGAATATTCACTGAAAGGACTGATGCTGAAGCTGAAACTCCAATACTTGGCCACCTGATGAGAAGAGCTGACTCATTTGAAAAGACGCTGATGCTGGGAAAGATTGAGGGCAGGAGGAGAAGAGGACGACAAAGGATGAGATGGTTGGATGGTATCACTGACTCAATGGACGTGGGCTTGGGTAAACTCCGAGAGTTGGTGATGGACAGAGAGGCCGGGCGTGCTGCAGTTCATGGCGTCGCAAAGAGTTGGCACAACTGAGTGACAGAACTGAACTGAATGTGGTTGCAAAGGCTACAAAATTTGAAGTGGTCAAATTTTACATGTTTACCTATAAAAGACAGAAGAAGTATGTACAACCAAGAAGAAACACGAGAGATTAGCAGGGATTTACAGAAACAGTGTCAGGACAACTAATGCTGTATGGAGCAGAGGCTTCTCCAAAATAGTCAAAACAACTAAAAAAATTTTAAAAAGTTACTTTGGGTGTATGAATAAGAACAAGGAAGAGTTAGGCCCACTCCTGTGCCTATGAATTCCCGGGGAAGGAAAATACTCTTTGGACCGAAAAGAAAAGGAACAGTAGATATAGATAAGAGTAAAGTGAAGCAAAGATAGGTAGAACATTTTAAGAGCCTCTAAATTTCAGTCTTCTCAGCCAAGGGAGCCCACTGACACACTCTTCCAGTGATCCTGGAAGAAACTTGCCATCAGGAGAAGGTACCAACAGGTGAGGTAAAGAGCCAGTGTCATCCCCAACTTTCACTACACTGGGTGAGATCAGTCCAGGTCAGAGTCCTGAGTAGGTAGCTGAAGGGACCTCAAGGAGTCAGGTTCAAGGACAGCCATCAACCATCTACACCCAAGTAATCAGTGCCTTATTTTATGTAGTCACCAGACCAAGAGATGAGGAGGTCACAGGTCACAAATGCAAGGGCTGCAAGCCAAATCTGCCACAGTCTGTTTTGTTTGGTTTTTGTTTGGGAAAAAAAATCAAATTTCACAAGAAGCCCAGATATTCTTGAAGGCCCACACTCCTGTCTGGCAACTTTGTCTACAACTGAGCACTGACTACTTCTCCAGCTCACGCCCAGTCGCATTTTTCACATCGCCTCCTTTAAACCAAGGCCAGGAGTCAGGGATTATTTATTAACTGCTCAAATTAATTAGCACTTCATTCATTTGTGTTATTTGCCAGGGCCCTGGGTTTGTGAATCAGGCTGCAGACATCCAAGTTCCACAAGGTTGGCTGTGATTTCCTCTGAGGGCCAGCTTCAGGAAACGATGGGCTGGCTGGGTTGGCTCACCAACGGCTGAATAACCATACCCAGAGTACAAGTCGGGGGTGTACTGGGGGGGGGGGGGGGGCGGTCTTCAGTGGTCTGCCACAGGGCTCTGTCCTCAGAACTGTCCTGGTCAACATGTTTATTAATAATGATAGTGAAGGCACACTTATTAAATAGACAAGTGACAGGACCAGGCCAAAAGGTCAACAGGCAGGAGAGAAAAAGATCTAACAGGGTAAACAAGGTCCTAAAACACATCTCTGCAAGTCAAAGATGGAAGCAGCACAGAGCAGTGGCAGTAGTGTTCGTGAAAACATCTTAGTAATCAGGAGGGGGAAAGACTTACTGACGGTATACTCAATGTGATGTGATCTGGCAACTTCAGAAGGTCTTATTACTCAAGGTTTCTCCAAACTTCTTTACCATTGATACCACCAACAGTAAGAAACACATTTTACACTGTGATCCATTAGATTCTTAAATACATATGACAGGTTTACAAAACAGTATTTCCCCGTACTAGATACACAAATCCCTCCCCTCCTCTTCCTTGCAGGTTGATTTCACAGTCTACTAACAGGTCCCAACCAACCTATCTGCAGGTGGACACGCACACGGGACCTGCCGGGAACCGGACCTACAGCGGCAGCGACAGCCCAGCTGTGCCTGGGCAGTGAGGGGCACAGAGACAGAGCAAGCAGAACAGTTCAAAACCACAAGAGAAGCAGGTCCCTTCTGGTTCTGAAGAAGACAAAACTCAAGAAGATCTGAGGACCGATCATTTGGGAATAAAATTTAACCTGTTTCGAGTGGCCCTAAGAGGTGGAGTCAGAAAACAGGTAAAGCTTGAGAAAGACGACTTCGGTTCAATTTAGGAAAAAGTTTTAATACGGAGAGATACTTCAATTAAAAATGCATCGAATCCTGTCCTCCGAACAAGCAGGGAGTATTGAAAAGGAAACCAAGCTGTTATTGGACAAGTTAGTGGACTAGCAAGACACTGGACAATGTGGGAGGAGGATGGAGGCCCTTTCAAAGTCCCAGCTAGACATGCCCTAACCCTGCAGCCCTCCACACTTTCTCCTCACTTCTCATTCCCCTCTGGGCTGTGGCAAGCACTGCTCTGAGGATGCTCCTTAAAGTTTGGCCTCCAGCTGCTTCCAGCCCCTGGAACATGCTACAGGCCCACTGAGAGCAGCCTCTCTCAAATGGACCAAACTCCCTGTCCCACCTCCAAAAGCTCTGTCCCCAGTGCAGACATCACCCATGTTCTTCCAATGTGCCCAGTGACCAGGTCCACACAATTCTAAACGTGAATGTCTCTTTATTCAATCTCCTCCCTCTCCCTTCTCACCCTCCTAGCTGGGGCCTTGCGTGTGCACACTTTTTAACTGTCCACCTTGAGAGTAGCTCCCTAGTCCCCGCCGCTGCCCCCCATCTTTTCTCCACTCTACAATCTGCTGTTGATCATACCCCTCCCTCAAGACCCTTCCTCACACACCACCCTTGCTCAACCTTCAGAATTCAAGAGTGCCATCTGTACACACCCAGTGCTTAGCAGGGGTGGCAGATTTTATTCTCCAAAGATGGCCATCACAACCCCTCACCCGCATGCACTTCTCCCATGGAGAGGTGGGGTTTATGTTCCCTCCCCTTGAACTGGGGTGAGTCTGCGACAGTGGTGGAAGCGCCATTGTCATGGTTTTCAAATCTATCATAAAAGACAATACAGCTTCTTCCTGGTTCTCCGGGACACCCACGTTTGGCACCCGCTACCAGGCTGTGAGGAAATGCAGCCTATCTGGAAAGGCCACATGAAGATGTTCTGGACTTTTCTGGCTGAGGTTCCAGCCAAGAGTGGGCATCAACCTGCCAAGTGAGTGAGTGAAGGAGCCCTGCGAGAATTCCAGCCCTGTATCGAGTTACCTCCAGCTTTTGGGACCTCCCAGCTGAGGCCCTAACGTCAAAGAGCAGAGACCAGCTACCTACTCATGCTGTTTCCTTCCTGACTTCCAGGTCCAAGACTCCATGAGCATAATATTAATAAAACGATTCCTGCTTCATGCCACTTAATTCTGGGGTAGTTTCTTACCCTACCATGGACCGGACTGTATATTTCAGGAGCATCAAGAAGTTTATAAAGCAAAAGGCAAGAGACAGACTCACAAACAAACAAATGCCCTCGAGTGAACTGGTGCCACGAGAACAGTCTCTCCAGGGCCTGGGGCATGGGAGCCACTTCTCTCTGGGAAGGTAGACGTGTCTATCAAGAAAGGTTTCCTCTTGAAGAGACCTTTGGGATGAGACTCAGAAGATGGGCAGGTATTTTTGAGGAGGGGAAGGAGGAAGATGGAGGGACGCTCATATGCAAAGGCACAGAACCATGAGAAGGCCTGGCAGCTGAGCAGTTGGACATATCCTGAGTGCGAGGCACAGGGAGGGAAGGTGTGTGGCTCACATCGTGGACACACAGGAGAAGATTTGCATTTCAGGAGGGGCACTCGGGTGATCCCACAGAGCACTGACTGCAGACGGAGTTCAAGGTTGGTGACCCGAAGCCCAGTTAGGAGACATGCTGCTATCCAGATCAGGGATGATGAGGGCCTGAACTAAGGCAATAGCAGAGAGACGGGAATGAAGCATGATTATGGAAGCAAGTGATGAGATGAAGGCTGAGACAGGAACAGAATCAGCCCCTCGTGATAAAGTCTTCCTGGACCAGTCCTGCCCACCACAGGTCAGAGCCAGATCTTACACACAGTCCTCTGCTGTTGCGGATCTTTTTCTAAGAGAGGGTGACCGATTACACCATAAAAACTCCAGGAGGACACAGCTTCCATCACAGCTTCAGAACCTGACAGAGTGCTCAGTATGTGTTCAAAATAGTCAGCTGCTTCTTCCTTCCTCCCAGGACCTGGCTGCTATAAGCCTCTTCAGCCTTGACTCTTGAGAGGCGGCCTGCGGGGTCTCTGAGCACTCTGGGACCCTCCTCTGTTACGGCACCTGTCATAGTGCATGCACACAGAGGTATGCAAAGCTGCCAAAGCCATCGGCTCCTGAGCAGCCTGCCCCGCCCCTCCATCTGCATCCACGGGGGGCACCCCGAAGGTCATGGTGCTGCCCTTCTCGGAGCCACCTTCCAGGCACAGACACAACCCTGCCCTCACTGGAACCCACACACCTAGTCTTACCAGGTCTCTTCCCTCTGGCCCATCCCATTTGGCCTGGATAGGCCAGGGGTATGTGCTCCCCTCACCAGGCGGTAGGCAGCAGGGGGTTGTTACTGAAAGGCAGGCAGGGTAAATGCCCTTCTCAGAGCCAAGAGACCTAACCCATCACCTACTTCAGGAAGGGTTGGCATGGATGTATAGCATCGTCACCTGGAGTCACAACTCTCATCTGCAGAAGACTCCAGGTCTTCCTCCAGGGGCCCAGGAAACCTTGTCAGAATTTGGCCTTGTGCCCTGCTTGGTCAGGACTCCCAAGGTCCAACATCCCTCCTCCTCTACAGCCTACGCCTTTCTCCATCCCCACAGCTGGTCCCTCAGACATCTGCAGGCATCCAACAGCCTGACCCCACCACAGGGGCTCCAGAGCCCCCCGGATACCAGGCAAGGCTGCAGAAACATGGAACGCCACCCCAGAACATCTCTTTTTATCCATAACACAATGAAAGGTGTGGAAATGACATCAGGTTTTCCAAGGCTTTCCTGACTCTCAGAATATCAACACATGAAAGCAGATCAACAATCCTCCATTACAGGGAAATGGAAGGAAGGCTGGAAGACAAAAACTATTACCGTGAGAGATCAAAGTCCTCACTGGCTATCTTTATCAGGGCCTCTGGGAAAGGAGACATTAGAAGAGTCAAGAGTCCCAGGGGCTGTCCTGTCCTGCAGTTATACACCATGTTGAAAGAAACATGCCCAAGAAGGTGTTTTGAACCAGATTGATAAACCTGTAGGCAGGTTCCACAAAGGCCAGCAAGTCCTAACCCCGCACTTTCCCAGCTGCATACACTACCAACTCAGCTCCTCCAGCAGCTATTCGACAGCTGCTTTCTAGCTGCATCCTTTCCCCCAGCCCTAGGGTTCAGCAGCCACCTCCATGTAAAACCAATTCTTTCCTTCCTTCCCCATATGGACGGCCCCACTCCCTCTAATAGCACAGGGGTTGCATTCATGGCATGTTCTGTCTAGAGCTGATCATTTGTTCACCTCTCTAGAGAATTCTCCCCTCCTGGGATCTATTGATGACACAAATTTATAAGTAGGGAAAGAGACTTTTAGGGAAACCCTTTCAGAGGACGTACACATTTGCCTCTTTTTATAGGCGTGAATGATGTGTGTATGTGGATACACTGGCTAACCCAGTCCCTTGATTATACGCTCCACGTCCAAGTTCTCTCTGCAGACAGCAAATCTCAGAGGGTTATATCTAACTTCCAGAAACGGTCACTGGACAGGGTAAAAATGAGAGTCCCTGTGTGAGGTGCTGGGAGGTAATGTTTCTTGTGGTTACTGTGTACATACCAATAATACATTTTAAACTCTAACTTTTCTTCCTACTACGAAATGAACAGATACAGCAAATCTTTCAATGGTTGGGGTGATGCTCAGGAAGAAGCTGAAACAAGGCCTAATCCCTTGAGGTCATCATATCTGGCAGAAGCACAGGACCTTGACTGTTCATGCCTCCTGATCGAATAGTAATTAAGTGTGGTTTGGGGGAAGAAAGGAAAAGAAGAGGAGTGACTAGGAGAGGTCTCTACGTAATAATGAAGGAATATTCTTATGACCGGAGAAGGCAATGGCACCCCACTCCAGTACTCTTGCCTGGAAAATCCCATGGGCAGAGGAGCCTGGTGGGCTGCAGTCCATGGGGTCTCGAAGAGTCGGACACGACTGAGCGACTTCACTTTCACTTTTCACTTTCACACATTGGAGAAGGAAATGGCAACCCACTCCAGTGTTCTTGCCTGGAGAATCCCAGGGACAGCGGAGCCTGCTGGGCTGCTGTCTGTGGGGTCACACAGAGTCGGACACAACTGAAGCGACTTAGCAGCAACAGCAGCATTCTTATGACAGGCCGAGTATCATGCTCATGGCTGCATACTCATTAACCTCCTCCAATCATCATAAACTCCTAGAAGGTAGAGGCTCACCTGCACAGATGAGGGTACAGTACCACATAGAGCACAGACATTTTTAACAGCTCTTAAACTCTTATACAAAAGAGGAAAAGGCAGAAGCAGTGACAGATTTTCTCTTTTCAGGCTCTAAAACCACTGCAGATGGTGACTGCAGCCATGAAATTAGAAGACAATTGCTTTTTGGAAGGAAAGCTATGACAAACCTAGACAGTTTATTAAAAAGCAAAGACATCACTTGGCTGACAAAGGTCCGTATAGTCAAGGTTACGGTCTTTCCAGTAGTCACGTATGGATACGAGAGATGGACCATAAAGAAGGCAGACTGCTGAAGAAATGATGCTTTCAAACTGTGGTGTTGGAGAAGACTCTTGAGAGTCTCTTAGACAGCAAGATCTAACCAGTTAATCCTAAAGGAAATCAACCCTGAATACTCATTAGAAGGACTGATGCTAAAGCTGAAGCTCCAATACTTTGGCCACCAGATGAGAAGAACTGACTCACTGGAAAAGACCCTGATGCTGGGAAAGACTGAAGGTAGAAGGAGAAGGGGGCAACAGAGGACAAGATGGTTGGATGGCATCACTGATTCAATGGACAAGAGTTTAAGCAGACTCGGGAAATTGTGAGGGACCAGGAGGCCTGGCATGCTGCAGTCCATGGGGTCACAAAGAATCAGACACAGTGGCTGAATAACAACAACAAACTCACTCAAGCGTTTCCCAGGTGGTCCCATGGTAAAGAATCTACCTGTCAATGCAGGAGACTCGGCTTCAATCCCTAGGTCAGGAAGATCCCCTGGAGGAGGAAATAGCAACCCACTCCAGTATCCATGCCTGGAGAATCCCATGAACAGAGGAGCCTGGTGGGCTACAGTACTCGACGTCGCAGAGTCAGACATGACTGGGTGACTCAGCATGAGCACTAGCAAACTCACATTAAGGAAATGCAAACAAAACAAATAAAACAACGGAAGAAATTTTAAAATCACATGTTTTAAATTTTAAAATTACAAAGATTCTCCCTGAGGCATTAATAGTAAAAAGTTACAAATAACTTAAGTGCCCCAACAATAAGGGAATGATTTTTAAATGTTTCTTTTTATGAAGAGAATGGGGAATGAACATAAGTAAAAAATATTCAACTTCAGTAGTAAACAGAAATATAAGACTGCTGTGAGAGTCCATTTTAAAACCACGTTGAAGAATTTAAGAGCAAGAATGTTTAGCTAAAATCTTACCCCCACTGCTTACCAGTTGTGTGGTCTTGAATACACTGATTAACCTCTCTGTTTCTCATTTTTTAATCTGGGCTTTCCTGATAGCTCAATTCACCTATGACGCAGGAGGCCCCGGTTTGATTCCTGGGTTGGGACGATCCAATGGAGAAGGGATAGGCTACCCACTCCGGTATTCTTGGGCTTCCCTGCTGGCTCAGCTGGTAAAGAATCTGCCTGCAATGCGGGAGACCTGGGTTCGATCCCTGGGATGGGAAGATCCCCTGGAGAAGGGAAAGGCTACCCACTCTAGTATTCTGACCTGGAGAATTCCATGGGCTCTACAGTCCACGGGGTCACAAAGAGTCAGACATGACTGAGCGACTTTCACTTCACTTCACTTCAAACTGTCTACCTGAGGTTAAAAGTTGACCTCCCTATGCCTGTTTCCTTATCTGTAAATCAAGGATTAATAACAGTACCTAACTTCACAGGGTGGTCATGAGGATTAAACAAATTAACATATGAAGAAGACTTACAACAGTACCAGGTACATAGTAAGGACTGCTGCTGCTGCTAAGTCGCTTCAGTCGTGTCCAACTCTGTGCGACCCCATAGACATCAGCCCACCAGGCTCCCCCGTCCCTGGGATTCTCCAGGCAAGAACACTGGAGTGGGTTGCCATTTCCTTCTCCAATGCGTGAAAGTGAAAAGTGAAAGTGAAGTCGCTCAGTCGTGTCCGACTCTTAGCGACCCCATGGACCGTAGCCTACGAGGCTCATCTGTCCATGGGATTTTCCAGGCAAGAGTACTGGAGTGCGGTACCATTGCCTTCTCCATATAGTAAGGACTAGGAAAGGGTATTTCAGTTTGATACCAAGTGCTGGTGAGATTTAGCAGGAACTTTTTTCTCATGATCCGCTGTTAGAGGGCAAAACAACCATTTTGGAAAGGTCTATGGTACCATCTATTAATGTTCAATAAACATGAACATACCCTATGATTCTATACTCCTAGAGAAATGCTGCACATGTGCCTCAGGAAATGTGTACACAAAGGTTCACAGCAGCGTTACTCCTAAAAACCAAATTACGGTAATAGCCTAAGGGCTTACCAACCACAGACTGGACAACGGAATATTACACAGCAGTGCAAATGAATGAATCACAGGAACATGAATGAGTCTCAGAGACTACACTGAGTAAGGTAAAAAAAAAAAAAAAGCAAGTCTCCAAAGACTATATATAGTCTATCAACTCTAAAAAGCTTAAAGAAAAAAAGGATATGTAACTGTATTGTGTAAGAATACAAACATATGTAACCAAAAGTTTTTTAAAAAGCAAGGAAATGATAAACACAAAAGTCAAGGTAGTGGTTGCCTCTGGAGGTGAAGAAGGGGGAAAAGGGTCGGGAAAACGCCCAGGTAGTTTCAGTGATGTTAGCAACATCCTAGCTCTTAATGCAGGTAGGGAGTTTACATGTGTTTGTTATTATGCTTTATATATTTAACATATACAAAACACTAAGTGTGTTTCAAATAATATGTGAGAAGAACTAACATAATATTCCATCAGCAGATATGCCTACTTAAAGTGATAAAGAATAAAAACATATTATTAATAAAAACATGGGGCAATGTCTTCAATGAAAAAAGGAAACTCAAGAATGTACTTATAAATGGATGCTTTCTGAGGGTTTTTATGACAGGGCAAGTGTTTACACTATTTGAAGTGGAAAAAAAACAGGACTGGAATTACTGCTCAATTTAAGAATCCAATTCTATTAACAATGCACATCTGTGCACACACAAAACAGCAAAGGGAAATCTGCAGAAATGCGAACAGTGGTCATCTCTGGGTAGTAGAGAATGGGTATATTCTCTTGGTCACAGGCTCCAGAATTTATTGTAGGTGTTATATTTTTATTTGGGGGGGAAAGCTTAAGAATAGAGTAGCTACAACACATCTGAAACTCTGCACAAACTATGCGGACCTCTAAACAAGCACTAGAGGGGAGTCTCAGGGAGAGGAACTCGTGGGTGCGTTTTCTTGCTATTTCTGTTGCTAAACACACGCGGCCCTCTGGGAGGGAGACTGGGTCTGGCTGAGGCAAGGTGCCAAGCCTGAGATTCCCACCCGTTAGAAATCGCCTGCAAGTCGCGCAGCCCAGTACAGCCCTACCACGCCGACCCCCGCGGCAGCTCGCTCCTCCCCCACGACAAGCACTGTGGCAGGGGCGGGATGGAGCCCGCTTTGCCGGTTCTCCAGACGGAAGCCCCTGCCTCAAGCCGCGGCCAGCCGAGGCCAGCGGGAGGAAATGGAGCCGACCACATCTGAGGCCTGGCGAAAGGAGCAACAGCTGCCTCGGAGGCCGCCAGCGCACGAGAACCAGGTCAGGACGCAGAGGCGGTTGCTCAGCCAGACAGCGAGAGAGCCCGCCTCCGCTGACACCCCACACACAGCGCCACAGCCACCGGGGCCATGGCCCAAGCCACGCAGTGCACGTCCCACGGCCAGAAAAGCCCCCGAGAGTCCCCAGCCAGACCAGGCAAGCCTCAGCTCCACCCACCCCGCTGCGCATATGCAGTTCTCACCACCCACCTCCTACCCCAAAGTCTAAAAAGTGGAGGAAATGAGAAACTTTGCCAACATCACAGTCCATTGACAGAGAGCCAATCCTTAACCATTAGCCCCACGCACTCTCCTAAAAGTGTCCCAAACCCCACAAAACCTAATAGCAGTTCCAGGGTGTCAAAAGGACCGGCACACAGGACAATGACGATAACAGAGCAGCTAATAGTTCTGAGTGCTAGGTGCTAACCTCTGGATTAAAAAAGCACTTTCCCTGGTGTCTCAGATGGTAAAGAATCCACCTGCAATGCAGAAGACCCTGGTTCCATCCCTGGATTGGGAAGATCCTCTGGAAAAGGGAATGGCTACCCACTCCATTATTCTTGCCTGGAGAATTCCATGAACAGAGGAGCCTGGTGGGCTACAAGTCTATGGGGTTGCAAAGAGCCAGACACAACTGAGTAACATTTGCTCAGTAACACTTACTTATTTCATGTTTAAACACAACCTTTTGAAGTCTTCCAACAACCCAACCCCCATTTTAGCAGATGAGCAATGGAGGCACGTGCTCCAAAGCCTCGAAATTGGTGAGTGGCAAAGCCCAAATCTGACATCAGGATGACAGTGGATGCCCATGGCCTCCAAACCACCAGGGTTCTAGTCTTTCGGAGAATGCATGCCCACATTTGCAGAAGAGTCTAATAACTACGGATTCAGCCTCCTACTTAAACCCCTGTTGAGTGAGTTTGCCCTCATCCATTCCTTTCTCAAAGACCTGAGAGGATTTCAGTTTTCTTTTAATTCAAAAAACAAATCCTTAAGCCACCACTCAGAAACCTATAGGAAAAGTAACTTTTGGCAGAGGAGATTGGTGGAGGCCAGTCATAAGACAGACTTCACACAGTGGGTTAGGAAATGGAAAAGGGGAAAACTGACACTTACGGAAGCCAGGAGGCAGGAAACTGGGGAGTACAAACAAGTTTTATTTATTCTAAAGCCCTGGGGGGGAAAAAATCACATAATACATCTCAGTGTCAAGTCTCATTCTCTGCAGTCACCGCAGGTCTGTGAGCCCAGATAACTGAAAGATGCCAGTAACTTCGGGTCCAGTACATGTTTATCTCAAAGTTCTGTCTTCAATGTTGGAAAAAAGGGCAATAGAAACCTCAACCCCTGGTTATCCATTTTCACCTCCGTGAGGTTAGGGGTGATGAGGAAGTCAGTAGGAGTCCTGCTACCTCTCTGTGGCAGACCCCCACTCTCCCACCCCCGACCCCATACCTCCCTCCCTAGATTTTGTGATGTTGCTGGATTCTGGTCCTCCTTCACTCCCTCCACAGAGGTGCTCCCTGGAAACCTCACCTACACCCAAGGCTGCACTGCTCAGCCTGCACCAATAACCTAAAAGCGTCCTTTCTCCTGGACTGTTCCTCAAGCTCCTGGCCTACTCTCCAACCAGCACATGTTTCCAGCTTGGGACGACTTAACTCCAGCACATTCAAAACCCAACTCAGCACCTGTTCCCCTTTTCCAGCAACTCTTCCTCTGAACATAACTTTATTACAATTCATGTAAAGAGTCACTATCTTGGGAATCCTGGCTCAAACCTCTGATGTCCAGTCCACCTTTGATGTCCTCCTCTTTATGTTTCCATATGCAATCAGACCATAGTCCTGTCAACTGCTCCTCTTGACAGTATTCCAGATCTGCCTTCTTTCAATTCTCTCCTTACTTCTCTCTCACAGGGACAAAAGCGGGAGGCTCCCTGACCGGACAACCCACCTCCGCTTTTGCCCCAGCGCACTAGCTTCAGAATTATGTTCAATCCACTAAGCCTCAAACCCATACCCTCCCAACTCCCAGGCTAGGGTGCTCTCTAATTCACTACTTCAACCTTCTCTCTTGACATAAATGACAGAAATAAATGAATAGGTAAGCAAATAGATTGATAGATAGATGTATCAAGGGCAACAAAGAACTTTCCATCTCATCAGGCTGCTTCAAGGAACTTAGCTTTTTAAATATGAACTTCAAAAAATATATTCTACACATTAGTGAAACCTGAAAACTCAAGGGGAACAGTTTAGTAAATTATGATATAACTCAGTGGAATATTACACAGTCATTAAAACCCATAAATTATGAACACCAAGGAAATATACTGGGTAAAGTGGGAAGTGAATATCATACCGAATGAACTATGTAAAACCATGCACGCAAATGATCAAAGAGGGAAAGTAAGGGTTTTTTCAGTGAAAATAGCTGTAGTAGCCCCAAAGAATTAGGAAATTTCATCTGTGGATATTATCAACACGTTTTAACAATCATACCTTCCATATATCAATATATATAATCAGGTATTCATTTATCTGTCCCTTCAACGAATATGTACTGAGCATTTACTATCTGAACATCAGTTTTAGGCACGGGGCATAAAGCAGTGACTGAGCAGTCCCAGCCTCATGGACAGACTGTATAGATGTTGGGTTTGTCCTGGGTCCCATTCAAAGGTAAGCTTCTTGAGAGCAGACATGTACCACTGTCTCTAAAGTGTGTGTGGTAGCATAAAGCTGTTATAAACTCTGTGACTTTGAGTATGTGATGAAAGCATTAAGAACTGATATTAACTATAAGTTTATCTCTGAGTGAAGCTGCCCTTTGTGTAATTACTGAGAATATCAAAGGCATGCATGCTAAGTCACCTCAGTTGTCTCCGACTCTTTGCGACCCCATGGACCGTAGCCCACCAGGCTCCTCTGTCCATGGGTTTCTCCCAGGAAAAATACTGGAGTGGGTAACCATTGCCTTCATCCAGGGGATCTTCCTGACCCAGGGATCAAACCTGGTCTCCCACACTGCAGGCAAATTCTTACCACCTGAGCCACCAGGGAAGCCCTGGGGATGATAGAAATCTTCTCAGTGTTGATAGTTGCACAACTCTGTGAATATACTAAAACCACTGAGCTGTACACTCTAAATGGAGAAATTGTATGTTATATAAATTACATCTCAATAAATTTAAATTTAAAAACCTTTAGAGAAAATCCTCATGTCTATCTCCCTAAGAAGCTGGAAAAAGAAATGCAACCCACTCCAATAATCTTGCCTGGGAAATCCTATGGACAGAGGAGCCTGGCAGGCTACAGTCCATGCAGTCGCAAAAGAGTCAGACACGACTTAGTGACTAAACAACAACAAGAAGTTTTAAAAAAGCGGAAAATGAACACTTGCTCCAGGAGTGGAGGGCTGAGCTGGTGAGCCCAGCCCAAAGGTAGAAGGAAAGGATGGAGGAACGACAGGAATATCATTTAAAAACTCTTCCGAGTAACTCCTTCACACAAGCGTTTATCACTCCTCTTATTTCCTCATTGGGTTACGAGTGATAATAAAATGGCCCTTAGCTCAGGGAAAGTGGTGGTGATCAAGATGGGGAGACCATCTCCCACTCCACTGCCAAGTAGTGAAGAGAAGGACCCCTTAGGAGAGCAGGGTTGTAACTTCTGAGAGGAGATGCAAGCAAGATTGTGTGGTCATGAGTTCTGGCTTGAGAAAGAAAGACATGACCTCTGAAAGTGCGTACACCAAGGTCCCCAAAACCAAGAATCATGGACATAAATCCTGCTGAACAGTTGGACGCAGTCACAGATAAGTCAGACATGAAATGTAGGATGGTTCAAAAGGTCCCTATTATTTAAAGCGGGGGAGGGGAGAAGTTTGCAAGAGATTCAGTAAAATTATAACAAGTGAGACAAAGAATATGTATTAAGCAATAAGCATGGCCTTAAAAAAGCTAAATTTTGTTGAAAAAATGAATCATGTTTTTAATACCCATTATCAGTCCTGGGTGTTCATTGGAAGGACTGATGTTGAAGCTGAAACTCCAATACTTTGGCCACCTCATGTGAAGAGTTGACTCACTGGAAAAGACCCTGATGCTGGGAGGGATTGGGGGCAGGAGGAGAAGGGGACGACAGAGGATGAGATGGCTGGATGGCATCACCAACTCGATGGACATGAGTTTGAATAAACTCCGGGAGCTGGTGATGGACAGGGAGGCCTGGCGTGCTGTGATTCATGGGGTCGCAAACAGTCGGACACAACTGAGCGACTGAACTGAACTGATACAAAATAGGGTGCTGCCACACTGCAAGATAACCTTACATTCAACTATCTGTTCCACATCCCCCTTGTAACACAAATGACCAATCCAGAACCTCCACAGAAGGACCTGGGGCAGGTGGGCAGGTAGCCTGCTAGCTCTGCCCCAGCCTTGGGACATATCCGAGGCTCCCACTTCTGGCTGTCTGGGTACTACCACAACATTGCCAAGGGGGTTAATCCCACATTCCCAGCTGAGGTTTCACTCCTCAGAAGACGGCCACACCCTGCCCAAGGCTGAGATCCTTGTTCTTCAACCCTGTTCTCAAAAGGGAGTGGCAGTGGCTGAACCAGTTTTTCTGTTTGTTTAAAATTAGAAGTATATTTTTATTTGGCTTCAGCTATCAGAATGTTTTAGTATGAATTACTCATTTTTTCCTACTTGACTCGGAGGCTGGAGAAATACACACACACACATATATATACACACATACATATACACACACACACACACATATAAATAACTTTCTATGGGTTTGCTCCATAACTATGGAAAAACCCTGAATGAACTTTTTGATCAACCAGTACTTTCCAGGTATGTTCTAAGAGCTTTACATTTTTCATCCTCACAACCCCTTATTTTACACAGGAGAAAACTGAAGCATATGAAGTTAAGTAACTAACTTGCCCTGAGGTAATGCTGGCTGGACCAGTTTTTAAAATCTCTCTCTTTCACCACCTCTGGCAGTGATCCCTGGCCAACACCAAACCATCTAGGGAAGAGGGGGGGGGGGGGTGGTGCTGAGGGCAGGCACTTGCAGACAGAGGGGCAAAGGGAAGTATAGCAGAAGGCTACTCCCTGGAGAACTGGACCCTGCCCCACCTCTCTGCCTTGGCGAATGGGACTTGGCGAATGAGAAAGGGGTTAGGTGTTCGCCTGAGCTGGACGGTGCGTGTGGCCAGGAGAGCACATGAGAAGAGGGACCAGAGTCCCAGCCCCCAGCTCTTCTAAGACGGTTTGGCTGTTAAGTCTTGGACAAATCGTTTTATCTATCTGGGTCTCAAATTTCTCACTTGCTTTAAAAAAAAATGTCAGGAAAAACTGAGAATCTGTTCCAGATACAAAGAGACTAAAAAAACCTGACCAATGAATATGCATGATCTGGGCTATCTTCCCCCTGCAAGATATATTGTGACAATTGGCAAAATTTGAATAAGGTCGGGCAGATTAGTGTTACTAGTGTTCACAAAGTCTGTAGATTAAGTCTGTATTGGTGTTGCATCTGTTAATTTCCTGATTTTGATCATTGTACTGTGGTTATTTATGTGATTTTAGAAAATCCACATTCAGTATTTAGAAGAAAGGGGTGTCACATTTGCTACTTACTTTCAAAAAATTATAGTGAAAGAGACAGAAAGGAATATGGCAAATGTAGCAAAGTGTTAACATTTGGGCATCTGAGTGAAGAGAATTCTTTGTACTATTCTTGCAACTTTTCTGAAACTGAAATTGTGCCAAAATCAAAATATTTTTTAAAAGAGTTATGTTACTAGAAGATCTCTAAGACTCTTCCAGTTTCTGTGAAAAGGTAACATTATCCACATTTTACAGACAAGGAACAGGAAACGGTAGGTATGGCTCCTTGGTAGCAGAAGAAGGGCTCTAGAGCTCAGGGTGTCTGACTCAAGTCCTTGCTCCCCACCAGACCCCAAACTCTCCCAGCCGCTGAAGGACAGTGAGCCCCAGACATCACCCTGGGCGCTGGATGAGAACTGCAGGGCAGAAGTCCAGTAAAGAAGAGGATACTTGGGCCGTTTCAGGCTGGCTGTCAGATTTAGTCTCAGAATGTAGACCACTGCCCTCCCCACTGTCTAGACCCTCTCCTTCCCCACATACAAAGCACACCCCAAAGAGCTAGCCCACAGCTTTAGCAACACGTACAACACACACGAGCACCAACAGAACACACAGGCCCCCCCAGAGCACAGAATCGCAGCCCCCCTGCTTGCCAAACCAGAGAAAGCCCCTGCACATCAATGAAGACCCAGCACAAAAAAACAGTGGCAAGGGTTCTTTTTTTTTTAAGGTGAATTGTACCAATGAAAATGATAATTATTAACAGGAAAAAATGTATGCTTCTATAATACTTTTGTTAAATCAGAAGGAAAACAAATATTTCAATCCAAGAAGCTAGAAAATAAACACTAAATAAAAGGCAGGAAAGAGAAATTGGTAAAGATAACGACAAAAACAGTTGATGAGAAAACAAAAAGTAGTGGTATCTATAAATCAATCTAAGAGATAGTTCACCAAAAGGCCAATAAAATAAGCAAACTTCTGGCAAGGTTGATCATTTTTAACAGAAAACATAAAAGTTTACATTAGAAATGTAAAAAGAATATAACCAAAATCAGTGATTAAGAATTGCTTTACTAAAAACTTGGAAAACATGGACGAAAGGATGATTTTCAAGAAGTGGAAATATTAAAAACACTAATCATGAAACAGGCTTCCCTGGTGGCTCAGTCAGTAAAGAATCTGCCTGCAATGAGGGAGACCTGAGTTTGATCCCTGGGTGGGGAAGATCCTCTGGAAGACGGCATGGCAACCCACTCCAGTATTCTCGCCTGGAGAATCCCCATGGACAGAAGAGCCTGGCGGGCTACAGTCCATGGGGTCGCAAACAGAAGGACACGACTGAGCAACCAGCACAGCAATCAGGAAACAAGCAGAAACTGGTCAGAGAGCTACCCTTGAAAAAAGGCACCAGGCCCAGTAGTTGTTTATCACATATGTTTCTAGGTCATAAAAAATGATGATCTTTCTTATTCGTTAATTATCCCAGATCCCTGTGAGGAAAGCACTACCTCTCTATTTTTATAGACAAGAAATCCAAGGGCTGAAGGGCCAAGGCACTGTCTCTATGTAACCCAGCCAGACATGCCCACGGCCTGACATTTCCAGAAGGCCCAGAAAACCCAGTATCTTAAAATGTTCCTTAAGTACCTCTGTGATAAGCCAGGCTTGGAAACTTCTGGCCCCTGCTTCTGATCACACTTGAAGTGTGGTCCAGGGAATTCCCTGGTGGTCCAGTGGTTAGGATTGTGTGCTTTCGCTGTGGAGGGTTCGGGTTCAATCCCTGGTCAGGAACTAAGATTCTGTAAAACTAGAAGCAGGGCCAAAATAAAGCGTGGTCCAGCCGCATCTCCAGAGAGCTTGTTAGACATGCAGACTCTCAGGCATGACACCAGACCTGCTGAGTTACAGAATGTATTGTACAGAAACGTCCAGGTGATCTGGATGGACATTAAAAAATGAGAAGCATAGGAATGGTCTCTATCTGTCTGATCTTAAATTTCTCTTAAAATATGCAAAAGCAGTGCTTGTTCTTTTAGGGAAAAAACAAAACAAAAAGCCAACTGTTAAACTACTAGAACTAGATTTAATTATATAAACATGTAAAAAAAAAAAAGGTATGGCAAAATAAAACAAAAACATTAAAAAATTAAGACATCTGTAGTATTTGCCAAGGTACAATGAAGCAGTAATACCATTAACATATAAAGTTCTCTTGTGAATTCATCAGAAAAATCACACATAGGAATAATAGGCAAAGCAAATCAAAATATATTCACAAAGAAGTGCAGATCACACCTAAATATAGCAATAAAAATTCTGCAAATCAAAATATTTTATACCAATTAAAAATAGATTATAGTAAACATACTATTTTTATGATCAGGGGGTAAAACTCACGAAAGACACTTAAATTTTTTAAAATATGACTTATAAAGACTGTAAAGTTTTAAAAGCTATAACAACATTAACAGGAGTTCTGAGTGGTAAAATTACAGATGTTTTCTCTATTTGCATACCTGAACTTTCTGGTTTTTCTATAGAGAATTTGCATTCTTTATAATCAACAACAAAAAAGTTAACTATTTCCTAGAGTTTGATCTTGTCTGAAATTTAATAGCTTTTACACTTGAGTCTTTCTTGGTTTTTCACAAGTGTTTGCATAACACTTGGCCTTTTCACAAACCATCACAGCATTTAAAGGCATGTCTTTTCAGTCCTCATCAAGCATTGGGAGCCCCAAATAAACAGAGCCCCTTTTACATTACTCCGTAGACCAGCAGTTTCTCAAACTCCTGTGGGCAGAGGAACTGCCTGGAGCAAGCTGGCCTCTGATGCAGATTCCCAGGTCCCACCCGCAGATAGCAACTCTGTGTGTCTATGGAGGGGATTCACATGCAGTTGCCCTCAAACTACTCTTTGAGAATCACCCTCCAATAACCTTATGGGAGTGAGGGTGAGTGGAGAAAATGGGAAGTCCTAGCTAGTTCAGAACCTGGGTGAACTGAGGGTCTTAACTGGTTGGCAGAGAACTACAGTTTCTTTCCACCCACCAGGTGCACACCCAGCTCCACCTGTCAGCGATCTGTGCCTCTACTTCTGGAAAAGGGCGACAGGTAGATGGGGCGCAGGGCTAGGAAAAGGCTTTCTCCAACAGGTGAGCTGAAGCCCTAAGCAGCCCCACTTTGCAGCTGAACTGCCAGAATGCACTCTGCTCTGGGAGAAGGCACTTGGAACAACTCCACGGGTTCACAGAGGCCCATCTGTCAAGAGTTCCTGCTCAGGACCCGGAGAGGGCAGCTCCTTCAGAGCTGGCAGAAATGCAGCCGTGGCTGCCACCAGAAGCCTGAGGACTCAGCATGGCCCAGGTAGGGCCCACGGCAACCTCCTCCTGCCTGGGTGGGCACAGGGTGTAAGAGTGAGACTTGACTGGGGCAGGGGCGCAGAGCAGCGCTCCTGCCTTCTTCTCAACCTCACGGGTGTACCCTGGGGTCCACCGTTTCTGGGGGATTTAAATGAATTAGCAGAAAGAAGAGCCAGAGAAAGGGTTTCTATCTCCTCTGCCACCTGAGCATCGAAGCGGAGGGTGAGCACAGACCACAGGCTGAATGAGAACCATTCACTGCTGTAGTCAATGCAACTCCGTGACACTGAACCAGATGCATGCCAGCACAGAGCGGTTGGGAAGCGGCTCAGAGCCCACCTCTAATTGCTATTTCTTTTACACGCACCAGCCAAGTTGATTCCCTCCCCACTTTCTTTTTTCTGCTAAGAGGGAGAAACCTCAACTTCTGCTTAAAAGCAGCAGGGACTCTGTCTAGGTCTGTAGCACCCATGCCCCAGGGGTGGGGGCGTCCCTCATTCCCGGGCCCTGGTGGGTCCCGCCTTCCCAGGCAGCAGCCATCAGGGACCTGTGGTTATGGGAAGACTGGTAGGGGAGCAAACAGAGAGGCTTGCATTTGGACAGCTCCACCAAGAAAAGGTGACTTCCATTTCCCAATCATAAGTAAAAGCTTAAAATGAAAACCTGATAAGGAGGAGTAGCACACTGATAGGAATAAACCTCACCTAGAAATCCTGAGGGTAGACGGGGAGGAGGGTGTCATAGACTCTGGAGAAATAGAAGAAAGACACCACATCTGAGAAAGGAGACCAGCCACACAGATGCGGAGCCAGGATCACCAGTGAGTGGTCTTACAAGCTCTGTATTCAGCCTTGATGAAGCCTCACCCGCAGTGAGCAGTTACGTTTCTTCTATGCTGTCTTCAGGTATCTGGGAACCAGGAAGGCAGCTCCCCCTATTATTTAGTGCTAATGAGGGTTAATGAGCAGTGGGCTGTCAGTCCCAGGGTTAATTATGAGGTGTGGGTTCAAAGGGTCCCTCCCTGATATCAGCCTGTGGGAAAATGGCCCAGGAGCTTCTTTTTATGTGGGGACAGAACAGGTTACCCCATCTCTTGCTATCCACCTCACAGCTCCCAGGGCTGCTTTAGATTCTGCTCCTCACGTTGGCCTAGGTTGTCACACTTTGAGGAGGTGAAGCTCATTGTCTCTGTCATCAATTTGATTTCACAGCATTTACTAAAAGGATTTACTGCATGCCAGGCTCTGTGCCAGGTACTGGGGAACAAAATTGAGTGAGATGAGCACCTCATCACTAGCAACTCATACCAGGCACTAAAGCATCTCTGCACTGGTACAGGCAGCGCACACAGCGAGTGAGGAATCAAGGGATGTTTGGCCATCACGGAGCAGCTGACAAAAACCAGAGCATGTCTAATACACCTGTGGTAACAGGCTAGAAAGTGTGATGGCAACAACAGCAGCAGAAGCTACAGTGTCCAAAGAACACGCTTAATAAGAAATGTGTAAGACCTATCTAAGAAAACGTTAAAAAAACTTTCATGGACACACAAAAAGACTACAAAAAACAGATACACTTCCCAACTCCCTGGATGGGAAGGCTCAATATAAAGCTGTCCATTCTCCCCCAAATAATCTATAAATTTCATGCATTCCCAAATGAAAAACCCCAACATTTTCCACGGAACTTGACAAATTGTTTATAAGCTTATTTGGAAAGGGAAATTATTTGGCAAAAGAAAAGCCAAAGAAACATTTGGGGAAAAAAATGAATTTCTGTTTTTGTTTAAACCAAATCGTTGTATAAAAACTGCAATAATTAAAACAATGAAATATCGACACAGAATCAGAAGAGAGGCCCTAAAATGTCTGCCCATGAATATATGGGTATTTATAAAGTGCTTATGGTAGAATTACAAATCATGTGGAATACCATAAATATTTAATAAACAGATTGGAGATAACAGACTTCCTATTGGGAAAAATTCAATCTCTATCTTATACCATATACAAAAATAAATCGCAGCTTAAAGAGATCTAAATATGTAAAATAAAACTATACAAACTTGGATGCCAAAATACTGATGACTTCCGACTGTACAAAAATCAAATTCCATTTGACAGACACAATGAAAGAAAACTGAGAGGCCAAATTGTTTTTCAAAATATAAGAGGCTAATACTGATAATATATGAATAACTTTAAAGGATCAATAAAAAGACAATCTAGGGACTTCCCTGGTGGTCCAGTGGCTAGGACTCCAAGCTCCCAACAGGGAATTAGATCCCAGATGCCACAACTAAGACCCAGCACAGCCATGTTAATACATAAATTAAAATGAATGAGTTAATTTTTTAAAAAAGCAATCTAATTTAAAGTAAAAGCGGGTACTGTAAATAACAGGTAATTCACAGAATAAATACAAAATGGTTAACATTTAAAACATTCTAGGGAATTCCCTGGAAGTCAAATGGTTAGGTCTCAGTACTTTTCACTGTGGCGGCCTGGGTTCAAATCCCAGTCAGGGAACTAAGATCCCATAAGCCATACATTGCAGCCTAAATAAATAAAGCATTCTCAAGTTCACTAATAAAATAAACTAATATGATAGATCCTTCTTTCATTTACTAATTTGGCAAAAATTAAAAACTGATCATTTTTCATTCCATGTTAGTAGGAGAGTATATGTGATAGATATTATCAAATTACCTGTTGGAGGAAAGTCTACAAGCAATAAATACTGGAGAGGGTATGGAGAAAAGGGAACCCTCTTACACTGTTGGTGGGAATGCAAACTAGTACAGCCGCTATGGAAAACAGTGTGGAGATTTCTTAAAAAACTGGAAATAGAACTGCCATATGACCCAGCAATCCCACTTCTGGGCATACACACTGAGGAAACCAGATCTGAAAGAGACACGTGCACCCCAATGTTCATTGCAACACTGTTTATAATAGCCAGGACATGGAAGCAACCTAGATGCCCATCAGCAGATGAATGGATAAGGAAGCTGTGGTACATATACACCATGGAATATTACTCAGCCATTAAAAAGAATGCATTTGAACCAGTCCTAATGAGATGGATGAAGCTGGAGCCCCTTATACAGAGTGAAGTAAGCCAAAAAGATAAGGAACATTACAGCATACTAACACATATATATGGAATTTAGAAAGATGGTAACGATAACCCTATATGCAAAACAGAAAAAGAGACACAGAAATACAGAACAGACTTTTGAACTCTGTGGGAGAATGTGAGGGTGGGATATTTCCAAAGAACAGCATGTATATTATCTATGATGAAACAGATCACCAGCCCAGGTGGGATGCATGAGACAAGTGCTCTGGCCTGGTGCACTGGGAAGACCCAGAGGAATCGGGTGGAGAGGGAGGTGGGAGCGGGGATTGGGATGGGGAAGACGTGTAAATCCATGGCTGATTCATATCAATGTATGACAAAACCCACTGAAATGTTGTGAAGTGACTGGCCTCCAACCAATAAAAAAAATTTAAAAAAATAAAAAATAAAAATAAAAAAAATTGGCCAGGAAAAAAAAAAAAAATTACCTGTTGGAGGGTAATTTGGTGATGTCAGTTAAAACTTCATTTATATGATATTGTCCTATACAAATACTTGAACAAATAATCCCTAAATATATGTACAAATATGTAAACTACTAACATCATTTATAATTGCAAGAAATTGGAACTACAAATGTCCACCAAAAGGAAACAATTCATTACAATAAACCCATGAAATCAAAGACTCCATAGCCATTTAAAAGGTTAAGATAAGTGTACTAACATGGAAAGATGGCCTTAGCATATTATGAGCAAATAAAAAATGACCCCATATGTATATGTATAACTGATTCACTTTGCTGTACATCAGAAATTGACATCACATTTCAAATCAACTATACTCTAATAAAAATTTTAAAACAAAACATGTTTGTTATAAACATTATTTAAAACATTTGTTTTAAACATTTGATTTTAAAATCATTTTTCATTTAAAAAAGAAAACATTACCCCCAAAATAGGTATGGTACAAACACATTATTGCAGGAAAGGCAGTAAGTTCACATGCTCATTTTGGAGTCATGTACTCATTTTGAATTGCTAATAGAGATTATACTGGGATGGAAAAGATGTAAGGATTTTCAGTTTCTGATTTATATACTTTGACATTATTTTATTTCTTTAAATGGGCATGTATTATTTTATTTAAAGTTCAAAATTTTCTTCTCCATTTGGAAAAAAAGCAAAAAGTAGTAATATTGCCACTGGTTTCTAGGTTGAATTGAAGTTCATCCCTTCTCTGTCCCCTGCCCAAACTCTCCCCCTGGCCTTGACTGTTTTCTAGGGAGTCAAGATAAAGGGTGAGAAACTCTATGGACTAAGGTACTTCACTGTTTCCCGTTAGTGTAACCCCCAGGCCCAGTCCTCCTCTGCTGGCTTAAACAAGTTTAGGCTGGGTACAGAGGCCTCCCCGCATTACACCAGGCCCTGCTGGTCTCAGAGGGGAGAATCTACTGTCCCAGCGGGGACCATTGTTGTCAGCACCCTGAGTTCTAAGGGGGCACACAGAAATGGATTTTCAGTGGACCACTGCAGGAGATAGATGTCCACGCAGTTTCTCCTGGTGCTACGGACGCTTCACTTGTCTTCCACTGTCCTCTCTGCCTTAGGACATTATTCACAGCCTCAGGGGCACCAACTGGGCCACAGTTTCTGAAGGTGAATGAAAGAAGCAGGAGCAAGACTTGAAGCTGCAGCCTAAGCCAGCTCAGCTAGGCCATGAGCTCTGGGTCAAACATTTCTCTCTCACTCCTCTCAGCTTCTAACTTTATTTTCTCAGGTGCTGATGTGTGAGGTTTTTCTAAATACTACTAAAACTTCCATTTGGGTTTAGGATATGCTCTGGTCCTAGCAATTCAAACTGATACTGCTTATTAGGTTTAAAAACAAAGTTTCCCACAGATTCTGTCTAATAAGCTGATAAACTATTACTAGTTCCCTTCCCAGGGGTTTGGAGACAAGTAAGCAAGCACTGCATTGTCTGGTCTTGCCGTTTTTCCACATACAGGGATTCTTTGCTAGGCCCATGTCAGAAGCAAGGTAGTCAGGCTACATTGGGACTTGCTATTTTCACATGGGGTAAGCCATCAGCACCTCCCCAAGAATGCCAGCAGACATAAAAGAGCAAAACCTGGAGAATGAGGCCATAGTGCAACTTAGAGAAAAGGTCATATTTTTAAATGTGTTTGTGATCAAAGAAGAAAAACGCAAAAAAAGACAGAAAAAATAGTGTCCTAAAGATCCAACTGAGAATCTAGAAAAAGCACATACCAAATAAACCTAAGAAAAAGACAATAAAGACTAAAGTAGAGATTACCACTTTAGAAAACAGAAAACACAACTGACAAATCTACCTTCTTTTATATTACAGAAAACTGGCAAAGCCAAAAAGGAAAAGAGAAAAGGTGAATATACAACATTAGAAATTAAGAAAATGAAAAAAATCACAGCTACTGAGGAAACAGAAAAGCAATAACTATATATGCAGCTTAGGAATAAACCTGAAAAATAGATATCATGGAAAAGACAAAGTAAACGTACCAAGGGCCACAGAGGGAAAGAACTCTGAAAGCTGCAAAGACCCAGCCTTCAAAAAGGTACCAGGCTCAGGCAGTTTCATCAGATTTTTTTTCCAAAAAATGACTGTTTAAACTGTTTCAGAGCATAAATAAAGAATAAAGGTTTCACACTGCATTATATGAAGTTATAATTACTCTAATACCAATATTGGACAATGAAAACACAAAACGAAAATTATAGGTCGATCACATTCACAAATATAGACCCCAAACTCCCACATTAATAAATCAAAACAGGATGTTAAAAAAAATTCATTTCCAATTATGGTATATTCAAGGAATGCAAAGATAGTTCAGTATTAAGAACTGTATTAACATAATTCACTTTATCAGTAGGTGAAGGAGAAATATCTTTTATCTTCAAACCATGTTGAAAATATATCCCTGGGGCAGGGGGCAGACAGATATCCCTGACCTCGATTCCAGTTCCACCCCATTATGAAACATTGGCCCTTGGTCATACAACTGTTCCGAACTTCAGTTTTCTTATCTGAAAGGTGGAGCTACCACCTGCCTTGGAGCTGTCATGAAAACTCCCAGAGAGAGAGAGAGAGAGAGAGAACTATGAAAACTTCGCCCCATGACACACATACACAGTAACTGCTCAACAGGTTAAACTGCAGTTAGTTATCATGTAGGGGAAAGTAGGTTATAATGCAGCATGACTCTTTTTGTGAACAACACAGAACAAGCGTCTAGTGTGCATACAGTCAAGGGTAGAGGGATACTCCAGTTAAAAGTGATTAACCAGGTTGTGAATTATGGACAAATTCCTTCCCTTCTATGTATTTTTTTATTTTTATTTTTAATTTCTTCCCTTCTATTTATTTCTATTTTCTAATGCTTCCAAAGAACATGTAGCATCTGTAAAATAAAAAAAGGGAATAAAAGCCCTAAAACATTACAGACTATTGGATTTAGCCAAGATTGAGGACTGGCAAGCCTAAAGGCCAAGGTAGAAAAGGAAGTAAAAGGGAGACAGAGCAAAGAGGAACAGCAGGGAGGAGCTTGCAGGACTCGGCTGCTCTGCGCCCTATCACCACAAAACCCGCTCCATTTCAGGAACACCCACACAGGCGTGTAAGGGTGCTCCTGGTGGAGGACAAGCTGAAGCCTGTCCAAAGCCAGTACACACTCTTGTACTAAGCACAGCCTCACCGGCTCTGCCCAAAACACCACAGAAATACTGAACAACGGCAGTGAGGTGAGGGTGCTCATTTCCCGGTTCAGGTGCTGGCCACGCAGCTGTACTTACTTTGTAAAAACTCACCAGCTGTACACAGTATGTGCTTTTGTGTATGCTATACTTCAATAAAAAGTTTTTTCAAATTTAAAGCTGAGAGGAGAACACTTAGTTTCTGTCACCAGCTACAGAACTACCTTCTTAAGTTCTGGCTTTAATATGAACTTATGGGTCAGTTTCATGGAAAGGAACATTCCACCCAGTGTTTTGCCTGACATGTCTCACTGTCTTAATAGAGTCTGGAAACAGTCTCACTAAAATTATCAATAGATGAGAAAAAAAAAAAAAAATTCCAGGGCAACCCAAGGATATAGGAGACACAGGGAAAGCCAAATCAAATGAGGGCTGCAGCTCTCAAGCCTGAGCGCACATTTAAGTCACCTGGAGAGCTCTGAAAAGGGCTGGTGCCTGGGCTCCACCCCAGACCAATTACTTCAGATTCTCAGGGGCTGAGGCCTAGACACCAATAATTTCTTTTTTAAATGCTCCACAGAGATTCTAGTTTGCAATAAACTAGCTGGACCAGAGGGCCCAGCCACTGAGGCAAGTTGAAGCCTGGCCCCTGCCCATCCTGGTGGAGGCTGTGGGAGGGGGAGTGAGTATATAGGGCTGAAGTGCCCTGATCCACCCAGGTCTTTTTCCATATCCAGCTTCCCTAGACCTCAGCAGAGCTCCAGTGAGGAGGGATGCCCCCAACATGAAGGAAGCAGCCTCTGGAAAGCAAGAGGGAGGGGCTTCCCAGGGATTGGACACAGAATCCTGGGCTCTGGCTCCCAGCTGGGTGTTCAGACTGTTTCGGACCACTTGTCAATACAGTCCCAAGACATACACCACTCCAACCACACAACCCCAGAACTAAGCCCTAACTACTAACCAGGGTCCAAATGACACCACTGGGAACCCACAGCTGTAAAACAGGAAACCAAGGAGAAATAACAGTGAGGAAAAGGGCCACAGGGCAGAGGTCAGTGCCCAGCTCAGACATCAGCAGCAGGACTCAGCATCAGCTCAGTCCCTGGCTCAGGGACAAGCGGTAGGGGCAGGAGAAGAGGATGCGATGAGACACACCTGCTAAGAGGCTCAAACACTCACCTCCAGGGCCCCCACTCCCACCCAGCCTGCATCCGCTCCACCTAATTACGTGACAGGAACCTACAGGTGTGACTCCAACAGATGGTTCTCTTGGCCTGGCAGTCCCAGAGCATTTTTACAAGCTCCTAGATAATTTCAACACAAGGAGGCCTTTGCCCATATTCTGAAAAGCGGTGTTCTCGGAGGCCCTCTGTTAGTCTACAGGGCTAAGCTTAAAGGGCGAGGGCTGAGAGTGAGGATGGGCTGAGACCATGAAGAGCATGTTAGGATGGAGAGAACAGAGGGAGAGGAGAAAGGCATCTGCAGTGCCAGGAAGCAGGGTGGGGATATCTCAGGCATGGCCTCCAGCACTCCACTGAAAATCCATTTCTGTATTCCCCCACCGGAGTTCGCGTGCACGGCAACAACGATCCCAACTGGAAGGCACAGTCTCCCCTCTCTGGGTCCAGCAGGGCCTGGACAGTCAGGCAGCATCCTCTTCACCCAGCCTGAACTTGTTCAAGCCAACACAGAAACAAGTTAACCCAGGGGTCACGCTCCAGGGGGAAGGTGCAGCAAAGGGAGTCTGTCTGGGGATTCAGATGAGGCTATCAGCCTGAATCCCTTTCAGGGTTTCTGCCTGTCCGGAGTTACTAGCCTCCCGGGTTCGTCCGCCTTCTGTTGAGTGGCCAGCAGTAATCAGAGGTAGAACCTTCCCCCTAATGCATGGTAAGGTAGACTGGCGGGAAACAGCTCCTACTGAAAACTCCATCTGTTTAGCAGGGCTGGGAACCAAGACCCGCAAGCTAAAAGAGCAGACTCCCGGGGAGGATGGTACTGGGAGCGGTGTGCATGTTGCAGAGGCAAAGCAGGAAAACTCAGTCAAGTGGGCAGGGAGCTTAGGAGCTCACTGTCAGGGACAAGCTGAAAACCCTTTCAGTGTCTTTATTTCCCTTGCAAAGTCCATGAGGTTCAGATTACACATGGAAAATTCTTGGAGGTGGGATTGAGAAATCCCATTACTTAAGCACCAAGGGCACAAGAGTTCCAGGTCATAGAGGTAACCAGGATTTGCTAAGGCCCTAATCTCACTGTTCTTGGAATGTCTGCCTCCTAAGGAATATTCCTGTGGCATGACAATATTACACCTTACACCCTCCCCTCACCCTCCTCTAGGAAGAGGTAGCTGGCATAAAAGGCCATTAATATTTTAACTTTTTTCTGTAATCTTCAGCATCTTAAATGAAAAGGTCAAAGATCTTAAGCAGAAGAAAAAGAAAAAACACTTTGCAGAGTGTGGGGGGCTAAGGGGGTGACATAAAGTAGGAGGGAGCTTCCTGAACTCAAACTATCAGAAATATTAGGAGACTCATCCTTAGAGAAATCAGGGCAGAGGTTGTGACCAGCCCTCAAAGGAAAGGGTCTGAACCTCTATGTTATCAAGAGCTACCAAATGGAAGAAGCTCAGAAGTCAAGGTACCCTGACAGGGCAATAGAGCCTTAGTGTCTGGTAGGGCCCAAGTCTATTCTGGCAACTACAGGGGCCCGGCCTCAACCTTAACTGTACCTGCCCATGTGTGTGCACACGCGCACACACACACACACTCACACAGAGTCCCGCCAATCCACCATCAGAACTCAGACTTGCAGAGATGAAAGGACAGACGGGAGGCATCCTTATCTACAGAGGCTATGACGCAAGTAAAGTCTTTTGAGGTACTCCAAGAGAATTCTGGGGTAGTAAGATCTCTACTCTTCCAAGTAGTGGCTCTGTCCCCAGGATGGAGTGTACAGAAGAGAGCGGTCAGAACAAAGACCCTCTGCTCTTCCAGAAGCAAAGTCCTAAAGTAATGCTGTTCAGGGAATGACCCACAAACGCTATCACCAGTTCATCACAACATAAACACAGGAACCAAGAGGAAGCCTTTAGAAACTAGCACAGTGAGGTGAACTTCCTGCTCCATCGGAGTGCACTTGCCGGACCACCTCGTTCAGTGGCTCACAGATGGGTCTGGATGGTGCTGAACCCCTGAAGGGAGCTGTGGACGGCGAGAGCTGCCAACTCTACAAACAGCAGGAGCCGTTTTGGTCTGCGATGTTTTGGAAATTAGGAAAACTGGCCCTCAAACCTATTAGTTTGAGAACAACCCCTTCATTTTACAGACAAGACTGAAGTCCGGGGACTGCCAAATGGCTAATGACAGAACCCAAGAACAGGAGAGGTGGGACTAGACAGGAAAAGTAACTGGAGACTGCCCTTCTCACCCTCCGCTTCCAGGTCAGCAATCTCACAGGAGCTCCTAAAGCAGTAAGGGCTGCTTACTGCTTCAAACGGGTAGAAGACAATTTTGGGTTCAAGGTAAATGGCCCCAGCACAGTACCTCCTTCCAGCTTTTCTTGAATCTCAAACCCAATGCAGCTAAAGCCAACATCTTCCTTTCAGAATTAAGTTATCGTCCCAGCTGGTCCATTTCTTGACCCCACCACCCTAATCTGTAATCACCAGATCCCAGAAACGCCAACTTGTTGAAATCACAGTTGGTATGCTGATTGTTCCTTCAAAGTCCCCTGAGGTCCACTGAGTCTGTGATAAAAGTAGATGTAAAGAGCTAGGGCTGGTGGGGGGCAAGAGGCTTCCTCTGTCATGTGCAAGTTCACAACCCCAAACACAAAGATCAAAAGCATTCACTGTACTAGGAAAAAAAAAAAAACAAAACACTGCCAGAATGGGTTTTCCCATTCAGTGTTACAGTTTTGGGCAATTTAGTCAACGTGTCCTGCTTCCAGCGATATTGTGAATATCGCATCATAATGATTTCTCTTATTTTTCAGGACCTAACGTTATCCATAGAACATGATAAACAGTAAATGCAAAAAGAGGGAGAAAGAAACAGAGGTAAGGTGAATGGGGACAGGGTCACAGCCCTGGATAGCAGGATAATCTGTAGATTTTAATTGTCTCAGCCACCCCTATCTCTATTTGCCCAAAGCCTTCCTCAACTACTCTGTAAGGAAGCTGTCTCCTCCTTAGAAGCTACAGACAGCCCTGTAACAAGGGGAGTCCTCAGCTGACTGCCAGATGCCCAAGGATGAGAAAAAATGAAGCCAAAAACCCAGGAGGTCAGGGTGGGAAAGACAAGAGGCCCCAAAACTAAGCCAAAACAAGGCCCCTCCCTGTACGGCCTGCCCCCACCCCCAGCCAGCCAAACCATTTGCTGCAGCCTCAGGGGCATGGGAGGGGCTTGGCAACACCACAATAACCATTTCTAGCAGAACTGTCCGTCTGCAGCTGAAGGGAGCCCAGCACCTAGGCCCCTCCTCAGCCAGCCCAGCCAGGGGCCTTACAGGCAGCTCCAGGGGCAGGAAGCCCTCCTTTGGACTCACTCACCCATCTGTGCTGCAAAGTCTCCCCCCTCTCCCACAACATTCAAAAATGGCTGGGGTCACCCAGGAGGTGGAGCCGAGCTCTGGGACTCTAATACTGTACTTCCTATGCACGGGGAAGCCCTCTCTTTCCATCCTCAAGCTCAACTCTGAAATCCCCTTGGTTGGTTCCTTTCCTAGCCTAGCTTGAAATGCCCACCTGCTTCCACATCTGCCCAACTTCACTACCTCTTGTAAACAATACCTCAGAGATAAAAGGGTTCCCGCTGGACCCTCACAAAGGGCTGGAGAGTGGGAAGAGCAGGCAAGAAAGAACTAGGAGGAGTTCCCCACGGTGTGTGGAAAGTTGAGGATCACAGATCCTTGACAAAAGGAGCAGTGGTCCAAAGGAGAGACAGAAGGCAGAGATCCTGGGCACAGTCCCAAAATAGTTTCCACACATCCTCAGCCAATCGAGGGCTCCCATGGGGCAGAGCGTGGGAGCAGCGTGGGAAGTCCAAGAGCCTGGTGCTCTCGGCTCTGGGCACTCACTCTTGTCCAGGCTGCCAAGAGGCAAGAGGTGACAACAGCTTGTGCTACGGCATGTTCCTTGGGATATCATAGGTAGACATGTAACACGCCAGACAGTAAACGGACCAGCTGCATTCATCAAGCTCAACTTTATGCCTGTGCTGGACATGACACACACCCTGTATCATGGATATTCTTGAAACCCTGACAGGACTCAGCACCTGCTAGGTGTGCACATTCCCACCGGCTGCTGGATATTCTTCACCCAGGGAGCTTACCCGTCCTGGGCCCCTCCCATGGGAACCCCCAAACTGGGAGACCCCCTTTGTCCGTGTCCCAGAGTCTCTGACTGCTCTGAATGAGCTCACACACCACACACATCTTCCTAAGTCACAGCCTTCTGACAGAAGAGGACCTCACAAAACCGCTCTCCGAGGGTATGTGGAACACCACACTAAGCTATGTGAGAGAACTACGTGGGGCGGGGGGAGGCGGCACCAGGAACAGAGGGCGCAGATCCGAGTGCTTGCTGGCAGTGCCCAAGCTGGGCCAAGAGGAAGCTAGGACTTTCCGACAGACAACTCAACAATAAAAACAAGTACAGACACCTCAGGGCTTTAAAAACACCACCCGTTCAGGCCCCAGGCTGAGAAGGGGGGAGGAGGAAGACGTGGGTGAAGAGCATTCTCTACTCTCCCAGGCAGCCCTGCTCCATGCCCACAACACTAAGGACGGAGATGTCAGGTGGGGAGATCCCAGCAGGATGGCAGGGCCGGCACGATGCAGGCAGAGAGGAATGGAGAACACACTTGGAAAAAGCTGGAGAAGCCACCGCTAGGCAGGAGGGGGTGCTTTCCGGAGTAAACAGACCTGCCGGCAGTCCCTCCTCTCAGCAGAAAGGGAAGCTCTGGCAGAGGAGGCCAAAGACACAGAGGAGGGAGGGAGCTGCCCGCTCCTCGGGCCCATCTGTCCTCACCCCCTTGTCCTGCTTTCCCTAGAGTGGGGGGCACAGCAGGTGCACCATCCCTGTGCCCACAGCCCTCAACAGCACACAGGGGGCAGCTAGGGGCATAAGTGGGGGTGGAACCTGGGGGCTCTGCTCTGGAGAAAGGGCATGCAGTGAGCTCACAGCTCTCTCCTCCCCACCCACAACAAAGCCAGTGTCAGCCACCTCTGCTGGCCTCAAGGGCCTGCCACAGTCTAGTCCCCGGCAGTCACCTGCAGCCTCACCAAGGCTCGCCCAACCTTCCAGGGAGCCAATGCCACCTGGCTCTTCTCCTTCCCCCAGAAAGAAATTTCTTGCCCTCCCTCAGGCACATCCTTGCTGTAAGTTCCTCTGGGAGGAGGCCAGGGAACCACCCTGACTCCTCATCCACCCCACAGCCTCACCCAGGAGCCCCCAATCCCGCTGGGAAAGCAGAGGCCCCCCCTGCCAGCGTCCCGCCCAGGCAATGAGGGTGGCACTTTCAGCACCTCCGGGGAGCTTCCCACAGTTTTCCCAGGAAGTCAGAGGAGGATTTCCCAGGAGGAAAATCTAAGAGCATCTGGGGACATGAGCAGCTTGCCCACCTGCTACCCAAGCAACCAGATTCCCCCAGCTCCTCACAGGCTCCAGGGGCTGAAGGGGAAGACAGAGCTGAGGCAGGGGCAGGAAAGGGTTCGCTCTCCTAGAAGTCCCATCCAGTCCTGCCTCCCACCTGTCCCTACACTCTTTCCCCAGCCTCTCTCTGCTCTTGACCTGAGAGGCAGCCACCCTGAGCTGCCTCTTGCTCTGTTTTCTTCACTCTGGGCCAGCAGAAGATACTGCTGAGTAATCCCAAACTCACAGCAGATCCCCAGCCCTGAAAACAGGGCAAAGCCCAAGGAAACCTACTGATCCCGGCCTTTGCCAACCAGGGAAGAACATCTGTGTTTCTTCATAATGGCTTATATTCCACAGACTCTGCCCTGCCCCAAATACCCCAGCCCTGGCCTGGAGAACAACCACATGGAGAAGCTCAGTGTCCCCTTCTCCACTTCCCACGCACCTGGTAACATTCCCTTCCGAGTCCCCCAGACACCCATCTGCACAGAGTAACAGCAGCCCACCGCCTGCAGGATTCCCAGTCATGATGTTGCATCAGCCCCCACCCTACCCAAAATATCCTCACCCCCACCACCTCCTCTCCTCTCCAGCCATCTCCATGGTGACAGCAGCATGACTAATGACACCCTATCAGCTTCAGACTCAGGAGCGCAACTCCCCCCCCCCTCCGCAGCACCCCCCCCGGGGGGGGGGGGGGATTTCTGCAGATTGGATGCAAACCAACAGTGCCAGGGACATTCTCGAGAGATTTCCAGAGGCAAGGGTGGGGAGTGGGTTGTGTGTCTTAAAAAAAAAAAAAAAAAAACAGTTCAACCAACCCAATCCCAACTGCACCCAAACCATCCAGCTGAGAAAGCAAAAAGAATCCAAACAAAACCCACACAGGCCTGAGAATTCATTGGCCGCCTACACCCCCGCCGCCCCTCCCCCTCAGCTGCTGCTACACACACAGTGGGAGATTAAGGGATCACCAGAGGGGACCCTTTATTTTTATCCAATCCAGTCAAACACTTCACCTCTACCACACACACACACACACACACACACAAGGTACCTTGACAGCAGCCCCTTGTCCCCACGGCCCGGCTCCTTCACCAGCCTTTATTTCCACCTGCAAAAGAAGACGGAGAGACTGATAAGCCAGGCCACCACCAGGAAAGCAGCAAAGTCCTTCTGCAGCACTCCCAGCACGCTGCAGGGGAAGGGGGAGAGGGGAAGGCAGGGGGGCCTCGGAAAGAAAGGATAGCAGGGACCATCTTCCTGCCTCCAGCTGCCACCCAGACGCGCGGTGGATGGACTCATTCGCCTTCAAGAGTGTTTTTGTTTTCATTTCTCCCCTACCCACCCTCCCAAGATCCAGGAGGGCTCGGCCCCTCCTCCTGCGTCCGGCCTGGCCTCGTCCCTCCCCGCCCTGCCCGCTCTACCTCGGCCGGCCTCCTCTGGTGCATCGGCCGGCGGGCCTCCCATTATCCCCGCCGGAGCGCACGGAGGGAGGCACTGCAGAGGCGGCGGCGGCCAGCTGCCGGCTTGGCTCCCCTCCCCGCCGCCGGCGAGGCTGGTGTGGAGGGGGCGGCGCGCTCGCCAGCCAATCCCCGCGGCCGGCCGGGCGGGGGGCAGGGCCGCCGGGGGCTGGACCTGCCCGGCTGGGAGGCGGGGGCACCGCCAAGGGTGCCGCGGAGCCGGGCTGGCGGTGGCCCAGGCCAGCCGCCGCTCCCCGGCAGGCTGGGGATCCCGGGGCACCCCCGCCTCCTTCCGACTCGGGGGACCCGAAGGTAATACCCAGAGGCATCCTCTGCATCTCCAGGGTCAAAGACTGACTGCGCTCAGGGTCGAGCGGACGCTGGCGGGATTCCCCTTCAGGCCGCTCTCTGGCCCTAGGACACCAGCAAACTGCCTCATCCTAGCAGCAGCTAGGACAGTGCCAGGCACTATGATAAAAGCAATAGCCCCTGCAATCCTCCAAGGAAAAGAAAAGCCTTGGAGTATGAACCTTTTACCCCGTTTTGCACATGAGGAAATAAGGCCAGATAAGTGAAGTAACTTACCCAAGGTGACACAGCTAGAAAACAGCAGCTCTGGGACTCCAAGCCAGGTTGTCCCGCACTAAAGACCAGACTCTTAACCATTATGCAGTCGTCTCCTCCCCACTTCGCATCAACAGATTTCCTCTTGAAGCCAACACTGCCTGTGGCTCAAAGCCTCACCAAGTCAGACTTGCCCTCCTTTGCTCACAAACACCCACACCTCACCCTACCATGGCTCATCCCTGCGGCTTGAACACAGGCCACCCCCTCCAGACAGCACTGTCTCCACCACCAATGGCAATGTTCCCTCCTCGTTCAGAAAGGCCACAGGGGGTGGCACACCCAGACTTCAGGGGATGCTCCCCATCCCCTGCAAAGGCGGAGGAGAGGAGGCAGCCCAGACTCTGAGCCTTTGAAGGCTGCAACACCCAGGAGACTGAAGGAGAACAGAATGGGGAGAGGAAAGCCCTGCAGTTCCTAGGCAACCCAAGAGACATCCTGCTTCACCCCAAGCCCTCCCTGTAGCCAACACCCCAGAGTTTCCGCCTTCTAGGAGGGGACCCGTCATATGGACTCTGGTACTCATGCATCTGGGTCAGTTCCTGGCTCCGCTATCCAGCAGCAGGAGCTTGGTGGTGGTACCTTATCTCTCTTAGCCTATTTGTAGTTCTATTTTATAGATGAGTATTGCTCATGAGCAATAGCAGCTACCTCATACACAGTTATGAGGAGTCTGAAAAGAAGCCTCACAGTGCCTGCCACACTGAAGGTGCTCCTAACTACCACGCTTCGTTTCTGAGAGAGTGCGTGGTGTGCTACTTCTGTCTCACAGGTGTGGCTTGCAGGACTAGTTAGGAGGTGTGAGAGCGTCCGGTGTTGTGCTCTGCTACCAACTCCACCACATCGGCCCAATTGTGCCCGTCCCTGAAGCTCCAAGGGGGCACTCAGAATGTCTTAGGAGAGACAGCAAAGCTGGCCTCTGGTGAGGAGACTCCAGGAAGCACCAGGGACCACACCTGCCTCACCTCTGGGGACAAAGGGCAGCCCTACTGGGCTCCTCCCTAGGGCAGGGAGGAAGGCAGGTGACAAAGCAGGCCAAGGGGCACCGTCCTCAGCCGTGTGCTTCGGCACCCCTTAGCTCCGACGTTGGCCCGGCCAAGCGAGTTCCCCTCCTTTATCCCAGTCCCCAAAACCCCTGCCCCACCCACCCACCGCAAACACAGCCTGCTGCTGGATAAGAGCAACCAACACTGCTTGGATGGTAACGATCAATACTGTTGCTGCTACGGCTGCCACAGTTTATCAAGCCCCTGCGACGTGCCAGGCCCTGTGCCAGCACGCTGTGGGAGCAGCTCGTTTGACTTACTCCACACACCACCTTATGGGGAAACGGGCTTAGAGATGTTAAGTTACTTGCCCGTCAACACACAGCTGGTGAGTGGTTAGCTAGAATTCCAAGTCAGGCATTTCTCATTCCAGTTCTTTAAGCCCTCTCTCCCAGCCTACCTCAGAGACATGCAAAGACGGATGGGGTCACTTGAACCACACTACTTCCCTTTAAGCTATGGGTCTGAGAATAGTAATATTTTCACGCCTCAGAGACTTGGCAATGCTGCTCCTTGCCTAGGTTCCCCTGCCTCTCCCCCACCTGGCAAGCTAATACGGTACAAGGCTTAATCCAAACGTCACCTCCCACTGCTGCCTTCCCAGCTCGTCTAGCCCCCATGAGCTTCACCCCACTCCTCCCGGGGCCTCTTCTAGAGCAGTCACACCAAGTACAGTTATTTATTTACACGGCCGTCTCTCCCACGTGGGCAGGGGCCCTATCTTCCCCACTCACTAGGCTCTGCGCAGAGCTGGAATGTGCTGAGCTGAGTTTCTACACAAGGAGGGTGGAAGGGCAGGGGGCTGGGCACTGAGGTGCAGAAGCCACTCTGCGGGTCGGTCTGCTCTCTGAGGTCCCCAGAGGTCAGAGGAACACTTGCTGTCCTGGGAGGAGAGGACCTGCCACCTCAACTATAGCCGAGACCCAGCCTTGTTCAGCCAGCACGCGTTTTCCTCACAAGGCTTCAAGAGCCACCCTGACACTGCTTGAACCACCCCCGCCCCGCAGTGCTAACTGAGTCCCACTCCAACTGCAGGTCCCAGCCCACCCCCTGGCAGCCTGCAGACACACTAGCAGAGCCCACGGTCCCCAAGGCAGTGCACCTGCAACCACCTCCATCCCACGCTGGCCTCTGCCCTGTTCTGAAGCAGCTGGAATGCGAGGGCTCCAAGGGGTCACAGAGGCGCATACCGGGACCACCTGCCTCCACAATTCACACCTGACACCTTCACACCCCTCTCCTCTCTATCGGCCCCTCTTTCTGTATTTGGGGCTTCACAGTGACCAACCCAAAGGTAACTGGGACCCCTCTCAAACGGGCTGAAGGTCTCGCCCCACTTTCCATCATGACCCCTAGACTCTACTACACTCCCAGCAGGAGAAATGGAGTCACAGCCCTCTCCACTAGGGAAGAGGTGAATGGATTAACTCATTCTCAGAACCCACTAAATACCTCAACACAGAGAACCTCAGAAACACAGATCCTCACAGGCCAGAACCCACACAGATATATAAAGACTGGGAAATGGGGATGCATCCAGACACAGATTTGGGGGGCTTTACAGGAGGATCAACCAAGCAGCCACCCCATGCCCAGCCCCATAATTGAAGCATGATGTACCGTATCTTATTTACCCCTCAAAACAAACAAATGACATAGGAATTATTAATGCCCATTTTACAGATGGAGAAATCAGGAGACTGAGTCGGGCTCTCATCACTCCCTCACTTGCAGCAATATAGGTGGTGCTGCTCTGTGTAGCTCTACGATTTTATCAACCTACCTCTTCTAGAGTTGGCAGGGGGTAGACGGACGACTTCTCTTCCCTGGCCATGGCTGTGTCCCGAACAAGGTCACTCCCCACAGGGCTTTACTTCAAAGCTCAGTTCAAGCCCCACTGCCTCCAGGAAGCCTTCTCAGGTTACCCGAGTCCTCTGCCAGTTGACAACACTTCCAATGTTTCTCACTTGACACTTGGTACTGCTATTTGTCTGTGACTCCTGCCTCTCCAACCAGAATGGCTAGAGTCGTGCCTCTTCAAAGCCCTGGGTTTTTTTTTTTTTTTTTTTCTTTTGCCCAGCATTCCACACACTGAAGACACTTGGAATCCCATGTGGGGGAAGTCTGTGACCTTCCCTTCCCTCCCTACCGCACAAAGGATCCTGCCAAAGAAACCCAACACCCCCTCCACCTTCAGAGCCTATGTTTGAAGTCACTGGTGTCCACGCATCAATTTCCACCCAAGTAATTGCAGCCCATCACACACATCATCCCCTATATTTGAAACTCTTTGCGGTTGTCATGGGAACTGCCTTTGCCTTCATTCACTGATCAGGCCTCACAATTAGCTTTGGCAGCGGAAGTCTGTGTCAACGGCAATCGCGGGGAGGAGAAAGCCGAGGAGGTGGAAGAACAGCAGCAGAGGAAGGAAAGGTGCTCCTCCTTGGAGATGCAGGAGAACCAGACTGAACTCAGGCACCCGGTGATGTCAGAGGGAAAACACAGCCAGCCAGCAACTCTACCTGCACACTTCCATGCCAACAAACAGAACGCACCCAGACCCCCCAGGCTGAGAGGCAGCAGTGTGGCTCTGCCCACAACCCCTTCCCCCCACCATGCTGTGCTAAATGCTTGTAAGAAGATCTTATATTCTGTGAACTTCGTCAGGGTCTCCCCTCTCCATATGCAACAGTTCTGGACCATCAAATGTCCCAGGATCCAAGCAAATGATTGGAATAACAGAAACTTAATTGGTTACTGAGAAGGTGAGATAGGAATACTGAGTGGTTTAGAAACCTGGGGACAGCCCCAGGGGAAGCCTTCTAAGAGTAATTAACACAAAGCCTCTTACCTTCCACCTTGAAGATCCATGAACACCCTCAGCTGGTGCCCTGTGCTCTGTCTATGTCCTTTCACACCCCTGCCACCAGTCTCAAGCATTTGAGTAGCATCTCTGCACAGCTCAGCTTCAGGGGAGATGCCTCCCTCCTCCTGGAAGCTCCAGCCTCATCCTTCACATATCACTCTGCTGAAACTCTCAAAACAGGTCCCTTTCCTTCCATGATGGGCTCTCTTGGCCTAACCATGACTAAGACTGGCCTCTGCCCTCAAGGCATCCCTCCCTTGTAGCCCTACCAGACTGCTCTGTAATTGTTGCCACGCTTGTCTCCCTGCCCAGACTGTGAGCTCATTAAGGACAGAGTAAATGCCGCCTCCCCTTTACCGCCAACTCGGGCTCAGCGCAGCACCGCACACACAGCCGGTCCCGAGCGAGACGGGCAGGAGGCGGCTGGGAAGGCAACTTGCAGGTCTACCAGTCAAAGCAGGTGACATCCTGCCTCCAGAAACTGAAGTGACACCAGTGCCCTCCCCCGGCACAGGGGACACAGGAGGTCCAGGGACTGAGCAAACATTCCAGGACGGCACCTCTGCTCCGTATCCTTCTAGCACCAGCTCTTCTCCCCTCACTGGCTCTCAGCGCCCCACCCCCTCCTGCACTGTCAACCGTCCAGACTGGACCCAGCCTCACCATGAGAAGATGCCACTCTCTCTCTCCTCTAGGGCCCCAGGATCATTCCCAGCATCAACCAGGGAACCAGGGAACCCAGAGCTTACCCTTAAAGAGCAGAGCAGTCAATCAAAAGACTGGGACTCCCCTGGCATTCCAGTAGTTTAGGCTCTGTGCTTCCAATGAAAGGGGTGCAAGTTCCACCCCTGGTCTGGGAACTAAGATCCCACATGCCATGCAGCACAGCCAATAAAATAAAATAAAAAATGAGACCAGAGAGTGCCACTCAGCATCCTCCCACAAGAAAGACTCAAAGGGAACAGACTCTAGTCTGGCACACTGTCACTTATTTTTGACCCAGCATCTCCACACTCCTTCCCGAGGATTCCTCTGGCGGTAATTAAATGGGGTGGGGGACCAGCGGGCCCAAATGAGTCTGCCTAACGCAACTCCCTTTTCATTTGGAGCATCGAGAATTGCCCTGTACCAGTAGTGGGAGGCGCACCATTCTGTCCACGGACGCCTGGCTGGCTGTGGGGAGGTGGGCACAATGGAGTTGGAATGCATACAGGTCAGAACCAGCAGTTCAAGAGCAGATCTTGTGCACCCTGAAGCAAGTGAGCAACCCCCCAGGGGTCACCGGAGGCCTTGCCAGTTACCCCACACTGAGCACCGACTTTTATTTTCCCCTCCCTCAGTGATAACTCAGGTTATCAGATCTCTTAGGCAAATGACAGGAGACAAGGCCACAGAGGGGTGTGCCCACCTCCAGCAGGCAGGGCCCGGCCCAGACACTCAGGCTGAGGCCCAAAGCCACCCTGAAGGACCCTCCCAGCCAAAGTGCAGCAGGGCTCAAGGTAGATAAAGGAGTCCTATTCCTTTCCAACACCTCTATCCTCCTGAGCATGCTGCCCTCAATCCACAAGGGAGCTGTAAAGAAGGGATGGGGAGGGGAATCAGTGACAACTCCTGAGACTCCCCACCCCCAGATTGGTCTTTCAACTCACCCAGTCACCACACTGCCTCCTCCAGAACGAGAGGCCCAAGGCAGAGAGGTAACTGCTGACTCAAGGTGGGGTCCGTGCCAGAGCAAGTATACTCAGACAAGGTTACAAGTGAGGGTGGGAGAGTCACTTCCCCCCAGGGAGTTTCAGAAATTGAATAGGGAGCAACCCCTCATTCCTACTGTTTTTCCCCACAGCAGATAATTTAAACATGGCTCAAGCCTTCAATGGGAAGCAATAAGCTTTGCTTTGGGTTAGAACCCAAGAAAGCACTGCTGCTGGGAACAGAGACCATAACCCAACTTCCTTATCCCTCTCACCACTTACCTTGGCGGGGATGGGGGGAGGGGGATAAGGACCCTAACCCAAAAAATCCTTCCAAGAATAGCCAACCAGGACAGCTACTTCCCCAACCCAGAAACAGGCTTCAGTGAGGGTTTAGAGACCATGGAGGGAAACTACTCATCCAGTAGAATTACACACCCAGATAAAATATATATATATATATATATACACATATATCTCTAACATACAAGCCACTTGTTTTTTTTTTTTTACAAGCCACTTGAAAGGCAGCCAGTGTGACTGAGTTACTGAATTTCATGTGAATTAAATTTAATTTTTGTAGCCACATATAACTAACGGCATCCATATCAGACAGCTCTGGTAGAGCATACTTTTTAAATTTGGGATGTCATAAATACTCCTGAGAATTTGCTGAAAACCACAAACCCTCTCCTCTGAGAAAAAACACCCCTGCACATTCACACACTTGGCTGAAATTTTCAGAAAGTTCACAGACCATATTCCCACCCAGCTCTAAGATTAAGTCTAGAGATCAACCAAAAACTTCATGGCCTAAGAACAGTGTTTTATCTGCAATGTAGTCATCTAAGGAATAGGATACACTTTACATTGTATGAGCAAGAGGCCACCACATGAGGAAGCCCCCACCTGATAGAGGATGTCTCCGTAACATCCCAGGCTCTACAAAGACCCAGGCAGGCACAAGACTGGTTCTTCAGTCTTGCAACAGCTATAAATGTTAGACAACTCTTTTTTTCAAACATGCACTCAGTCTGCCTGCTTATAATTTCTACGCGCTAATAAAAGTTCTGCACGTTCCCCAACACGAAGGAACTAACACCCTCTTCCACAAAGGACTCGTCCTAGCCTGAGTCCCCTACTTACTCATTTCCAAGCTGAACAACCATCTTCTTCAGTTGCCTTTCGTGTGCCCACTTTGACAGAGCTCCTAGAGACAGGCTTTCAACACACCTTTTAGAGTTTCAACTCTTCCTACCTGCTGGAAAGCCAGGGACCCTTACTTGTACATTTCTTTTTTTCTTAAAAATACGTGCAGGACTTTGGATTTACCCGGATTAAATTCCATTGAGTTTTGCGAAATCCCACTGCTCCAGACTGCCCCAATCTCCTTTACCTGTGTTTTACCATTCAACTTCAATATTGCATCACCACTAGAACTGCCACAACCACACACCTACCCACTGATCACACCTGCCCCTACCTACATCCGAGGGAGAGGGCACACATCTCTTCTGTTCCTAACACTCCAGGCCCTGCCATGAACCCCAGAGTTCTATGGATGTGCTCCTGCTATTCACAACTACCACCAGCTACTATTCCCCCATGTCCCAAGTCAGGCTGCTGAGCAGCAAACATCTTCTGAGAACCCTTCCCCAACTGTTCTCAGAACACACACATATACACACTCATACACACACAGACACACACACATGTTCTTAAAAGGGTTAATGATAAGACTAGACTGAAATGGACTCCAGAAAAACAAGAACAAACATGGAGTAAATCTCAAGATGTTCTTGTCTCCCTGGCCTACAGGGTAAAAAATAGGTTGGGTCACCCTCCTTACTCTTGTTGGCAATGGGAGTACTTTACCTGTGTTCATCAAGACTTATTTCTGTCCCCTTTTCCATGCCTCACCCTCTTCTCCACTCACAGAAGCGCCACAGACCGGCTCCTCAAACTCTCAAGGACATACAAATCACCTGGGAGTGTGGTTAAAGTGCAGGTTCTCATTCAGTAAGTCTGATGTAAGGTCTGAGATTCTGTGTTTCTAACAAGCTCCCAGATGATGCTGATTCTGCCAGTCCACTGATTAGCAAGGTGGAAATATGGTTGTAATCCATTCAGGTCCCCTAAGATTCAGGTGAGCAATTTGGCGTCCAAGTGACTGCCCATGAAATCAGCTCTCATCTGTGTCAGAGAAGTTCCACTCTAACTACACATTAGATATACCTGGGGAGCACCAGCCCAATTGGAGTCCTCCCCAGAACAATCAAATCAAACGACTGACAGAATCCCTGGGAGTGGGATCCAGGTGATCCCAACATGGAATCCCTGATCCATACTGGTTGATAAAAATTCTGAAAAGGTAGTTATACCTGTGTCCTCTTCAGAATGGCTCTAAATAAAAAACTGGCCCTCTGATCTATGAAGCTGGAAGGAGGCACTACCATTTATTTGCAGAAATCCAGGTCCACTGGTTTGACTTCAGTTGCTTTGTAGAGAACCACAGGGATCCCCAAGCCCACCGTTTGTGTTTCTACATCTCACGAACCACCTTTTAGAAAATCTGCTCTAGGACTTCCCTGGTCGTACAGTGGTTAACAGTCTGCCTGCCAATGCAGGGGACAGGGGTTTGATCCCTGATCTGGGAAGATTCCATACACCACATAACAACTAAGTCCATGCAATACAACTACTGAGCCCACATGCCCTGGAGCCCACATGCCCTAGAGCCCACGCTGCACAACAGAAAAAGCCACTGCAATCAGAAGCCCGAGCATCGCGACTGGAGAGTAGCCCCTGCCCACCACTAGAGAGGAGCCAGCAGGCGGCAACAAGGCCCCAGCACAGCCACAGATAAAAAATAACTGATTTAGAAATCTGCTCTAGGATGGTCAAAAACTGCCACTGGTTTACAATTTCCAGCATATCTTTGAAAAATTGAACTTTCTACCTGTCTCTGGTCTTCTGGCTCTCTCCCAATCATCATCTAATTCCACAACGATGCCACTCCATGGGCATACCTGAAGGTGTGTAGTAGGAAGCTGATGACTCAGATTCAGGTAGGGTAGCTGGCTCTCCCTCCCTAACCACACATGCCATGGTTTATACTTTCTCCAGTTTATACTCCCTGACACAACAAGAACCCAGTGGCTTCTCTCTGTCACCAGTTCTGCTCCAAAACTGTAAGACCACCCTTTCCTTCTCTGTTCTTATTGGGAACATATAAAAGACGTTTATTGTCTTGAGCATCTTCCACCACCTCAGCACATTCTGGCCACTGGACTCTCTAATATTCTTCTTAAACGGTCAGACTACCAATGACTCACACCCCCTTTCCATGTAAAAAGCATGCTCTTTCACCATCTGCACTCACTAGACAGCTGCCCAAGCAGCCACACAGATGGTTCAGCTCTTAGCCCCCACCACCTTCCTCCTTAGGGCCCCATTTAGGACTGTTGAGTCAGCATTCTCTTTTTAAAAAGCAATCCTATCCCTCCAGCTAACTTCCCTTTGAGAGTCTGTAGCCATGGGGTTTAAAACTGTTTGCATCTGAAAAACAATTTTCTGAAGTCTATGGTCAACATCTCTCCTTGCCCAGGCTTCTCCCTGGACTCACAAATGCTGAGATGGGCTCCCAGTCTCATCACTTCTCCTTTACCAATCAATTCTCCCTTTGCTGGTGGGAACTGCTACCCTCCTGATAGCATCCCCTACCCCACCCACCCACAGCTTCCATCTTCAGGAAGACAGCACCACTAGCAGGTAAGGCAAGAATTGGTCAGGTGTTCCGATATTGTCCAGAGATCCCAAATTCCAAAGTATCTTTTCTCAACACGGGCATGGAGCTTTGTTTCCGCCATGAAATCCACTTGGCTGAGGGCTAGACACACCATATATATTTCTATTTCTCACCCACAATAGTCTCAATCATGCTCCCAACCTTATGTATACATACTTCCAGGAAGGTTTTTTTCACAAGGAGTTTTTCTCCTACCCTCTTTATCAAACGCTCACTTCCCTCACCCATGGGTAACTTTGCAGTCAGGCCCAGGGCCACACCGGCTCCTTGCTCCTGGATGTCCAGCCTCCTCCCCCAGGAAAGAGGTTGGCAAACTCCTGCCTCCTCTTGCCTGGCCCCACAGTCCTGTGAGTAAGCTGGGATGTCTTGAAATAAACATTTAATTAACAATTACAGCTCAGAGACTAACATACACAGTTTTTATGCATAAAGATTAATTCTCTTCTAGATGTTCTAGGAATGTTTTGTCACCAGGCACTGATTACCTACCATGTACTAGACATTCTGCGTGTTTTATCTCAATTAATCCTCACAAAGAAGGGTTACCCCATCTGACATGTGAGAAAAAAAAAATGCTCAAGAAAATAGGCAGCACAGCACTTACGTTGGGCTCTGCATCTCCACACTCACCAAATCCTACTTTTCTAATCAGCCATCTTCACTGTGCTAGAAGCCACCACTCAGGTAACAAGGATGTGGAAGTCAAACAGCCTCCGACATCAGCCTAGGATCCTAATCCTTCTGCAACCAGGAAGGAAGACCACCGCTGCAGAAACGAACTCCTTCAGGCGTGTTACCTCTCTTTAGGGCCCAGAGGAGTGGTAGTCACTTACCTCTGTGGTGGACAGGAACAGGCCTGGGAGTCGCCTCTAGTATTAAAATATGGAATGTCTCTGACTAGAGGGGCTCTGTAGCACCACCTACCCACACTGGGTAAAAGAGTGAAGAGCAGGGAAGAAGACAAGAAAATCAAGATAATGTTCCCCCTCTTACAGGATGACACAAAGCAGCTGTCAGCAGACAGCTCTGAGGAAGTCCCAAAGGAAGCTGGAGGAGGTGGGGACAGGATGGACGTGAAGAAAGGATGCCCAAAGAGGAGACAGAAGCACGGATGCAAGGGGAGGACCTCCCCAGGAGGCTCCTGGGATGCTCTGTCTTGTCCCACCTGAAGAGCAGGGGCTAAGATCTAAAGCTCTATTTCCAAGGGATAGGTTTCCTCCTTTCCCAACCTCCCAGATCCTAGGACATGTCCCCTCTTTTATATGGCTGCTCAGACCTGGTGGTGAAGATCCCAGCAGTCCCCTAGGGGCTATAAATGCCGGGTTGGTTCCCGGGGCTCTCACTCAGGAACAGCCTAGAGGGCCTGTCAGCTCTGCCAGCGATACATTTGTCAAATAGAGTGTTGCCTGGACAGTGGTTCCCACGCTCTTAGCCTTCACAGACCAATTAAAAAAAAATTATGGTGAGAGACACTAGTTACTATTCTGTATTTTGCCAAGTAAAGACTCTTTTTTAGGGAAAAAAAAAAAAAAAAAGATCTACTTTCTATCAACACTTCCATTCCATAAAAGAAAGTATATTTTCAAACATCAAAAAGTAGAAAGTACCCATCCCTAAAACAAAGTTCTACTCTTTCAGTCAAACAAAGTTAGCTTTAAGACAAAGCCCACTCCATTGTCCCCTTTCCATGGTTTCTGCAGAAACCCAGAGAACTTGTCACGAGGCAGCACTGGTCCGGACCTTCTGTCTGGGGGGACCACGGGGCACCAGCTGCGTTCTCCCCAGTCCCGGGGGGCCTTGAGAGGCAGCCGGCTATGCAAGGTCCACAGGGACGTAGACATCCACGGGCTTGACTCTAAGCTTCAGCCACTCCAGATTCCTCCTCTCTTAAGCGCGACCACTGGTAACCCAGGGCAGCAGCTTATACACAAGGATGACAGGTCCCTGGCTACACTCCCAGCCCCTTTCACTCAGGTGCACCTCCTTGTTGCCAAAAGAAGAACTTAAACATGGTTCACAAGAGCCATGCATTCTAGGAACATCCAGCCCAGAAAGCTCATCCCCCAGGGTTTGAGAGGAATGGAGTGACAGGAAGGCAGAAAAGGAGGAGATAAACCCTAGAAGGAAGCAAGCAAAGGAACCAAGCCTTACAAAGTAGATGGGGCATGTCGTCCTTATACCGAAACAAGAGCTCTCGTGCCCAGGAGTGAAGCCTACCCCTGGTCCCACCCCCGCTTTCAGAAATGACCCACAGGGCACTGGGCCAGCAGGGTACCAACTCCCCCGTAAACCGCAGCAACATAAAGGGGCGGCACACAGTCTCCCAGGCTGGGGTGGGGAGCTACAGATGTGATCCAGATGTCTGCTTTAACCTTAGACTGGGGAAACAGGGCACCCATCCGCTGTCCCTGGACCGTGATATGCAGCTTCCACAGGGAGCAGGCAGGAGAAGGAAAGAAGCGGCAGAAACATCCCAGCAACGGCCACTTTCCTGACCAAAACACTTGGATCCTTCTTCCCAGCCACAAGACCACGGCCCCACCAAACTGGCGGCACAGCTCTGAACTCAGCGGTCAGGGAAATCCCAAGTGCAAGGCGCCAGCCCATCAGAAGCCACAGGTGCCCCGGCTCCCAGAAGCACAGCGGTTTCCAGCTCAGCTGGAAAGGGCTTCAAAGGCCAAGAAGCACAGCCCCTCCACGTCCCCAGGGAGAAGACAGACTCAGAGAGGGGACCTGAGCCGTCCGAGCCCTTGGACAAATCAGTGGCAAAGCGGGGAAGCCCCACAGACAGCGCAGGCCCCGGTCTCTGTCCAGCGCGAGTCCCGCTGCCTGGAGCGACCTCGGCCGCTACACCGCTCCTCCCAAGCTGCTTCACTTCGCTCGTCCCTACTCCTGCCAACTCTCCGCCGTTACGGCTGCCACCAGCCTCACGGCCGGCAACCCACCACCAGCATGTAAAGGCAAGGCGGCCAGTGCGGTGCCACTGCCTCCCTCTCCCCTCTCTGTTCTCATTCCAACTCCTCCTCCCTTCCTTTGCCCTCCCAACTCCCAATTAAGGGAGTACTCCTTCCTGGGGTTGACAGCGTCTCAAACACACATCATTCATTCATTCATTCAACTAGCATCTGAGGGCTTCCGACACACCAAGGAACTGAGCCAGATCCTAAGAACACAAGGCATAAAAAGTCCTTGACCTCAAGAAGTACTGTCTAGCAGGGGAACTCAAACCATGGGGTTCTCATTAAATTCCCAAATATTTTTAGGTACCATCCCCAAAAGCATGGCACCCAAAAAAAGATTTAGGGAAAGAAACATCCCACTCCATCAGGGCAGCATAAGACCATCCTGTCACTCCAAATTTTTCCTTCCCAAAGCATCAGCCTCCAACCCTTACCTGACACCATCACTCCCAGATCACCCAAGCATTAGCATGACCTTGAAATATATCTGAAGCTTCAAGCAGACAAAAAACTTCTAAAGATAAAGCTGGATACCACTGTCCCATGTCAAATGCAAACACCAGGGATGAGAGTACTAGCTCAAAGCCCTGTGCAACCTGGTTACCCTCCCACCAATTCTAAGCGCGGCAAACTAACCCAAACCATCTTCTAAAGACAGCTACTCTCCTATTCACAGCCCAACTCAAAGTTGGACCAGGAGGATCAAAACAGGAGAATGGACTTAAAGGTCTTCAGCAAGACTCTCGTGAATGCAGCACCCTCAAGGAACAGGGCTGTCAAGCAAGACCCAGCTTACCTCCTTGAGAAGCCCCACTTTTTTCTTCAGCACCTCACACTTGCGCAGTTTGCAGATTTGGTGTGTGCGGCGGTTGGTACAGCTGGTGCAAGCCCCACAGTTTTCCAGCCGCCGGCAGGGCTCACAAGTACCACACCGTTTCCGCTTCTTCCGCCCATCTCCACCCCCTCGGAGTTGGGGTTCACTCCCGGCCACTGGAAGCCCAGGCCCCTGGTAGCCCGCTACCATCACCTGGCCCTGAGGGAAGTCATAAAGGCCTGGCAGGTCCGGCTGGACTGCCAGGGGCACCTGAAACTGACTCATGACGTTGCCAGAGGTGGGGGCATAGGTGCTGGGGCAGAGCCACAGTCCAGCTTCCTGCCTGCAAAGGCCACCAACGAGTCCTTCTTCCTAAAGCAGTCAAAATCTACAGAGCGAAGGCAAGTAGCTCCAGGCTGCGGGACGGGCACCTCTTCTCAACCCCGCTTCACCTCCTCTGCAGCAGTCTGACAGGACTCAGCTGGGGGCCACTCTCCCACCTGCCGGGGCCGGGGATCGGGGGGAGGACATCAGCGGCAGTCCCCAGAGAAGGGGTCATCTTGGCTGGGTGGGCTCTTCACCCTCACCCACCCTGGACCCAGGCATGAGGTGAGCAGGTGGGTGTGTGACGGGGGCAGGGGAGGGTGAGGAGGTTCTCCTCTGGCTTTTCCTCTCCCGGGTCAGAATGATGGAGAAGGCAGCGCGCAGCCTGGAAAAGAGACAGAAAGGGGAAGCGCATCACTCGGGGCTGGGGGACAACTTTCACTCTTCCTGTTACCTCTTCCTGCTTCTGGGAAAAGAGAAGCTGGGGGAAGAGAACGGGCTTGCTCTCATGAAACTGTGTCCAGAACCTCTGGCAGGGCACACTGGCATCCGCTCCCTGATGGAGCGGGACGAGGGCCCGATGGGGTGTTAAGGAAACCAGGACGGCGAATCCATGGGGCGGTCAAGGAGAGATGTCTAAGAAAGTTGTCCTTTTCCCCTGCCCCACGGGCTTGGGAGAGTTCTGCCAAAATTCCCACACGCCCCTCACTGGAGGTCGCTGGGCCTTCCCCAAGGGAGCACAGCTTTCAAAATAAAGTTTGCCGAGAGCTTCACTCAGCGGGGCTGCCCGGGCGCCCCGGGCACTGAGGCGGCCTGGAGTGGGGCGCGCCCGGGGTAGCCCGCGCCGGCCGCCCCGCCAGCGGGCCGGACCCTAGAGGGCGGCCCGCTCCAACGAGGGGGCGCGGGGAGGGGGGCGCGCTCCGGCTCGGGCCCGGCCGCGCGCGCGCAGCCGCTCGGGCTCCTTTGTTCTGGGGCCTCGGCCGCTCGGCTTCGGCGGCTCCGCAGCCCCCGCCCCGCCCCGCCGCCCCCGCCCTGCTCCGCTACCCTGTGACCCGCAGCACCCCCGCCTCGTCTCCCGCAACAAAGTAGCGGGCCCCCCCCCCGACCGTCCCCTCCCCTGCGGGCCCCCCCCCCAGGCCTCCCCTCCCCCACCCCGGAGCCGGAAAAGCACCGACTGCACCGACCTGCCCGCCGCCTCCGGGGCGGAGCGCACAAAGGGGCAAAGTTTCCCGGCCCGCGCCGCCGCCACCACCGTCGCGGCCGCCGCCGCCGCCGCCTGGGGCGCCCGCCTCCTGGAGCGCCTGGCCCGACCGAGCTCGGCGCACGGAGCCCCCCGCCCGGGCCGATGAGGGGACGGCGCAGGAGGAAGGAAGAGGCAGCGGCGGCCGCGGCGGCAGCAGCAGCAGCAGCAATGAAGGCGTCCGCGGGACTCCCCGCCCCCCGCGCGCCGCGGCACGTGCTCGCCCGGGGACTCCCCCGCCCGGGAGGGCGCGCACGTGCGGCCCCGCCGAGCCCCGCCGGCCCCGCCGCCGCCCCCTCCGCCGGGCTCGGGGCTGCGCGAGGAGGGGAGTTCCGTGGAGGGGGAGGGGACGGCGCGGGCGGTCCCGGAGCGGATGGGGGCAGGGCCCGGCCCGGACGCCGCGCCTTTGCACCTGCAGTACCTCCCCTCCCCCACAGTCGGTCCTCCCGGGACCCGGCCGCCCTCCTCGGGTTGGCCGCCCCCGCCCTCCGGCGCTTCTGCAGCCGAGCGGGCGCGGCGGGCGGCGCGGGGTGGGGCACGCGGACCTCCCAGCCTAGGCCCTCGGCCGAGCCGGCCTCGGTGCCCCCACTTCCTGCCACTCCCTGCGGGCCGAGCGGCCTGGGACGGCCCCGGTGCCCCAGGGAGTCCTGAGCTCCGGGCCCCACTGACCCCCCTCTCCTGGCCGCCGCTCGCTCATTCCGAGGCAGGACAATGGGGGACATCGCGCGTTTGCGTACCGAGTCAGCCTAGCGGGCACGGAGGGGATACCCCGCGAGCAGAGGCCAAGGGCCAGCCGGCAGGAACCTTCGCTGGGATCGCAGCCCAGCGCCCTACCCAGGCGGACCCCGGGGCCCTGCCATCGCGAGCCTCCCCTGCGCCGCTCTCGGCTCTTTCGCGTCGAAAACAAAGACTAATCCGATACCCCCGCCCTGCCTCCCAGAGGAGGGGGAACGGGCGCGTCGCGGAGGGTAACCGAGGAGGACGGCGTTCAGGAGGGGCTCGGACAGGCTCCGAGGGGTCGAGCCCTATAACCCATCGCAAAGACTTTGAAAAGTCACCCCGGGCTGTTTTCCAGCCAGGGGGCAAGGGGCAAGGCATAAGAATATTTCTAAGTTGCCTAACTGCCCGTTCTCTCTGCTGCTTTTTTCCTCTCACCTGTTGTGCAGGCCAAGTTGAAATTCCAGGTTAGATTAATTCAGCTCCACCCATCTGGCTTCACTGCCAGGCTGGTCCCCGAAGCTACCTTCCACCTACCTGGGTTGCTGGGGAGAAGGGTGGGTCTCTAACAACACACACACACACACACACACACACTCACACAGGCAAGTCCTGGCAGAAACATCCACGGGAGGACTGGCCTGACCAGTTTGGGCGGTGTTCACCGAGCCAGGTACCTGGCAGGCGTCACCACTGGGCTGAAGCTAACAACTCAGCCAGAACTGGAAAAAGAGCATTCGGCCGCTTATTTAGAAGAAAAAAGTAATTGATTTCAAGCAGCGCTGTCCAGAAAGCCCTAGGCGGTAGGAGAAGCCCGCGTTCTGTCTGGAACTTCCCTCCCCACAGACCTGATTTTGACAGCCTCCTCGAGTGGCCAGGTTGTCAGCTGTGGGGAGGGTGGTGAACATGGCTGCAATACCTACTTCCTACTCTGGCCTTTGAGAGTAGGAAAGAATTTCTGTTCAGGGAAGTTAAGACTAGAACTGAGAAGAGATACCAATGGAGTGTAATTTTCAGTCAAACATGAGAACAGTTTGTGGACTTGTAATTGTTTTTAATGTAATGAGTGTTTAGTGTTTTAAATATTTTATTTTTAATAAACATTATGTATATTAAAGAAAACACAGGAAATAGAAAACTAGAAGACAAAAATAACCTCAATACAACATTTAACCGTTTGCTATATTTCCTTCTAGCGTTTTCTGTGTTTATTTCCTTTTTTTAAAAGATGGCTGCACTCACACTGGTTATGCAATTTGTTGTCCACTTTTTACTTAACATTATATTGTAAGTATTTCCCTATTTGATAGACAATCTCCAGATAGTGTGACAATGGATAAGGTGGCTTAGGAGGTGGGGAACTGTGGCTTCCAGACCTGGCTCTGGCACTAGTAGCAGAGTGACCTTTGACTCACCAACTCTGAAGGAACCCATGTAAAATACTTAACATAGTGCTTAATAAACAACAATTATTGTTTAATCCATATAACAACCTTGTGAGCTGTATGACAATCTTGAAACCCACTTTACAGGTAAGAAAATAGATTAACTTGCTCAAGGTCACTCAGCTAGTGAACTGTAGACAGAACTTGAGCCCGGCATCTTTCCTCTTGTTTTCTGTCTTGGTGAATGGCACCAGCAATTTACTGTGCCAGTTCGGTCTTCACCAGCTGTATATGGAAGAGGCATGTCACAGAATCCTCTGGCTTAGGTGAGAAGGTGGATGAGGGCCCCATTCACCAAGATAGAGTGCAGGAGGCACTGGGGCCATCTGCGTGGAGCTGAGGAGGCTAGGCTTCAGCTGCAAACACATGTGGGCCCCAACAGGGAGCAGCTCAGGGCCTCATGTTTGGAGGAGCGGACATGGAGAGTGAGAGGAAAAGGCAGCCAGACCAGAGCCCTGGCAAACACCAGCTCGTGAGGGACAGCAGCTGACAAGAGGCCAGCAAAGAAAGGAGACAGAGGAGCAGCCAGAGAGGTCGGAGGGAGGCCGACCGCTACCAGACAAGCTCTCAGTCTCCCTCTGGAACCTTGTATTTCATCAGTCTTGTCGCTCATTCCGTCTGCCTAACCCTTCCCACTTTAACCCCTTCCCAGTTTCTCCTTCTACCTGCCAAATTCCCATTCATTCTGCAAGTCTCTGCAAAAATCCCAGTTCTTCCATGAAACGGCTTCCAGCTCCTCAGACTCCGAGTCCCACCCACTCTCCCTCCCCAGAAGTTTGACGCTGCCTCCCTAGAAACAGTTGTCTTACCTGTATTGTAATCGTCTGCACATTTCCCTCCTAGTTACTATGAGCCCTTGGAGGGTTGGGACCCTGTCTTTTCACCGTTATAACCCTAAACCTAGACAATCAATCAATATGTGTTCAATGCAGAAACGAGGTCAGGAGAACCTGATGAATGAAATATCCTGGTAACACCGAACACCCACAGGCTTCCGAGGTTTATTCCTGCTTGCTTTCCTACCTGCAGGAACCCTTCAGGGGCCCCTAAGATAAAGTCCAAATTCCTCAGGCCCTGCCTTCCCAGGGCTGCAGCCTCCTGTGCTGCCGGGTTCTTCCTACTAGACCAGCGCTCAGGGCAGTAGAGCAGCCGGGACCGGCGTGGAGGTGGCCAGCGAGCCTCTCCGTCTCCAGGCAGCCTAGAAGCTAAGTGCGGTCCGGATGCGCAGCGTCACCGACACCTGGGCACTTGTTAGAAATGCAAGCTCTTGGACCCCACCCTAAACCTACTCAGGCAGAAACTCTGGAGGTGGGGCGCAGCGCTCTGTTTTAACAAGCCCTTCAGGTGTTGCACCCTCAACTTTGAGAAGCGGACGGGAAGCTACTTCAGCACCTAGGCGCCGGCCAAGATCACGCCGGAGGCGCTTAGAGGAGGCGGACCCAAGGAGGCTCCATTTATAAACCGGCTTGGCGGGCCCCATCCCCAGGGGCCGAGGGCTGAGCCTTTTAGGCATTCGCTCCGATCTGGTCAGGACCTGGTTGCGCCGGTGGTCCGAGGGCTAGAAAGGGAAATACCGTCTGGAGAGGGAAAAGCCTAAAGGACTGCTGGCACTACAAAATTGACAGGGGGCGTGTCGCAGGAGGGGGATGGAGGTGGGGCTGGGGAAGAAGGACGGCTTCCATTGATGAACTGAACCTTAATTCAGCACTGAGCAAAGGGCACAAGAGGTATAATTGGATGTGCGCGCGCGGTTCTTCCGGGAAGTCACTGCGTGGAAGCGCCACTGCTGGGTGTTTGCCCAACCAGCAAATGATTGAATGTGACTGACCTTCTCTGAGGCATTTGACACCACTGCTTCCCTTTTAGGTAATAAGCAATTTGTCCTCTTTGAAGAATGAACTTTGTATTATGGGACCTTTTGCAGAAATGTAAATACACCCCAATGTCCACACTTTAGCTTGGTTTTAAAGACTGAAGGCATTGGGAAGTTCATTTTATGTTTCTTCTTTGGTCATGTTTTGGTTAAAAACATTATCAACTTACATTTGCATAGAGCTTTCCTTTTTCCTTTCCATACCCTTTCTCAGTCTGTCTGAAGAGTATACCAAATGTGCAAATGTAACTTTCCTTTTCTTTCTATGACATAGTTATTATTATTATGTGTGTGTGTGTGTGTTTTAGTCACTCAGCCGTATCTGACCCTTTGCGACCTTATAGACTGTAGCCCGCCAGGCTCATCTGTCCATGGAATTCTCCAGGCAAAAATACTGGAGTGGGTAGCCATTCCTTTCACCAGAGGATCTTCCCGATCCAGGGATCAAACCTTAGTCTCCTAAATTGCAGGCAGATACTTTACCATCTGAGCTACCAGAGAAGCCCGTTGTTACTATAACCGTTTTCAGATAAGGGAACTAGGCCTCGAAGAGGTAATTTTTCCAAGGTCATCCACTACTAAATGGCAGAATTAGGCCTACAATCTGGGACCTTTGAAATTAGCCTACTAGTGCCAGGGCTTTTCCGGGGGAAGAAACTGGCATTTTGCTCTTGGTGAAAGGGAGATTTGTTAGTGGATTGCTTTTGGACGTGCACTAGTTAGTGTGATATATGTAGAGTATCTAGACTATGCTTTTGAATAACTCAGCAAATGCTTTCGTGATTTTTTTAAATCAATTAATTAATGGCTGTGCTGGGTCTTCGTTGCTTTGTGCGCACTTTCTCTAGTTGTGGGGCCTCCTCTTGGTTTCCGTGCGCGGGCTTCTCATTGCATGGCTTCTCTTTTTGCAGAGTACAGGCTCTAGATCATGGGCTCAGTGGTGCACGGGCTTAGCTGCCACACGACATGTGGAGTCTTCCTGGACCAAGAATCGAACCTGTGTCCCCTGCCTTGGCAGGAGAACTCTTATCCACTGTGCCACCAGGGAAATCCTGCTTTTGTGTTTTACAGCTATTTCTGTGACTTCATTTTTAATTTAGTTTCTGTCAAATAGACTCCTTGTTCTACTCTTACAAGGAACATGCAAGAGTCCCCTTCATAATGGAAAAGAGATTAAATAACCTAAAAATCTTCCAACCTAAGGGGACTGGGCTGGAAGATGGGAACTTTGATTGACTCAGAGACTCAAGATGCTGAATATCCAACAGGAATAAAAGCCTTGGTGCCCCCAAACCTTGGTTTGACTGCGTGTATCAATCAGGATCAGTTAGATCAGTGGTCTGACACAGTGTTATGTCTCCATCGTGATATATGTCTTCTGGAGATCAACAGGACCTCTGTTTTCCATAGCCACTTAGGGACTCTGGCTGTTGCAACTAGACATGCTGCCTCCTCAACTCTGAAGGCAGGAAATGAGGGTGGGGCAAATTGAGCGTGAACTCTTAAAGCATTTACCTGGAAGTAACATAGATCACTTTTGCTCTGATTTCATTGGCCAAAGCAAGTCACAAGGGGGCAGGGGAATGCCATAGGTGCAATGCTTTCATGTGCCTGGAAGGAGAAGCAAAAATCCTTGGTTAATAGCACTAATAACTAATACATGGGGGATAGTATGTGTGCGTGTGTGTGAGGTAGATGGTGTGTATTTGAGGCATGTGCTAATGCAGTGAGTTCTGCCCATTTCTAGAGCATTTCTCCCTCCTAGGGACATGTATTTGAGATTTCCACTCTAATGGTTTGTGATTCCTCCCCCAACACATGTTCAGAGATTTAGGCTAGGGTGAAAGAAACCTGAGTTGAGGGAAGCCTGGTGGGAGAGGTAAGTGACAGTGGGGCAAACTCAGTAGCAATTAGTGTGTAAATAGAAAAAGAATCCAGAAAAGGAAGAGATTCAGGGTGTATGTGTCATTAAGGGCCTGCCTCATGAGGAAAACTACTAAGACAGCATAGCTTTGGCAGAAGCATTTCCTGCTTCTTGCCATTCACTCCCCCTCATCCTTCCTGGCTAAACTCAGGTGGCACTCTAGGAGGCCTTTGATCTTTCAAGATTGAGCCCACCGATCACATCATGAGTCAGTCTGTCCCATCCACAGTGCTGTGGAGAGGGACCATATCTTGCCCAGTGCCAGCTGCAGTCTGGGGTCTTGGAACGTAGGTAGAGAAATGAGCTGGAAGGACGTTGCAGGATCCTAGGTGACAAAAATACAATGGTCTCCCTTAGGGTAGTGGGAGTCGGGTAAAGAGCAATATGTACAGGAGAGATTTAGAGAATCAAATAACAGAAAGGGACTGATTGGAGGAGAGGTGGCAAGGAAGTTTCTGGAAGAGTAGCAGGGTAGACGGTAGCATCGAGGGGCCCAGAGGAGGAGCAGGTTGCTACATAAGGTCAGCAAGGACATGTCCCGTTTGGGGCCCCTAGGGGGCTAGTCCACAGAGAACAGTGGAAGCAGTGCACAGAGGGGCCAGGGCTCAGGAGTGGAGAGTGGCTGCACCCAGCTCCTAGATCTGCCTCGTGGTTAAACGTCAACATCGAATCTGCGAACAGGGGAGGAAGCCACAGAATATATGTGTGGTATAGAAATCATGAAATTCCTGAGAATCCAGTTAGAGAAGAGCAAAGGCTTCACAGAAGGAGCTGAGCCTCCCTGAAAGATTGGCTCAACTTCAACCAATTTGTCTCATTAACTATTTCTGTATGTTCTCCAAGCCAGGCTTGGACTTCCAGATGTTCAAGCTGGTTTTAGAAAAGGCAGAGGAACCAGAGATCAAATTGCCAACATCCACTGGATCATCAAAAAAGCAAGAGAGTTCCAGAAAAACATCTATTTCTGCTTTATTGACTATGCCAAAGCCTTTGACTGTGTGGATCACAATAAACTGTGGAAAATTATGAAAGAGATGGGAATACCAGACCACCTGACCTGCCTCTTGAGAAATCTGTATGCAGGTCAGGAAGCAGCAGTTAGAACTGGACATGGAACAACAGACTGATTCTAAATAGGAAAAGGAGTACATCAAGTCTGTATATTGTCACCCTGCTTATTTAACTTATATGCAGAGTACATCATGAGAAACGCTGGGCTGGAGGAAGCACAAGCTGGAATCAAGATTCCTGGGAGAAATATCAATAACCTCAGATAAGCAGATGACACCACCCTTATGGCAGAAAGTGAAGAGGAACTAAAGAGCCTCTTAATGAAAGTGAAAGAGGAGAGTGAAAAAGTTGGCTTAAAGCTCAACATTCAGAAAACTAGTATCATGGCATCTGGTTCCATCACTTCATGGCAAATAGATGGGGAAACAGTGAGAGACTTTATTTTCTTGGGCTCCAAAATCACTGCAGATGGTGATTGCAGCCATGAAATTAAAAGACGCTTACTCAAGAATTAAAAAAAATAAATAAATAAAAGACGCTTACTCCTTGGAAGGAAAGTTATGACTAACCTAGACAGCATATTAAAAAGCAGAGACATCACTTTGTCAACAAAGGTCCATCTAGTCAAGGCTATGGTTTTTTCAGTGGTCATGTATGGATGTGAGAGTTGGACTTTATAAAGAAAGCTGAGTGCCGAAGAATTGATTCTTTTGAACTGTGGTGTTGGAGAAGACTTCTGAGAGTCCCTTGGACTGCAAGGAGATCCAGCCAGTCCATCCTAAAGGAGATCAGTCCTGGGTGTTCATTGGAAGGTCTTATGTTGAAGCTGAAACTCCAGCACTTTGGCCACCTGATGCAAAGAGTTGACTCATTGGAAAAGACCCTGATGTTGGGAAAGACTGAGGGCAGGAGGAGAAGGGGACAACAGAGGATGAGATGGTTGGATGGCATCACTGATGCCAGTGGACATGAGTTTGGGTAGGCTCCAGGAGCTGGTGCTGGACAGGGAGGCCTGGTGTGCTGTGGTTCATGGGGTCACAAAGAGTCGGACACGACTGAGTGACTGAACTGAATTGAACTGAGTGTTCCTCCCATCCCACTTCCTGCTGAGCAGGGGCCTACTTGTCCCATTTGAGACCTGAACTTGATATCAACTCCTTTTGTCCTTGAGACACCCCTTCCCCATATCCTCTTACGGGTGAAGGTCAAGCCCCATTTGCTCAACTGTGCAATGCAGGGAGACAAATCCTCAAAACCCCTACCAGAGACCACATTCTTCCCACTCAGCCATTGCGATTCATAGGTGCTCCAAAGATTGAGAAGCTCTGCCTTATTAATAGAAGTCTGCAAGGACTAGGGATAAGAAGGTTAGAGAGGAAAAAGGACACAGGTGTCCCTCAAGCTGGGTGAGGCTTTCTTAGAAACACCTGCACTGATGGGTCCAGTCACTCCAGGTCACTCTAGCCTCATTCCTGGGGAGCTATTCTGTGTTCCCAGCATTGCACTATTTATCTGCTAAGCCAGGCAGAGGATTATCAGCTTATGTCTCAGTCTTCTTGCCAATCTCTGGGACTGTCCTAATGGTGGTGTGACTAGGTCATCACCTACATTCACCTGATGATATTCAGCCATCTCAAACCACAATAAAACTTGAATTTGAGTATCCAGCCTTTGGAAAGCAATCAAATTATTTATAGTGAATCAAAAGCCTGTAAGAGAGAAAATGAACCTTAAGGCAAAAGAAGCCACAGGGAACAAACAGATTGGCCATTCAAACAGAGATGTGTGCAGCAGGTGAAGGGCTCCTGAGTGAGGCAGTGGTAGGCACTCAACAGGGCCTGCACAGAACCACAGGCCCAAGAGGAGCCTCAGAGCTGCTGGAAAAAGGAGGAAGAAGAACAATTCAGTACGGGAAGTGTGGACACACCCCCGGTCCCCACCCTAGAGGCCTGGCTTCAAGTGCAGATTTACAAGCAGATGCTAATCTCTGTAGAAAAGTCAATAAGTATGGTTTCTGGAGAACATCTCTGGTGCCTCTTGGCTGTGAGAGCCCTCTTTGGACACAGGCAGGTAAATTCCTTCATGTGTGTGCCAGGGATGCCAGGTTTATCTACTGTTTTCTGTGGGCTCTCCTGGGAGTTGGGCTCCAATATCAGCACCAAAAGAAAACCTCAGGATTAGGGTTGCCAGATTTAGCAAATAAAAATACAGAGCATCCAGTTAAATTCAAAAGTCAGAAACAACAAAAAGGTTATTAGTGTATGTATGCCCCACATATTACATGCCAGAGCAACTCTACCCAGGATTAGAGTCTGTACTCCAGGCATGGGACCAGGGGAGTGGGGACTGGGCAGGGTAGAGGTATAGGGGTTGGCTTGAAAGAAAGTTTCTACCTGAGACCCAGTTTCTATCCTAAGACCCACCCTGTTTTTTCAATACCGAGTGGAAATGGGCTTTTGTTAGTTTTGGGGTGGGGGTCTTACTTTGCTTGTTCAAAGTTTTTTCCTACAAAGTAGGAACTACCAACATGTTTTTTTTTTTTTTTTTACATGTATTGATGAGATGGTTCAAGGAATGTATACCATAAAAGTAGTTTTGATACTTCCAAATCTGGTTCCTATAGGAGATGGGCTGTTTCTTGTGTGAAAGTGTTAATTGCCTGTCATCCCCATGAACTGTAGCCCACCAGGCTCCTCTGTCCATGGAATTCTCCAGGCAAGAATATTGAGTAGGTAGCCATTCTCTTCCCCAGGGGATCTTACCCACCCAGGGATCGAATCCGGGTCTCCCGAATTGGAGGCAGATTCTTTACCATCTGAGCCATCAGGGAATCCCGGACTGCTTCTTAGTCTAGACCAATAAAATCCTGCTTAACCAGAAAAATTGCTCTTACTTAAGCAGGCATTTATTCATTGAGACCTGTAGCAGAAAAATGGAACTATTTGCCTGATCAAGCAATCAGAAAGTATTTCTAAGCATAAAATCAGTGAATCCTTCTGCATGTCAACAACCCAAGTTAAATTATAAACTCAGGGAAAATACTTACAAAACAAATGAAAAGAAAAAGTGTTATAGAGTTGGTATATAATAAAAAAGATACCCACAAGGACGGGCAGAAGGCAACACTCACAAAAGAAGAAAGGCAAATGACCGGTAAAGATATAAAAAGTCCAGCATCATTAATTATAGCAAACTGACAGATCACAAAATGAAAATACAGTTGACCCTTGAAATTACAGGAGGTTTGAACTAAGCAGGTCCACTTAACCTTTATTTTTTTCAGTAGTAAGTACTATAGTTTTGGGCTTCCCTAGTCGTTCAGCAGTAAAGAATCTGTTTGCAATGCCGGAGATACAGGAGACCCAGGTTCAATCCCTGGATCAGGAAGACCCCCTGGAGGAGGAAATAGCAACCCACACCAGTATTCTTGGCAAGAAAATCCCATGGATAGAGGAGCCTGGCGGGTTACAGTCCATGGGGTCACAAAGACTTGGACATGACTGAGCAACTGAATACACACACACACACACACACACACACACACACAGTACTATAGTATAGCGCCATCTGTGGTAGGTTGAAGCTGAGGATGCAGAACCAAGGATACAGAGGGCTGACTACACTATACTGGGATTTTGGACTTACCAAAGTGTCAGTGTCCTAACCTCCCTGCCACCCCGTGTTGTTCAAAGGTCAACTATACTCAATTTTGCAAATATTGTTAACAGTTTTCATCCCCAAGATATGCCACTAATGGGATCATAAACTCACATGCCCTTTTGGAAACAATTTAGCATGCTTATCAATAATCTTCAAAATGTTTACACCCTCTCAATAATCCCGCTTCTAGGAAAGTGGGGCACAAAAATCAAGATACAAGAGTCTTAATGGAAGGCTTAGGAACAACCTAAATGTCCAACATTAAAGAATGATTAATTCATAAGCTATAAGCACAATAAAACATGATGCAGCTATTATAATTTCATTAATTTAAAAATTAAAATTAAACACAAGTTAATTATAGAAAAATAAGAATATACAAATGAGCAAAAAGAAAAATCTAAGAACCTGCATTAGTCCAATATTAATCACCATTAACATCATGGACTATATCTTTAAAATTTTTTTATATCTTAGTGTTAATATAGTGTTTTGAAAAATATTTGGAAACATTGGAAAATATTTACCATATGAAGTCAAAACAAAATAATCAGTATATATTGTACTATTAAGAATTTGTAAGTAAATATGCATAAAGATTGGAAGGGAATACATAAAAATATTAACAATGGATCTCTGGATGATTTTTGTTTTTCATACTTCTAAAATTTCTACAACAAATGAATGTGAATCCTATAATTGAGAAATATTGACAGAAAACTATTTCTGTAAAAGGACAAGTGAACCTGCCTGAAAGCAGGTTGTTGAGAGAGCAGGATGCAAATAATGACAATTAACAGGGTGGTTTTGACTTTGACACTGGAGTTGCCCTACGTAAGGAACTTAAGGAAGCCGTGGCCTGGGCCCTGCTCCCAGAGGTTCCGGTGGGATGGGCTGAGCCGGGTCCTGGGCTTTATGCCCTTGGCAATATCTAGTCACTCTTGGGTGGGCACATAATGTGCAGCCAGGCTGGGATGCACTTGCATAAGTCATCACAAGTTTCCTCAAGAGCTTAGGCCACTGTGGTCTGGTGGAGGAGGAACTGCCTGTCCTCCTCAGGAGGACCCAGGTGGTCTCTCTAGCTCTGTGCTTTAGCTGAGTCATTTAACTGCATCTTAGTCTATCTGTAAAATGGGAATATTTAATGCAATATTTGGAGTCTGGCTTCAAGGAAGGAATAAATGAGAAAGTGCTGTGTGAAATAGAAAGCATATAGAATGCGCTCTTTGTGAGAACCTGGAAACTCAGATGATAGCAATTATCTTTGATCGATGAAATATCCTTGGTAACTCGGGAGCTCATGCAAATAAACAGGTTTTCTTCTAAGCTGTATCAGTCTTGTAATTTGATTTGATTCAGAGATCCTATAGGCAGGTGGTGTCAAATGTGGATGCCTGGGGCAGTCCTAGCCTGAGGGCTCATGGGCTGTGGACAGTAGCCAATAGATCCAAGTTGGCTCAGACCATTTGGTCATCTTGCTTTGAAAGGTGGCTGGCCTCTGGAAGCTAAAATCTTGTTCTCATGAAAATGTGCCTACACCTTTTACACAAATACCCCAGACTGTCACCTCAAAATAAATGTTCTTATCTAAACCATCTCCTTGGGAGATTATGTGGCTGTTGCTTAAATGTCTTAGTAATTCCTCTTTTGAGACCGGCTAAGATACATTTGTCTAAGATACAGTATTTGAGTATTTTTCAATCAGTGAATTCATTCGCCATCCTTTAAAGAGAAGTTTAACTTTAGAAAGCAGCCAAAAATATCATTCAGAACCAAATGTGACAAATAATAAGGTATTCAAGCCTAGGTAAGACTATTTTTATGACTCTTAAATTTCTTTTAATTTGCAGGTTCTTAATCACCATTTATTTGTTAATGAAATCAACTCATTTTCCCTATAGAATGTTACATTCTGGATTTGGCTGCTTGCATCCTGGAGTATTATGTTGTTGTCATAAATATAAGGCACTGTTTCCATGTTCAGCTAGTTGGCTGTAGGCCTAGAGAAGGTCTGGAGTTATACCCAGCAGGATAAGTGAATATAAAAGAACTAGAGTTGCTTTTCATAGGTTTCCCAGTGATAAAGAATCCACCTGCAATGCAGGAGATGCAGGAGATGTGGGTTTAATCCCTGGATCAGGAAGATCCCCTGAAGGAGGAAATGGCAACCCATTTCAGTATGCTTGCCTGAAAAATACCACACGATCACAAAGAGTCAGACACGACGGAGTGCCTGAGCACACACAGAGTTGCTTTTCATAATGATGGATCAAGGAATCAAAGGTAGACAAGGGGAGAATGACGGCAAGAAAAACATCATAGAGAATTTTTTTTAAAAAGTGGTGGGTCGAGGTGTTAGATAGGAGACTGTTTGGACAAATATGATAAGAGTAGGGTTGAAGAGAAAGACAAGTAGTGCCAAGACTTCAGTGAGTGAGAGGGAGTGACTGGGAGATGGGAGATCACTCAGCTGCAGAAACAAGGAGATTCAGCTTCTGAAGAAAGAGGGCCGATAGTTTGAGTGAAGACAGTTTATTTTTTAAGTGAAGCTGTCACTTGTAAGTGTGTGTCTGTCTTGCTCTCCAGGGTTATTCCCAGCACCACCACCACCACCACCCCCGCCCCATGGCACAGTCAACAGAGTCTTCTGAGTGGTGAATAGAGCCTGGTTCTCTACTGGGCCCCAGAAACTGTAAGTCTGGAAAAGGTTTTGAACAAAGCCGCCTGTTTGAGATTAATAATATCTAGCTTGGATGCTGATTAGAAATCTGTCCCTTTCTTTTGGTAACTATGCTGTGGGTATACCTTACGCATTTGACTAAGGAGAAAATGATGCAGTTCCTTCCCCTTATTGGGGCTAATACTGGATTTAGTCTCCTAAGACAACACTAATCAGCAACACTGGGCAAATCCAGGCAGTTTTGGAATTATTTTTCACGCCAACCCAGTCCTCAAAACACACAAACGTGGTATTGTCAATAAGGACGATACCCAAAATACTTTTTCACAAAAGAATTTCAAGACACTGACATGAATCCAAATTAAGACTTGAAGTTTAGCCGAGGTCCACACCTCCACACACTAATGAATTTGAGAAGTAAAGAATTAAGCAGCTCACAGCCAGGACTCAGAGCATCGCCTGTGAGTCAGAACTCCTGAGTTGGTTCTGCTCAGCGGGTAACTAGCTGTGTGGCCTGGGGGGCGGAGGGGACTTCACAGCTCCCCCCCTTGGTCTTTATCCATCAATGATCTCACACTCTAAAAGCCATCAATCCTAAGAACAATGAAGGAGGACAGGAAGCAAGGAGAGCAGGTTGCTAACAGCAGGCACCCTGCTGGCAGGGCTGCGTTGGGAAAGCTGGGTGCTGCCGAAAGAGCGAAAGAGCAGACTCTGCTGAGACGAAGTCCCTGCTCTGAAGGAGAAAGAAAGCCAAAGACAGAGCCCAATTGCTCCTGGCAATGCAACTGTTTCCAAGAAGGGAATACACAGGTCATCTGAGGTCAAGTCCAGGGAACGCAGCCAGCCGCCAGGCGGGAAGGAAGCTGCAGTGAATGCCCGCCTGCTCTCCCAGCCCTTCGCCTTCTGAACACTCGCGCTAGCCCCTTTGCCAGGGCGCCTCAGGGACCGCGGAGCCTTCTTCCAGACCCCGGCCACCTGGCTCGGGCCTCGCGGATGCAGCCCGTGCTGAGGGCGTGGGAGAAGCAGGTGCGAGCACCCGGGCGGCGCCGGCAGGTCGAGTCTCGGCCTCTCGGGGCGCTCTCCTGAAAGCCTTAGAGAGTTCCTCGCCCACTGCCGCCCTCCTCCAGCCTCACGGCCTCCCCTCCCCTAGACACAGGATTCTCTCTCAGCTCCCAGCCTGTGCCATTGGTGTTTACCCCAAAGTCATTCTCATCACGACTTATGCTCTGGAAATCCTTATGACCAGCTGGAAAGCCATGTGACCCATGAAGCTCCCATAGCTGGAAGTAGCACTTGTTACCGTCTGTTCTGCATCACAGGTGGGTCATGTTGTCTCGCCCAGATTTGGAATTGCATTGTATCCACTCCTCACCGTGGCATCATGTGACTTCCCTCCTAGATCTGTGCTGCCCACCTGCCTACACATCTTTAAGGTTCTGCCACCATCACATCCCTCACCTCAGCCTTCGAGGCTCAGCTCAGAAACAGACTGTGAAGGACCTTCCAGCTCTCCCCATCGACATGCTGGCTCCATCTTTTGAGCGACTCCTCAGTGCCCAGAAGTTTTTCTCTGGTATTTCTAATCTTTGGAACGTCTCTGCAAAGTCAGTGCAGAGTCTCACTTTCAGAGGTAAGAAAAGGAGCTCAGAGAGGTTACAAAAATGTCTGAGTTGCATTGCTACCTTGTGGCCCAGCCAGGATTGGAACCCAGGCTTGTGTGATGCCTGAACCCAAGCCTTCCTTCCATTCCACTCAACTTCTTCATTTACAGGGCAAATATTTTGAGCCTAAGACTGTTAGGACCTTGAAGATTATCTTTGTTTTCAATGCAGGTAGCCTAAGGTGTCATGACTCACCCAAGGTGACACATCTTCTTCCTACCTGCTTTTCTCATCTCTCCCAGAAACCACCTGTCAACTGCAGTGGTCCCTAATACCAGGTAACATTTCCTGGGGTCCCCAGTTGCAAGCCATCTGACAACTGCCTGGCAGCAAGGCTCCAAATTAGACAGGAGAGGATGTTGCAACAAGTTCAGAGTCACAGCTGTACATAGTGGTAACATCCCAAACGACTGTCACTTAGCATTTCTTTCTTGTCTGAGGAGGGCAATCCAAAGCTGCTGCTGCTGCAGTCCTGCTGAGTCAGGGCCTGAGCCGCTGCTCTCTCCTGCAGTTCCCTCCTCATGGGGTACTCATGGTCCCCTGTGACTCCAGGATCACCTAGAGCGGGGTGCTGCCAAAAGAATCCAAGCACCATCTTCTGTTCCTGCCATTTACTCTAAGGATCTCCCAGTTGCATAGTCTAGTCCAGAGGTGGATAAGCTGCTGGACCCTAGCTGGGAGCTGGCCTGGGACTTGGCAAATTTATAGCATGTAGCTGGGCGCATAAAGGGATAAGGGTGTGGGGGACATTTCATTGCTTAGTCCAAGGGGCCCTTCTCAAGCCCAACCTACTTCTTTCCATTCATTTAACATTTATCAAGCTACTTATACCTCTGTGCCAAGCACTGGAGAGACAAAGAGGAATAAGACCCATTCTGAGTTTATTATAAAGAGACAAGAAAACAGATCATTTTAATGCTATGTGGCAAGTGCAACAATAAGGTATATGCAAAAGGCACTCAACAGGAGTCAAATGGCAGACCCCTGACGCAGCTGCAGGGCAAGGGGGTCAGCTGAGCCTTCCTGAAGAGGGTACTGGCTGATGAGATAGATGAGAAATTCTAGGAGGGATGCTGTTAGCTCCAGACGACTGGCTGGATGTCGGGGATGAGTGAGAGAAGTTGGCTGCTCCCGCTGGCTGTAGGAATGATGGGAGAACGCTAAACAATGGATCTTCTCACAGATGCCTAGTGCTTTCTTGCTTCAGAGCAGGTGGTTGCTTTCCCATTGTTGCTCCCAAAGACATGAATTTGGGCCCTTCATTCTCTCAGAGATTTAACCCAGGTGCCCTCAGGAGATGAAGTCCCCCTGACCCTGGCCTAGCGTATCAAATATAGGAGCACAGTCTGCACCATACAACCTCCAGGCCAGACTCAGCTGGCATTTCCCAAGCGTCACCCGAGTCTGATAGTCTCTAGCAGAAGCTCTGGCTCTAGAAAACCCACCTGCAGTGAACCCCGCCGCCTTGTGAAGGGCTGCTGTCTGAGAACGTCCTGTTTGGAGACTTACCCACCTTGGCTGAAGGTAGAACCCACCTCCCGCAGTGAAGATGAAGACTCAGATTCTGTTTTTCCCACACTCCCTTGCAGGCACTTGGCATATCAAGTGCCCATGGCCTAGATTCTGGGAGTCAGCTATCCCTACCGGAGTCAGGTCCCTAAGAACTTTCTGTGACAGCAATAGTTGTGTGTGTGTGGGGGGGGGGGGGGGTGTCACATTCTCAGCACAACTGTGGTGGACCCTCTGAGACCTTGCAGGTGATGGGCCCTAGGGCTTCATCAGTTTCACAGTAACTTGCTCCTCATTGCAGTTTAGGACCATGATGGAGTCTTTGGCTGTCATCAGTCCAGCAGAGGGCTGGCCTATGGCAAACATGGGGCCCAGGAGAGCATGGCTTTGTTCAGAGGACAGTGAGTAAAGCCATTGAGCTGGCACAGAGAGTTCTTTCATAGAGGCAGGAGAAGATGAGGTTGGAGGACCTCAAAATCCCAGTTAAGGAACCTCATCATCATCTTGTAAGGAGCACCAACATTTTTGAAAAATGAACTTTTCCTTGGGAATAATTTTGGATTTACAGAGAAGTTTCAAAAATGCCATAGAGAGTTTCCATATGTCCCTCACCCAGTTTTCCCTAGTGCTAACGTCTTATAGTGTATGGTACATTTGTTAAAACTAAGAAGCTGACATTGGTGCATTACTATTATTCAAACTCCAGACTTCATTCGGATTTCACTAGTTTTTCCACTAAAGTTTTCTTTTCTATTCCATAATCCTCTCCAGGGTACCATTCTGCATTTAGACACCAACCTTTTTAAAGGAGAATATTAACATTAAAGGCATTTTAGGAGAACCATCTGACAGCAATGGTCCAGTAAGTGAGATAGGAAGGCATTCCAGAACCTTCGAACTTCCAAATACATCCCACTGCCCAGCATCTGAAGGGGCTCACCACCTTGAAAATGCAGTTGCCAGGAAGAGGAAACCTGGGCCATTGGAAGCATCTCTGTGCCTGTTCAGGGCTCAGGGGGCCAAAGATATATTTAGGATACACTGGGGAGCAAAAAAAAAATGAAAACTCCTCCTTGGGAATTCTCTGGCAGTCCAGTAGTTAGGACACCATGCTTTCACTGCTGAGGGCCCAGGTTCCATCACTGGTTGGAAAACTAAAAAAAAAAGAGAGAGAGAGAGAGAGAGACCTGGGAGCCTCCGCCTAGCAGTGCTGCAAGCTAGAAGGTCTCCCTGCCTAGACACCCGAAGTTGGCTGGTAAACCCAGGCAGGCAGCCAAAGAAATGCGTGTTTGCCTTCTTTTCTGAAAGTCTAGACTTGTCTCCCTTACAATTCAATTTGATGTGGAAAGAGAACCAGTTCTAGGATCAGGATGGACCAGGATTTGAGTCTTGAGTCCACCACTTATTGTGGGACCATGTGTGGGTTACTGAACTTCTCTGAGCTTCAGTTTCCTTACTGATAATAACTGGAATATTAAACTCCCTTCATAAGATTATTGAGAGGATTGATTAACATTTACAAAGTGTTCAGTAGGGGGCCTGGCACACAAGAGGCATTCAGTAATCAACTGGCTCCCTTGACAACAGGAGGGTGAGGGCTGAGCCCATAATTTTCTTGCATATCCTCAAAGCGCTTAACATTGGCAAAGCAATTCATACACTGATGATTGTGATATGGAGCTCACCAACCCAGTGACTTCAGAAAGAGCAGATCATGACTCCAACTACAGCATTCATTTATTGAGCAAGTCTCTATTAGTCACTCACTAAATATCAATAAATAGGTAACTGCCAGGCTCTGTGCTAAGTGACTAAGATGGTTTGCGTCAAAAATGGCAAAGCCCAGGAGGAAGAGAGAACTTTATTCAGGTCTGATACATAGTCTGACGTAGTTTAATAAGCCCAAGGCACAAAGGCACAAAGCCTGGCTACTTGCGTGAGGGGTGAGGGAAGAGCCTCACAGACAGAGGAGGAAGAGACTTGGGACTGGCAGAATAAGTAGGTCTTTCAGTAAAAAAAGAGTGAGGAAAAGGTGAGAGGGAGAGAGAGAGAGAATTGCATTATGTGGGAAACACAGGTCATACTGTGGAACCTATGTTAGTCTTGTATGGAATGAGTGGTGGGAAATGAGGTTATCAAAACTTTGCAGCTAGAATACTTCTGCACTGGAAGGGCTGTGGGGGTGGGGCCTGAGACCCAACTGGAAGCTGCAAGTAACCACTGTTTTTTTAACACATGGTTTAGTTGAGGGGAGGGCTTCCCAGGTGGCTCAGTGGTAGAGAATCCGCCTGCCAATACAAGAGACACAGGAGACCCGGGTTTGATCCCTGGGTTGGGAAAATCCCCTGGAGGAGGACATGGCAACCCACTCCAGTATTCTAGCCTGGGAAATCCCATGGACAGAGGAGCCTGGTGGGCTACAGTCCAGGGGATCGCAATAGGTCAGATACGACTGAGCACACATACACACACTTTAGTTGAGGTATTTTAGGAAAGAGATGATTACTGGTAGTAGTGATGGGCAGGGTCTGGGCAGGGAGTGGGCATTCCAGCCACTCCTGGCATGCCTGTGCAGGGAAGGAGCCATGTAAGCGCCATGACAGAGCAGGTAGAGTGAATGAGTCAACCGCAATATCTACTACCCCTATGACTAGAGAAACAAACCAAGGTGCAGAGAAGATCTGCACTATTTTGGAGATGAACAGGTAGACTTTGGTGAAAAAGGAGGGCATGTTGGAAGGGGCAAAGATGACTCCAGAGAGGCTGGTGAGTCAACTAGGTGAATGGAGAAAGGAGAAGTGGATTTTGTTAGCTCAGGTTGGGGGTGGGTGTAGCGTGTGGGTGGGGATGAGACGCTGTCTTGTACACAATGAGCATAATGGATGTCCAGGTCATGATATCCAGAGGTCAATATAGCTGTAGCTTTAGAAGTCCTCTTCCTGTCTGTAATTTGCTTCAAAACCATGTGTCAAAACCAGGTGGGTAGGCTATAAGTGAAACAGAACTGGCTATGAGTAGATAACTGAAGTGGGTGAAAAAGTAAAAATTAGCTCATGCTAAGGGGAAAAAAAAGCTGCCCTGCCATTAGTCAGGCTGGGAGGACAGACATAGGTAAGGCTAGCTACAAAGTTACCATGAAACAATATTCCCCCCAAGGGCAGGCTGCAGCTAAGGTGTCATAACCACCCCCTCCTTTGTGTGACTACTGCTTTCTGACTCACTGGGAAACCTTGTTCTCTAAAATGATAGATCAGAAACTTTGCTGTTTGAAATTTTATCAGTAAAAATGAAACACCCTTCTGTTGCCAGGAGGATCTAAGTCACTTTGACACAGGGAAGCTGTCTTGATTTGCAACCCAGGTTCAGAGCCTCAGATAAGGGGCTTCTGAACACAACATTTCATGTTTAGCTTAACTTTGCACTTCCTAAGGAAAGTGGGCAGTTCAGACCAGATGTTGACTCCTGCTTTGCTTTGAGTCTATCAAAACATGGCTTCTTTTAAATTTTACCTAAATTCTATCCTTACCCTAAATGCTGTTAACTCTTTGTCTGTTTGGTGAGACACCCCATAGTTTCTCTGGTATGCAGTTTCCTTCATTTGAATGAGTTAATAAACCTGATTTTGCCAAAATACAGTTCTGTTCCCAGTGATCTTAGGCTGACTGATTATGTCATGAGCAACTGGGATACAGGAATTCTCTATACTATTCTATTGTAAATGATCCATGTTTTCCATAACATTTCTAAGTTTTTAAAAAGCCCTCACCCCTTGTTAGTAGTGTGCACCATGACAGTGTTTGAGGTCTAAGGCAGAATGATGCCTGTCCCCGCAACATGCAGACCCTAATTCCTGGCACCTGTGAATCTTACCTCACTAGCAAGAAGGACTTTGCAGATGTAGGTAAGGCTAAAGACCTTGAGATGGCAGAGTATTCTGGACTATCCAGATGAGTCCAGTGTAATCAAGTGGGCCCTTAAATGAAAAGAACCTTTCCTGGCTGTGGTCAGAAAGATATGAGATGGTGGAAAAGTCAGAGATGCAACACTGCTGGCTTTGAAGAGGAAGGGGCCACAAGCCAAGGAACGTGGGCAGCTTCTAGAAGACAAAAAAGGTAAGGAAGGGAACAAGTTCTCCTCCAGAACCTCCAGAAAGGAATGCAGCCATGTAGATAATTTGATTTTAACCCAGTGAGACCCAGGTAAGAGTTCCGACCTTCAAAACTGTGAGATAATAATCTATATTGCTTTAAATCACCTTGGTGGTAATTTGGTATGGCAGCAATAGAAACCAATGCAAGATCACCCAGAGGAGTGAGCAGAGATAGAGATGAGCCAAGGGTGCCTGAGGCAACACCAGCATTTCAGACTAGAGGGAAAAAGGTGAGGCAGTCAAAGAGACAGAAAGGGAGATACCAAGCATTGGAAAAGCCAGAAGAGACCAACAAAGGAAAGAGTTTCAAGAAGGAGAAAGTGGTCCAGAGACTGAAACTGCCTACTCTTTAAAGTGATGGCTAAAGATTAAGTAGTAGTCTTTCAAAGTATATGTTATTTTCTTGCTTCATATTCCCAGTGATTCTTGCATTTGGATATAACAAACAACTTTCACCTGGAACTATCACCTTCTCCCTCATGTTAAAAGCCTGAGAGTTTAAGAACTTTCACAACCTCAGTCCGCATTATAAACCCATTAAGGTAATTATTCTGGTTCCAGAACAGCAGGTTTCACGACATGGTAATGATCAGTGCAAAGAAATAGAGGAAAACAATAGAATGGGAAAGACTAGAGATCTCTTCAAGAAAACTAGAGATACCAAGGGAATATTTGATGCAAAGATGGGCACAATAAAGGATAGAAATGATATGGACCTAACAGAAGCAGAAGATATTAGGAAAAGGTGGAAAGAATACACAGGAGAACTGTACAAAAAAGATCTTCATGACCCAGATAATCACCATGGCGTGATCACTCACCTAGAGCCAGACATCCTGGAATGTGAAGTCAGGTGGGCCTTAGGAAGCATCACTCCGAACAAAGCTAGTGGTGGTGATGGAATTCCAGTTGAGCTATTTCAAATCCTAAAAGATGATGCTGTGAAGTGCTGCACTCAATATGCCAGCAAATTTGGAAAACTCAGCAGTGGCCACAGGACTGGGAAAGTCAGTTTTCATTCCAATCTCAAAGAAAGGCAATGCCAAAAATACTCAAACTTACCTCACAATTGCACTCATCTCACACGCTAATAAAGTAATGCTCAAAATTCTCCAAGCCAGGCTTCAACAATATGTGAACCGTGAACTTCCAGATGTTCAAGCTGGTTTTAGAAAAGGCAGAGGAACCAGAGATCAAATTGCCAATATCCACTGGATCATCGAAAAAGCAAGAGACTTCCAGAAAAACATCTATTTCTGCCTTATTGACTATGCCAAAGACTTTGACTGTGTGGATCACAATAAACTGTGGAAAATTCTGAAAGAGATGGGAATACCAGACCACCTGACCTGCCTCTTGAGAAATCTATATGCAGGTCAGGAAGCAACAGTCAGAACTGGACATGGAACAACAGACTGGTTCCAAATAGGAAAAGGAGTACATCAAGGCTAAATATTGTCACCCTGATTATTTAACTTATATGCAGAGTACATCATGAGAAACGCTGGGCTGGAGGAAACACAAGCTGGAATCAAGATGGCCAGGAGAAATATCAATAACCTCAGATATGAGGATGACACTACCCTTATGGCAGAAAGTGAAGAACTAAAGAGCCTCTTGATGAAAGTGAAAGAGGAGAGTGAAAAGTTGGCTTAAAGCTCAACATTCAGAAAACAAAGATCATGGTATCCAGTTCCCATCACTTCATGGCAAATAGAAGGGGAAACAGTGGAAACAGTGGCTGCCTTTTTTTTCTGGGCTCCAGAATCACTGCAGATGGTGACTGCAGTCATGAAATTAAAGGAAGGAAAGTTATGACCAACCTAGACAGCACATTAAAAAGCAGAGACAGGCTATGGTTTTTCCAGTAGTCATGTATGGATGTGAGAGTTGGACTGTGAAGAAAGCTGAGCACCGAAGAATTGATGCTTTTGAACTGTGGTGTTGGAGAAGACTCTTGAGAGTCCCTTGGACTGCCAGGAGATCCAACTGGTTCATCCTAAAGGAGCTCAGTCCTGAATATTCATTGGAAGGAGTGATGTTGAAGCTGAAACTCCAATACTTCGGCCATCTGATGCGAAGAGCTGACTTATTTGAAAAGACACTGATGCTGGGAAAGATTGAAGGCAGGAGGAGAAGGGCACAGAGGATGAAATGGTTGGATTGCATCACCGACTCAATGGACATGAGTTTGAGTAAGCTCTGGGAGTTGGTGATGGACAGGGAAGCGTGGTATGCTGCGATCTATGGAGTCACAAAGAGTCAGACACAACTAAGCGACTGAACTGAAGCCGGAAAGAAGTGTAGCTGTTTTATGTGTTAATCCCAGTTACTTGACTCTGGGGGACCGTCTAATCCAAGACTGAGAACAGCACCCCCAGTCTAGCCTGCCAGTGAAGACCTAATCTCCATATTTAAACACTTCACCCAGACCTACCCCTACCCACATTTCTTAAAGTCCCAAACTGCTGCTGCTGCTGCTAAGTCACTCAGTCGTGTCTGACTCTTAGCGACCCCATGGACTGTAGCCTACAAGGCTCCTCCATCCATGGGATTTGCCAGCGAAGAGTACTGGAGTGGGTTGCCATATCCTTCTCCAAAGTCCCAAACTACTCCTCCTTAAAATATTTACTCTCACCAGACCAGCTCAGCTACCAATTTGGAAAACGACAAATTGTTTCAGGTGAGACTGTTGACAGCTTTGATTATCTCAGAGAATATTTACATTCTAAAGGCAATGTTTACAAATGGAAAGAAACACAGTATTTGCAGATCTTCAGCCTTTAAGAGTGTAGAGAGGAGAGCATTCATAAATGATAAGCTCATTAACCTCATCAAGTGTTGTCATTCTGGGCCTAATGCCTCATTCTCACACGAAAGCCTTGGCACAGGACATTTTTCTCTGCCTAGATACTTCATTCTTCAGAATCGGTGACACTTTGTAGGGGGACTGTCCCCGATCACGTTGGCTACTTCTGCTATAGGCCCCCACAGTACACCTGCGCATCTTTTGAAACAGTCACTACACCTGCAACACTTGGTCCGTGACTATCACGCTCTCCATTAGATGACAGTTTCTGTGAGGTGAGGGTGAGGTCTGCCTTGCGCGGTGTTCACTGTTACCTTCTTGGTCCCTAGCATATGGGAGATACTCAAGTATTTGTTGACGATTGAATGAATGAAGGAAGGGTGGGGACCTAGTGCTCTTACTCTGGGTTTACAGGTGATTTCTACATTAGTGGCTCCTGGAAACTTAAATAGGAATGAAACATTTGAGCCCCTCAGAGCTCAAGTACCAAAACCATTGACTTTCCAAACACACCTAATATCCTGTGTTCATCCCTGGTCTTGTCCAAAGCCTGAAGTGGCAAATAAACACACAAACAAGTGGGACAGATTTTCAACATGGTGCCAAGACTATTATTTTTTTTGGCCATGACAATTCAATGGGAGAAAAGAGTCATCTTTTCTACAAATAGTGTTGGAATAACTGGATATATGCATGCAGAAGAATGATGTTGAATCCCTTCCTACACTCTACACAAAAATTAACTCAAAATGGATCACAAACCTAATGTAAGAGCTAAAACTACACAACTCTTAGAAGAAAACATAGCAGATATTTGTGACCCTGGGTTATTCAAAACTTTCTTAGACATGATGCCAAAATAAATGATAAAAATAAATTTGACTTCATCAAGATTAAAAACATTCATGCTTCAAAGGACACTATCAAAATGAAAATATAACCCACAGAATGGGAGAAAATATGAGTTATCAATGTAATAAGGATTTGTATCCAGGATATATACTCTTACAACTCAACAATAAAAAACCACAAATCACAATTGAAAAAATGGATTTGAATAGACGTTTTTTCCCCCAAAGAAGATATACAAATGACCAGTAAGTACATGAAAGTTATGTTCAACATCATTAGCCGTTAGTGGAATGTAAAGATCCCAGTGAGATACAGCTTCACTCCTATTAGGATGGCTATCATCAAAATGATAGATGGAATGATGTGGACAAAGTGGAACACTCATACACTGCTGGAGGGAATGTAACACGCAATTTTGGAAGTTTAGCAGTTCCTCAAAAAGTTAAACGTGGAGTTATCATCTGACCCAGTAATTCCATTCCTCAGTATATACCCAAGAGAAATTACAACATACATCCACACAAAAACCTGTAGATGAATTTTCATAGCAGCATTATTTGTAATAGTCAAAATGGGTAACCCTCATGTCCATCAATGGATAAATGGATAAATAAAATGTATATTTACAAAATACTTAACCATAAAAAGAAATGAAGAACTGATATGTATTACAACTTGAATGCTTAAAAACCTTGAAAATGAAAGAAGCCAGTCACAAAAGGCCACATGTTATGTGACTCTGTTTACATGAAATGTCCAGAATAGGCCAATCAGTAGAAATAGAAGGTAGACTGCTGATTGCCCAGAGCAGGGTACAGGTGGGTGGGGATTGTGGGAAAGTGGGGGATCAAGGGTGACTGCAATTGGTATGGCATTTCTTTTTGAGGTGATGAAAACATTCTGGAATTGATTGTGGTGATGGCTGTAAAACTCTATGACTATACTAAAAACTACTGAACACTTTACATGGGTAAATCGTATGGTATGTGAATTACCTCAATAAAGCTGTTAAAATTTTTTTAAGTAGGATAAAGAAATATTATGCTATTTCAAAACATCACACATTTATTAGAAGCCAATCTCACATTCATTTTCCCAAGTATCAGGGAAACGCAGGTTTCTGTCTTCTGGGGCACTCTGGGTCCCAAGCTCATCCATTTTCTCGTGGGCCTGTGCAGCTGTTAAGGGCTCAGTGCAGGAATCCCAATCCCGATGAATCGTGAATCTGTAGGCTTCTTTCAATGAAGCACTTCAATTCTATACAGTCATGTATTTTTCTCTCTTAACAATAACCTGCCCTTGAAGCTTGAACTGCAGCACACACAAAAAATTTTCTTTCTTTCCAGCATAGACAAATTCACTCCATGAAGTTAACCTGAAACTCACTTGGTAGGCGTATGGAGGAGGCCAGAGTGCCAGGATGACCAAGCCCTAAATGTCATATGCTGAACTTTTAAGCTTGTGATTTATTCTCTCCCTCCATCCCTCCTTTTCTTTCATCCAGGTTCTTCAGCTTTGGGACAAAGGTCTAAGCACCCACCCCATCACCCACGCCAGGAGTGCTGGATGGGAAGAGACAGAGAAGCTGCCTGGAGTTTGAGCTGCATTTCCTGGCTCTGCGGGCTTGGGCTTCACATCCACCCACTCCTGAGTCACGTTATTCCCCTTCTTCATGCCTAAGGCAGAGCTTGGTCAGGGTTCTGGAGCAATTCCTGCCCTGGCATGTCAAAAGGAACCAGTGAACACACAGGGAAATCTGACAGGTGAAGGATTTAAAAGCAAGCAAGGACTCTTCTCAGGTGAAAATGGCTAGTCTAGAGGGGAGCTCAGAGCAGTAGATACAAGCTGAAATAAATGAACAAATGGATTAACAAAATCCACAAAGGCATAGACTTTATTTAAGAAGTCCTTAAGATACAAAAGAAGACGAGGGCTAGGTCTACGGATAACAGAAGCCGAACCCCCCAAGTGTCAGAGCACTCTAGGGGTAAAAGCAGGTGGGAGCAGGGGACAGAAAGGTGGGTGGTTTGGTATTTTCTGGCTTTAGAAAGTCAGAGAGCCAAGATCCCAGCTAGAATATCCCAGTACTGGTTATAGATTCTTTACAAAGATGTTTACCTGTGGGAAAGAGAAAAACGAAAAGTTAAATTTCACATTTTCAGGAGACTATACACTAGTCCATCCATAATGCATGTGTAGCCAAGCCTTCAAGTTTTTTGTGAGGAAGAGAACACAAGTATGCAAGGGAAATGTGACCTGCCCAGGGTATCAAGTGGCAGAGCTGGAGAGAACCCAGAAGTCTCATTTGCCTAGTTCTAGAATACCTCAGACGAGGAAGTCAGCTGGAACACACATCTTAAAAAGGCAAGTATTTAACAATTATTAGCCCCAAATACTTTAGAGAATAGAGATTATAATAATAACTTATCCAAGGCCCCACAGGCTTTGGAGTTTGAAATGCAATTTGAGGCGCAATGCATAGGACCCATACTGAAGTTAGGGAGTGACAGAAGTGTAAAAAAAAGAAAAGCGGGAGTTAAGATCTTCCCACCCTCCTCATGAGCTCTTCTTGTATGGTTACTTCTTCCGAAAAATCATCATTGACATCCAACACGAGCACTGGGATGTTCAGCAGAGCCTCAGAGTGGAGCCTGTAAGAAGCACGAATATTTAGGGAACAGAAAAAAGACGGTAAGCTTCACATACTCACCAGTCTCAATAATTCAGAACACCTCTAAGGTCACAGGGCTTCTCAGGGAAATTTCATGTAAACAGTTTAAAAAAGGAATTCAATAAAGCTGGCTAGAAAGACGAGACTGAAATTTCTCTTTGGTCTGAAGACTGATACTGAAGGTCAGAGCCCCAAACAACTTAAATGGACAGCAAACTAGGGATGTTAACTTAGTACACACTGACTATTTTTCAGCCTTTTACCCTGAGTCAACTACTTCATCATCATCAATCACCATGTTCAGTCTAGGGGAATATCGAAAAATAAAAAAGCTGGGAAACAGAATCTAGTAAAAAAAGTTTTTTGGAATATATGGATTATATCCAGTATTAAATTTCTGATGGGGATAATGCTTGACAACTCCAGCCACTTCCAGGACATTCTGAGCCTGCTTAAGGGGCTGCGTGTCCAGCTGTCTGGATTTCAATGACTGGCTGCAGGAAGGCGACCTCTGCCCGCTGCTGCTCTCTCCTCCACTTACGGGGTCGTCCTGTGGACCAGCCAGGCTTCGTGTTGACCGTGAAGCTGCTCCAGATACGCCAGCTCAACTCCTTTCTCCTCTTGCCTGGCCCTCCGGTGTAGTCTCTTTAAACAAACCTGAAAGACAGTCCCCAGGCTCTGCTGAGCTCATGGGTTATCTCAGCTGTTACAAAAGCTGGGGGGCTCTCAGGCCTACTTGCTACGTCTATCCTGGGCACTAGCGCTATGACATTCCTTCTGCGGCCTTGTTTTCTTAGTGAATCACAGGTTAGTGGCAAACATCATCTACCCTAGGAACCTGGAATTATTATTTTTTTCCTCCTCCCTGCCACACCCAGGAAGTCACTGAACTCTCTTTCATCTCTCTCCAGCTGGTTCTCTCCTTGCCTCTCTCTCTGCCCTGTCCTGGTCAGGGCCCCAGCATTGCTCACCTGGACTATGGAGCAAGAGCCTTCTGCCCCTCTGCCTCCTGGAGGCAGTGAAGTGTATGAAGGAGCACAGGCCTTAACGTCAGAACGTCCAGGACTAAATTCCCATCTTCACCAGGCACCAGGGGGTAAGCTTGGTGGGCTCTCACGCCCTCTCATCAACCCCACGGGTCACTGTGAAGACTCACACAAGGGAGCCCGTCAGTTCCCGGCAAATGCTGTCTTTTCTCCTACTCTTCCTGCTCAGTCCACCCTTCCAGAGTATTGCAATAAACAGCTGTCCCTCAATGTGTGCAGTGGGGGTTGGTTTCAGGACCCTCTGGAGGTACAAAATTCCAAGGCTGCTAGAGCCCTTTATGTGTGTGAAATGGCAGAGGGCTCTCCACATTGGGGGTTCCATGTCTGGATCCGGAGGGCTGACTCTAATGGTATGACTCTCCTTGCTTAAAGTACCTCACAGGGTGCTTATCGCCTGCAGTCCCAGGCACAAGGAAGTATGAGTGACATCATATTTACAAAAGGGTAAGTAATTTGCTGAAGTCATGTCGTATCACACATTCACTCTGGGGCAGAATGCAAATTCTGCATAGGTCAAAGTTCAAAAAATAAAAAAGTGAGGCTTGAGACTCACTGTCTCTCAGTCCTTCCAGTGTGCGCATAATTCCAGTCTGTCTTCATCTGGTCAGAAAATCTGAAGCACAATGGCTCAGGGACTGCGACCTTCTCCTTTACTGGTCACACAGGGCCATTCCCAGAGTCTGGCCACTCCTAACTCTCCACTCTTGACATCCTTAGCTCCTTCCTCTCCTGAAGCCGGATGTGACCTCCTGTCTGCGGTACAGACCAAGCTCTTTCGCATCTCAAAACTTTCGCTCTGAATGTCTGCTTTGCCTGAATTGCCTTCCTTCCTCTCTATGCATGGCAAACACTTCATTATTCAGTGTCATCTGTCCTGGAAGAACACATAGATTAACTCACTGATTTAGGACTTCTCTCTTTCAAATAGTTAAGTTTTATTCACAAATGCAAACTTTTATCCCCAAGTACAATGTATACTATTCCCAAAGATGCAATCTTCGCTGTTTCCCTCTTGTACCATCTTTTCTCTATGGAAAGAAAACCATATAAACAAATTTCATTTATGATCTTCTGCCCAACTTTTCAAATTGATTAACACAGGTTAACAGTCTAACATGCTAATACTTTTAGCACTTAGCCCTTTTCATCTCCTTCCCTTGAATCAAGAACTGTTCTAAAGTTAGATGAAGTCCTTGTCCTAGGGATTCTATAATCTAATTAGATAACAAGTAAAACAACATATGCAAAACAGCAGGTCAGGTGCTCTACTGTGAGGTTTGGATCTTAAGCACAGAAGTCAGATAAGGAAGACAGCAACTGGGCTGGGGCAGTCCGAGGAGCTTCCTGGAAGAGGCAGGGGCTCCCCCTTCGCCGCTGGTACCAGCTTACTCAGCACACTCTGTGAGCCAGGCACTCTCTGGGCCCTGGACAAACAGACCACTGGTGGCTCAGCTGTATCACATGACAGGAGGAGGTCTGCACGGGGTGCTCTGAGGGCACGGTGACTGGGGGAGACCCAGAAGGCAGGCCAGGATCTGTCTGGTTCAGGGCTGAGCACACGGCCTGGCAGGACAGGTGGTCAATGCATATTTGTTGCACATATTCACTGAATGTTTTCATTTCTGACCTAGTCTATCTCTGTTGACTGTTTGCTACTACTTTCATCTTTTTCCATCTCTACTTTCCTTCACTCTGAACCTCCTCTTTTTCCTTCTGTCATTCTGTCCCTACATCTTTTCCTCATTGCTGCCTGCTTCAAGACTTCTCCCTCTGTTCCCCGGCTTCCCCATCACACAGCTTTACAGCCCTGATTAACCACAACCCAGCTCTCTACCCCAGTGATGACAGATGTTAGTGACTGTTGTCTACTTTCAGAAAGATTTTACATATAGACGCAGTCTTACCTCCACTTAAAAAATATATATAAAAGGTCTCCTATTACATACTTAGTTCTTATTTTTCTTAAGAATATGTTTTGAAGATTGTTATATGTCAGTATAGTACCTTCCAGTTCTTTTTCATGGCTTCAGAGTTTTTCAGTGCATGGATGGAGCACAATATATTTAACTGGCCTCTACTGATGACTACTTGGGTTGTTTATAATAATTTGCTATTATAAACAATGCCGCCCTGCACACGAGCCATTTTGCCTAGGTGGGAGCATATTTATGGAGTAAATTCCAAGAAGCATGATTAATAGGGCAAAACTATGTACCCTGCTAGCACACACTGCCAGACTGCCTCCTTAGAGGCTGACCAATTCACATTCCTGCCAGCAAGGTAGCTTCAGGATTTCTAAACATAGCAAAGCTACCTAATTTTCCTGAGAGAAAAATATTATCAGAATTAATGAAAACGCGTATTTTTTAGAATGTGACGTTACGTTTTCAATTATACACTAGGGCGGAGCAATTCTTTTTATAAAAACTGTAATTATTCATTCATTGTTGGCAGGCAAACACTGATGCTAAAGTCTTTCCTGTTAAAATAGGCTAACATTTCCCGTTGCACTATTAATTTACTTAATAGAGCAAACTTTTCTCCCCCCACCCAGAAGCCTAGGTAAACTTCTATTTTGAACATTTCGGGTAATTCTTGCTGTACTGATACGGTTACAAGTTCTTAAAAAAAAAACCCAAAACACCAGCCTTGTGCAAACAGTGCTTCAGTCTGGTTCCTCTTTACCTCAGTCCTCATGGGGAGGACGCGCTGAATGTGAACTGGAGAGACAGTGCAGCCACAAACGGCAGCTGCTGTTCACTCCACCCCACCCTCCTAGACCGATCGGACTGACTGAGGTCAGACAGCAGCTGGACAGGGACTGCTCGTGGGTCTGGCCCACGTGCCACCGGTCCCCAGGTCTCTGCAGCACACAGCGTCCAGGCTGCAAACACGGCCTGGCTCTTGGAGGCACACTGGCCAGCCGCACTCTCTCTTGCTGATTCTTTGGGGCACTGAGGCCCAGCCATTTCTCTTCTGATTTTTTTCCCCCACTGTTGGTTCACTTGCTTTTTACAGGTTAGTGAAGAGTAGATAGGAAGGAGCAAAACGCCCTTCTGAAGCCCATCACATGAGCTCTAAGCCAACATCTGCCGGGACTCTGCACTGGGGACTGGGCGCTCACACCGCTTTCTACATAGCGATGTTTCACTTCTGTTCTGCTCTCTCACAGTCCCTCCGGGTCTCACAGCAGAGGCCAGGAGTGACTTCAGGGGAAGGAAATCAACATTCTCGGTTCTAGTGCCATGAAAATAGCACCAAAATCCCCATCCAATCCCAAAATGAATAAGCAATTTTTTTCTACCATCAAGTTGCAGTAATCCTTAATCCTTCAACCCTTATTCTACCCCAGCTGAAACACCTCAATTCGTCTCTCCAAAAAGATGTTATCAGCTACACCATAATAATTACAATCACCACCACCATTGTTATCATCCTTGTCCCATCTCACAAAGTCATTCCAAGTACACGAAGATGTGGGGAAGACTTTCTTCCTTTCCGTGCTGGGTCCCAGTGTCCCAGCAGGTTAGGTCAGGAACCAGGAAAAGCTTAGGTGTCAGTACTTTCAATTCTTCTCTTAATGCTTAGCCCCTCAACCGACTGCTGCTTTCAACTCTCCACCCCATGAACTCCTCCTGGAAACCTGTCACCTCTTCAAATCCAACCACAATCCTCACTCAGTTCAAGTCCACAATGCTCTTAACTCATCCTTGGCTCAGGCCACAAGCCTTCCTAGGGGCCAGGACTTTCCTCTCACCTGAACCCTACATTCGGCTACCTCAAACCATCCTTTTGGCAGGGGTCTCCTTCTCCCCTAAACACTGACACCAATCCCCGCCCCTACAGTACAGTCACGTCATAACTGGTCTCTTCTGATCCCGCTCCCAGGAAATGACAACTACTGCAAGAAGTCATAAGTGTGCGAAGCTCCCACCTTCAGCTTTGCTCTTTTCACAGAATGTTCTCAGCCCTCTGGCTTCACTGCATCTCCAGCTGAGTTTCACTTAAACCTGAGACCCTACTTACTTCCATGGAATCTCTATTTCCTCACAATCTTCAGAAGCTCCTGACATAAAGAGCCCCGATACCTGGTCCCTTTCACACCCAAGGCCCTTGCCTGCTGCCTCCCTTCCTGAGGTCAGGCCCTTCCATCCGGTCCTCTCCCCTCTGATTCCCGGGGGCTCTCCCACCCATTTTCTGACCCTGGCCAGTCTGCTCTCAGGATTCTTCCTTCCACAAGATTGGTCATATCCCTAAAAGCCTGGCCTCTAGCCTGAAGAGAACTTTCCCTCCTAAGACTATGTGTTATACCTGGCATTTGACTGTACGTCAGATATCTGTCTAAAAAGGTGAGAGCAACACATCCCTCAAAAACACCCCCCGCCTTGACTCCCACTCCAGAAGAGCCCTTAAGAAATCACGTGTCTGTGACACTGGATTGGACAGACAAGGACCCCTCCAGGGGAAAGGTTTCCAGGGCCTGCCCGTGGCTGGCAGAGCCAAGGACCCCTGCCGTCTCCAGAGACTCCACATCACCACCCTACTGTGTGCTGGGCTGGCCCCATGGTCCAGGTCAGAGGTCATGGATGCAACTCCCACAGTCCATCGTGCCTTACCAGTGGCACTCTTAAGGTTCAAAAAAACAGACAACGAATTAGGAGAGTATCAGGATGAGGTGAGGAAACCCTCTTCGTCCTCATGACATGCTAGTCAGGAAACCATTAAGACCACCATGGACTCTGATGACCCAGTTAGAGGGAAGGAAAAGCTGAGGCAACTGGCTAAAGATCAGCTGGTCAGAGGGTCGAAACTGTAGATCCAAGTGATAAAGCGCAATCTTCTCTAGGTGGTCGCTACATCAAGAGGGGACCCTTTAGCCCTCTGCTGCAGAAAGCCTATGGGAACTGGGTCCTTGTGTTAGAATAGGAGGGTGCTCACCCACTGCTCTCCATGCTCCAGGTAACACCCACAACCAACTTTCTCCAAATGGAAAATGAGAGGCTCAGAGAACATCACCTCTTAAGTTTCATATGGCCCTAATGTTTAAGGCTTTAAATTCTGTCTTACCTGGGGAGCAGCCTGGAGGTAGATGAAGCCATGTAATCTGAGCCGGCTGGCAAACTCCTGCAGGAGAAAATAATGCCAGTCCTGATAGATATGCCATTCAATGTCACTGAGGGAACCATTTTCAAAAAGAGTCTTTGCAAAGATATACCTGGTTGGAAATGTAGGTGGGATGGGTGAGGGGAAGAGAATGGGAAATGGAATGAAAGGCAAAAGAAAGAAGCAAAAAACACATTAATAACAACTTGTTGCACGTCTGTCCAAACCACATAACCTTTTTGGCTCCTTACTGATTTTTAAGAAGTCTGAATTCTTCACCTACATCTTTTGCTCAATACTGAGAATAGCATTTAGACTTTAGAGGCCAAAATCTCTGAGTGGATTAATCCACTGGAAGAAAAAGGGCACTGAAAGACAGTACCACTGGTCGCTAACAATTTTCCCTCCTGGAAACCAGTCAAAACGTGTGCAAATGGTGTAAATGCAAACTTTTAAGGTTTCATTATTACTGTAAGTAAGCCCCCAAACAAAAAACAACCTAGTATAAAGCACCCACGACTTGCTTTAAGGACTCAAGGGCTCTGAGGCTCCAGGTTGCAGAGCCATCCTTCTGTCTAGCCGAGAAGTAGAGCAGGAACTGTATTTAAGTCATGTCCCCTGTGGAGCAGGAAACGCATTTCCTATAACTGCAGTATCACCAAGAAAACAAACTCTCCTCCAAAGCAAGCCTCCTCTGCTTCTGAGCTTCTAATCCAGATATGAGAAGGCTAAATCTAAAAATCAGTCTCACTTTGCCCCTTGCTTACTTCCGTAACTAAAGGAGCACCTGGTAAACAAGAGGTCGGAGCCTACTAGAACCATCGTTTCAGGAGGGGCAACTCCGCTTTCCAACCTCAGGCATCTGGGTACAAAACACAGTTTACATCTCAAGCAATGAATTCCAGCTCCTAAGGCAATCCTCAGCAACTGGCTACTTCTGGAAAAATGAAATTCACAAGACTTGTCTACGAACGGCTCAGGGAGGTATACACCACAAGGCCGCGAGTGCTGCCTAAGAGAATGGGTTGGAGAGTCACAGTCCTGAGTCTGACCCGCCTTCACAATTCACTAGCTGTGTCACCAGGGGCAAGTCATCAAACTCGCAGGCTGCTTCTTCCTCTGTCATAGATAACAGCTGAACCTAATTCATAGAGTTGTGAGAACTGTACATAATACTTACAAGGTGCTTAAACAGTGACTGGCACATACCACTAAAGACACCTTAGCTGTCACTGTAACGACCTCGTTGTCAGGCTATGAAGGCACTAATTTGGGAGCTCTAGAAGCCAACTCTTCCAGTCTGAAATGGTTTAACTATAGCCTAGCTGAAGGCAACAAAGAAAAGAGGTGCATTTCTAATTCAGTATCTGAAAAATGTTTTCAGCTTCTTCATAAGTAACATGGAAATGCAGATCTTATAAAGAGCAAGTAAATATCTGTTAATTAGTCTTATAAAAGGCCCTGACCATTTTTTTGGGTATGAGCACTTCTTTATTTCTCCAAAGCTGGTAGTGAAGGGGCAAGAGGACGTAGAGGCCGTGGTGCTAAATGCTGAGGGGCTTGGGGGGAGCCACTGCAGCCTGAATGAGGGGCTGCAGGAAAGAGCCAGCTTAAGCACCAAGGCATCAGGGTCCCTGCTCTAAAACCACATGTTATTGCTTTCTTTCAACTCAAACAGAAAAGATTTAGATTTCTCCCCTTGTCATCCTCTCTCCCAAACAAGCCATGCTCCTCCTCTGGAACACATATGACACACCTGAGCAGGTATGCAGCCTCAGAGCTCCCTGTCAGACTACGGTCACCATGAGGGCAGGAGCTGGGTCTGCTCTACTTACTGCTGCAGCCCCCAGGTCTGACCCAGTGCCTCAACACAGGTGGCATTCAGCAAATCTGTTCCTTTACTGAGCCAAATGAATACATTTTTAAAGGAGAGAGGCTCTAAATTACCATCAGGGTTAGAGTGTGTAATCAGTTATCCCTTCTGTCCCAAAAATGTCCCCTCTGAAGAAAACATCTAGGATGTTGTAGCTGCCTACAGTGCAATCAGTTGTCTTCCTTTACAAGTAAATGTTAAGATCGCGTATCTTTTTTTTGGCCATGCCACGCCACGTGAGGGATCCTAGTCCTCCGACCAAGAATCAAACACATGCCCCCTACAGTAGAGGCACAGAGTCTTAACCACTGGACCGCCAGAGAAGTCTGGAGATCTTCTAATCAGATCTTCTAAAGTCCATGTACCTTCTAAACAAAGTATTTCTATTTTTAAGGGGTCTTTCACATGTCTACCTCACTAAAGGGCTGAAAATCAAAAGACCAATGGCGAGTATGTTTCCAGGCAGGTAGCAATATGTAATTCATCTTCCTAATTCAAGAGGCAAGGCTTGGGAGAGGGGAAAGGAAGATAAATAGTAGTTTATCCAACAGTTGAAAAAACAACAAAAATCTATAGCTCAACCATTTACAATTCACATATTAAGCTTTTAAAAAGAACAGGCTCTTTCTTGGGGTCTACAGAGAAGGAGTGCCTAGCCTATAGGGTTTGCATTACATATCTTGAATGATTTTTAAGTAATGCTTAAAAAAGTCACAATACATTTACAAATGTTCCCTTATTTTTCCCTCCAGGAGGCTTATGGGAGGACTAAGAAGCAGAGCTACCTTTGTAACCTGGAAGTAAACAGGTAACCAATCCAGTGTCTTGAGAAGGGAATGGACAGGGCTTCCCTGGTGGCTCAGCGGTAAAGAATCTGCCTGCAGGAGACATGGGTTCAGTCCCTGATCTGGGAAGATCCCACATGCCCCAGAGCAACTAAGCCCATTTGCCACAACTATTGAGCCTGTGCTCTGGAGCTGGGGAGCTGCAGCTACTGAAGGCTGCATGCCCTAACGCCCGTGCTCCCCAACAAAAGAAGCCACTGCTCCCCTGAGCACCAAGATGAAGAGCAGCCCCCACTCTCTGCAACTAGAGAGAGCCTGTGCAGCAACGAAGACCCAGCACAGCCGAAAATATATAAATAAAATTTTTTAAAAAGACGTGAATGGACAATAAAGTGAAACTTTCCATTCTGACAATTCAAAAGGGCTTCAGAGCTCATCATGCTTTGAGCCACCCTCTCACACTGACATAGGTCATTCGTAGCCCTCAGATAAAAAACCCTCAGCGATGTCCAGATCGAGGCACCCGCATTTCACCTTCAAATGGCTGAAACACAAGTCTCAGCCTGGTCTTGTGGCAGAACCAGGAATTCTGGCGTACAGACGGACTAGCTCCTCTAGAATAGAGGGGCTCAATTCCCAAGCTAGCTGCTAGCCTTCGTGAAAAGTGACTCCTCACCTCACTCCCTCGGGTAGATAGCACAATGCCCTTCCCTGGACCGATGCTGCTGCTGCTGCTAAGTCGCTTCAGTCGTGTCCGACTCTGTGCGACCCCAAAGACGGCAGCCCACCAGGCTCCCCTGTCCCTGGGATTCTCCAGGCAAGAACACTGGAGTGGGTTGCCATGTCCTTCTCCAATGCGTGAAAGTGAGAAGTGAAAGAGAAGTCGCTCAGTGGTGTCCGACTCTTACTCAACCCCATGGACTGCAGCCCACCAGGCTCCTCCGTCCATAGGATTTTCCAGGCGAGAGGACTGGAGTGGGGTGCCATTGCCTTCTCCACTGGACCTATGAGAGACTGGATATCTCTTATAGACTCTAGCCAATAATAAGTCCTCTCACACGACAGAGTCAAAAATGGTTAAACCCAAGATAGAAGTCAATTTTTCAGATGTGCTTCTACTGAGAAATCCTTTCGCGAAGAATAAAACAAGGATGAATGTATTTCTCCTATCATTTTAGGAACACAGATTTTAATTCCATCTGCTTTTTTCTTCAAGGTGATAACCAGCCACTGATTCATCTGGTTTGCTAGAACATACGCTGCTACTTAAGTGTCTCTCCCATGCCTTTCTGCATATAACGGTTATACTAGGTATCCACCAGCCTGCTTCTGTGACAGAAAAGAAGACAAGGTGAAGAGCCAATGTGAGAAATTAAATGCATTTAGTTTATGAAAAACACAGTTTCCTTTCTTGACATGTATGGTAACTGTGAAACTGTAAGTCTGAACAAATCTCTACAGTGTTGTCTTTAAAAAGAAGACAATTTTCCCAAGGATAACATTCAATGACAAGAGCAGTAGAGGGTCTGAGCAAGAAAAGAAAACCTGCAGTGCCGAGCACAGAGCTCATGACCGGCAGAGGATCGGGAGCTTACCTGTCGCTGTACACAGACCTCTCAAAGATCTGCACTGCCTTCCCAAGCTCTAGCAGCTTCTCAGGGAAGGGTTCCAACTGTACTTTCAGGCGGCTCAGCAAAGAAAATGTCTGGAAGGTGTAGGACCATCGTGCTGGCTCCTGGTACATCATATCCACCAAGTTTCCAAGCCTGGTGGCAGCTCCGGCCTAGAGGGAAATTACAAAAGAGAAGAACTTCTTAGGAGGCACATTTCCTTCACAGTGCTTACCATCCTTCTACCTTGTACCTTGTGGTCACTGAGAGAAGCAATTAACAGAAGTTTCCTCCCGCTAAAAAGATACTGCATCCCTTACCATTTGTGTAGTCAAAGCTACACAATCAAGCAAGAGATTTTCCTCCTTTATTAGATGAGAATCTGATAGATGGAGGTGACATGCCACCTTCAACATGGCAAAGAAGAGCAGAGGTAGAACCATCCACAGAATAAGCACATTCACCGACAGACGCGTTTGCAGAGCGTGTCGGAGGGAGAGTTAACAACGACGACCATCTAAAGCTCTACTTGGAATCATATTGCTCCTACTGCAACACTATGTTGCTTCTCATTTGTGGTTCTTTCTTTCTAAAACTAACCCAGACAAGAAAGTAACTGACTATAAAATCCAACCGACAAAACAGAGTTCTGTCTCTCTTATGGCGGAGCTACAAGTTGTTAAGCAAACACACACACAAACAAAAACACACAAATCCTTCCTCCTGGATTCCAGACACTTTACGAAAGGCACGTGAAGACCCACTTACTCAGCATGTGCAGGTGGGAACGTGTGTAAGATACTCAGGAACCCTGGATTCTTTCCTGGGCTCTGCCACAGACTCAGTGCAAAAGTGAGTTTTGCGCAAAGCACTCTCATCTGTGTTCATTTAGTCACCATTAACTGAAGGCCTGTGTGGATGAGGCGCTACGTGAGCTAGGTGCTGTAAGGGGTACAGAAAACAAAATTAAGATTTATCTCAGTGTTCACTGCGCTATGCTGTCTCATTTAATCTTCAAAACAGCACCATGAGGTAGGTACCACTGTTATGCCCATTTCCTTGAGGAGAATATCCACTCAGAAAGGAGACGGAACTTGTTTAAGGTTTCATGGTAAGTGTTGAATGGGGACTCAAACCTGGCTTCCGCTAACTTCTTCATTCTGATACTTCTCTATATAAAAGTGAGCAAGACATGGTTCCTAAATTTAAGGAGCTCATAATGCAAACAGAAAGGGGGTGACAAAAATATGGAAAACTGGGCTATAAAGCAGAACATACAACAAAGGGGTGATCACATATGGTGGAGAGAATCTGGTAAGTTTCTGGAAAAAAGTGGCATTAAGCTGGGAAGTAAATGGTACATGGAATCTCCATAGATGGAAATGGGGATTAAGAAGAAAGAAGTTCACGTAGAGACAAAAATATTGGGGTGGGGGGGGTGGGGAAGGGGAGGTTAGACAACCACGAGTGGTCCAGTTTCACAGAATATCAACCCTGGATTCCAAAGAAGGGTCTTACGCTTTGGAAGGTTTCATCAGGAACAATGCAGGTAGAGCACACAGATCACAAAACAACTTCCCTCCTTCCAGTCCCAACCCACAAACACAACCAGCCTCACAAACGGCCCCTGGCTGAGAGCTGGAGGGTGAAGCAGGAAGACAAATGTGGATCTACTAGGGTCTCTGGCAGGGTCACTGGAGACTGTAGGGAGCCCGTGGTGCGTGGCATAGTTCTGAGATGGCAGGAAAGCCAGCTGACTGGAGTGGGGCACTCTGCTGGCAGAGGCACCAGGCTGACTGGGTGGGGGCTTCTACCAGCAGGCTTTGGGTACCAAAGGGAGCCTGCTGTAGAAGAAAAATCTGTACAGAGGCCTACACGATTTCTAAAGAACCTATCTCAACTACAGAACATGAAGCACATATCCCTTCAGACATATAAACAAAAAAGGGGACAATCAGTGGATAAAAAATACTCAGCAATTCAAAAGGAGTGAACTCATCAATGTGCTCAGGACAAGCAGCCTCTCAGGAGACAGAGCTATTGCCAGAAACAGGAGAAAACGGAAAAAGCTCAATGAGATTCAAGAGACTGCCACATTGATAAGAACAGGTCATCAAAAAAAGGAGCCAGAGACTTCCCTGGAGGTTAAGACCCCACACTTCCATTACAGGGGCACGGGTCTGATCCCTGGTTGGGGAACTAAGATCCCACAGACTGCATGGCATGCCCCCCAACAAAAGAAATGAAGCCATGCTCCAAATGGAACAATATCAAAAGAACATTCTTAGAGGAAAAAAATGAAATTGCCAAAACAAAACTCCCAGTGAAGATAGTAACCAGCAGACTGTAAACTGCACTAAACCTAATTAGTGAGTATCAAACAGAATACTGGTTTCCTCGTGGCTCAGATTAGTAAAGAATCTGCCTCCAGTGTGGGAAACCTGGGTTTGATTCCTGGGTTAGGAAGATGCCCTGGAGGAGGGCATGGCAACCCACTCCAGTACTCTTGCCTGGAGAATTCATGGACAGAGGAGCCTGGCGGGCTACAGTCCATGGGGTCGCAAAGGGTCGGACACGACTGAGCAGAGTCAGACACGACCGAGCGACTAAACACAGCACAGCACAGACAGAGTATCAACTCAAGATTTTTCCTAAACTAAGAGGAAAAAAGCAGTAAGTTAAGAAATAAAAAGAAACAGTTTAGGAGATCCAATATACACTGTTACACAGTGGTAGGGTATTTTTTGTTTTTTCTTTCTCCTGGAAAGATACATCAAGCTGTAATGTCACCTTGTCCCACAGCAGTTAATACAATTTTGTATCAAATAACTTTTCAAACAAGAGCTAAAATGATGTGCAACTTCACAGTACCCATATTTCATGTAAAACTACCTACCCAAAGTAAACAATTTTCTTTCTCAAGTGATGAGCCCAATACAGAGAGGTGAAATGCCACTCCCTCCCAGAGGAAGACCACTACTTATAAGGTCTGTCTCTCATCAAAGTTTACTGTCACCGAGAATCACTGTCTGCTAGAAACATGACATATCTCTAGGTATTTTAGGACAAAAATAAATTTTAAAATCATGGTATTTTTACTATGGTACCGTTCAGGTGAAAAAGAAGCCAAAACCAAAGAAAAAAATTAAAGAGTATCTCTGAAGACGTGACTTTCCACCAGAGAAATTTGCTGAGTACCAGAAAAGATTTAATACGGATTTACATATGTGGCTTTCATATTTTCTCTTTCTCTCTCTCTCTCACATACACACACGCACCCAGATCTATCCTGGCAAGATGTCAATAATTCATAAAAACAAAACAAAAACCTAAGGAGGGGGAAATATTAATTTCTTACATTTAAAAAAGGATCAGAACCACATAACACTTCCCTACAGCAGAAACCTAGGTAGTGTATTAAAAGGCAGAGACATTACTCTGCCAATAAAGGTCCCTAGAGTCAAAGCTATGGTTTTTCCAGTATTCATGTGTGGATGTGAGAGTTGGACCATAAAGAAGACTGAGCACCAAGAATTGATGCTTTTGAACTGTGGTGTTGTAGAAGACTGTTGAGAGTCCCTTGGACTGCAAGGAGACCAAACCAGTCAATCCTAAAGGAAATCAGTTCCTGAACAGTCATTGGAAGGGCTGATGCTGAAGCTGAAGCTCCAATACTTTGGCCACCTGGTGCAAAGAGCCAACTCATGGGAAAAGACCCTGATGCTGGGAAAGACAGAAAGCAGGAGAAGGAGCTGACAGAGGATGAGATGGTTGGATGGCATCACCAACTCAATGGACATGAGTCTGAGCAGGCTCCAGGGTATGATGAAGGACAGGGAGGCCTGGTGTGCTGCAGTCTGTGGGGTCACAAAGAGTCAGACACAACTAAGCAACTGAACATCACAACAGAAACTAAAGACATTTTAAGATAAGCAATCACTCAGAGACTATATTAATACCATCTACATTCTAAAAGAAAAAAAAATTCCTCTAAAATAAACTTCAACCAATTGAAAAACGAATCAAAGAATTAAGAAATGGGAAGAAGTGGCAATAAGAAAACAGTGTTCAATGAATGACCAGCAGAAGAGAGTTAAGTATAAATTATTATTAATGCGGTTAAGAAGTTTACTGCCCATTTCTATAGTTAAAAGAGAAATTTCCAGGAATTCCTTGGTGGTTCAGTGGTTAGGACTTGGTGATTTTACTGGTAGGGTCCAAGTTCAATCCCTGATTAGGAAACTAAGATCTCAGAAGATATACAGCCTAGCCAGAAAAAAAAGGGAGAAATTTCACTATGTACAAACATTTCAGAACTAAAAAATTACAGATTTCTATGCTTGGGTGGTAGAGCCTGGAGAAAAAAGTAATAAAAAAAAGTAGTGAAATTTATTTTTTTCTTTCATGGAGACGCCATTAACATTAATAAATAGGTTTAAACATGAATATATATATATATATATATTTTTTAATTGAAGTATATATAGTTGATGTACAATATTATATTAGTTTCAGGTGTACCACACAGTGATTCTGTATTTTTGCAGATTATACTCCACTATAGCTTATTACAACATAAATGGCTACAATTCCCTGTGCTATATAGTACATTCTTGTTGCTATTTAATATGTAGTAGTCTGTATTTGTTAATCCTGCATTCCTCACTTGTTCTTCCCCTTCCCCTCTCCTCTTTGGTGACCACAAGTTTGTTTTCTGTATATGTGAGTCTTAAACATACATATATATATTTATTATTTATTTAACATGCATATTTAACATGTATTATATATATATATATATATATATTTAACATGTATATTTTTAGTTTAAATGTTTCCACTAGCAGAGTAAAAATAGTAAAAATTTCCACAGGAATGAAGGGGAGAAAGATGAAACAAATATTTAAATACAGAAAAAAGGAAAAAAAGGAGATGAAAGCACAAAAATAAGGGGTGGCAGGAAGAAGTTAAATATAATCATGATCAAAGAGAAAAATTCCCAGGAATGGGAAGCAGACCCTCAAAATGGGTCAAAGCTAAAAATCCTGTCCGTAAGTGAGACACCAGAACAAGATGACATAGATTAGTCGAAAACAAAGGGGCAGAAAAATCCATCAAGCAGGTGCAAGTAAAAAGAAAGCAGATGTGGTAAAGCTGTATTAAGAAAAAAGCACTAGGGACTTCCTTGGTGATCCAGTGGTTAAGAATCTGCCTGCCAACGCAGGAAACATGGATTCAATCCCTGGTCCGGGAAGATCCCACACGCCTTGGAGCAACTAAGCCTGTGCTGGAGAGCTGGGGAGCCACAGCTCCTGAGCCTGTGCGCTGAAACTACCGAGGCTGAAACTACAGAGTCGGTGCTCCGCACAGGAGCAGCCATCACGATAAGACCACGCGCTGGACTAGAGAGGAGCTCCCCGCTGCCCGCCGCAACCAGAGAAGGCCAGTCTGCAGCAACAAAGACCCATTTATTTTATTTTAAAAATAAAAAGTAAGTAAATAAACATTTTTAAAAATACAAGGAGAAATGGACAAAACATAATAAAAGCACAAAACTTTGGTACACTTCTCTTAGAATTTAATAAAAAAAAAAGTAGAGAACTTTGAGGATTAGACTCATTTTTTTCACATATCAGAAACTGGGATACATAGTACAATGCTTACTAAACATAACAGACATTTTAATTATTCCTTAGGAGTGTCACTAAATTGATAATGTCTCATAATCAATGGCATCTTAGAATGGATAAAATATGTCACATCCAACTACACAGAATTTACAGGAAATACATACTCTTCTTAAAAGTCCATGGCAAACTTATGAAAACTGACCATACACAGGCTATGAAGAAAACCTCAGTCAGTTTCCCCAATGAGAAACTGTATAAGCCACACTGATCATAACAAAATAAAACTAGAATTAACAAAATAATAGACATACAAAATCTACTCAGAATATGTAAAACACTAAAAATAATTCTTAAGCATAAAATAAGTTAAAACTACAATTACATATTTTTTAGAAATTTCAATTACAGTCTCATATGTCAAATCTAGAAGATAGGGCCAGAACTTATTCTATGAAGAAAACTTCCCATTGCAAATGCTTTTATTGGGTTGGCCAAAAATGGGTGGGAAAAAACCTAATGAACCTTTTTGGCCAACAGTATTATTAAGGCAGAAAAAAGGGGAAAATACACAAATTAATCATTAACTTTATTAAAGAGTTTTAAAAATACAAAAATTCTGAGATATAAATTTAAAAGCAAAAAGTAATGAACTAGAATGCAATTCCCAACAGAATTAAAAATTACAATCTATTAATTGCACCTTTTAAAAAAGAATCATCATCTACCAAGTCTATCCCTTTCAAAATATTCACACAGATAAGCAACATCAGACAAACAATAAATTAACTCTCAATACAGAAGAATTTAAAGCATAAAAGAAGACATGTGCTAATTTTACATTATTAAATTTGAAAATCTTAATAAAAGGCAATTCTTTGGAAAAAGATTATCAAAAGTGACTAAAAACCCTGAATAATAACTGAGGAAGAAACAGTTGTCCAATATTCCCCCCAAACAACACTAGTCCATGTAATTTTGAAACTAATTTCTATCATACCTTCAAGGAATAGATAATTTCTATACTAAAAATGATACAAAGCTCAATTCATTTTCATAACCTTGATGGTAAAACCTGTCAAAAACTGTATACCCAAATAGTAATACCAATTAAATTTATAAATACACACGCAAAAGTTCAAACAATGTATTAGCAAATTAATGCAACAGTACACCATGATCAAAAGGGTTCATTCTAGGAATGTGAGGATGACATCATTATCAAATCTATGACTAACACGAAGAGAAAAAAGCAAAAGAAAGAAAAATCCCACGATTATCTCACTAGATGATAAAAAAGGCTTTTGATGAAAACTTAACATCTGATACTGATAAAAACAGTCACTATCTTAGTAATAGAAGGGGACCTCCTCCACACAGCCTATTGAAATGAACGACCAGCACAGAACTTAATGATGATACATTAGAGGTAGTTTCACTAAAGATAGAGAAGATAAAGGTGGCTACCATCACTGCTATTATTTAATATTATTCTGGAACTTCTTTCCAACAAAAGAAAACAGAAATGAGGTTTGGATATTCAAAAGCCCTTACAAGTCATTAGTATTTAGGAAAAACTATTATTTTCTAAAACCTCAAACAAATAAAGCAAAAAAAAAAAAAAAGAGAGAGAGAGAGAGAGGGAATTAAGTCACACAAGACATATACAACAATCAACTGCTTTTCTTTAAAACAGCAATAACCAGTTTGAAAAAGATGATGAAAAAACAGTTCCCAGTCACAATAACCACAAAACATATAACCACTCAGGAATAGTCAACAAGACTATTACTGGAAATGCAGATAACAATTGGGGGAAAATTAGACTTCTGTAACTTTTAAAGTCACATAAAGGGTAAAACCTTAAAAGAAAAAGAAAGAAAAACAAGTGCATGTTTTTATAATCTTGGGCTTGTAAGAGGTCTTTTAAACTTTCACATCAAAGGCAGTAACTACGAAGAAAATGTAGATCTGACCACATAAAAACTTAGAAGTATTATATTGCAAAATATACCATATAGAAAAGGAAAGGAAAAAATGACAAAACTGGGCAAAGAATCGACAGTATATGACAAAGAGTTAAGATATTTAACTATACAGTGAGTTCTTATGAAGCCATTACAAAAGCCTAAAGATCTCAATGGGGGGGGGGGTGGATAATGGCAAGAGCTTTGAACAAGCAGTTCACTAAAGAACACTAAAAAATAGCCAATAAACATTAAAAAGTTGTTCAATTAATTAGTAAGCAGTTCAGTTCAGTCGCTCAGTCGCGTCCGACTCTTTGCAACCCCATGAACCGCAGCACGCCAGACCTCCCTGTCCGTCACCAACTCCCAGAGTCCACCCAAACCCATGTCCATTGAGTCGGTGATGCCATCCAGCCATCTCATCTTCTGTCATCCCCTTCTCCTCCTGCCCTTAATCTTTCCCAGCATCAGGGTCTTTTCAAATGAGTCAGCTCTTCACATCAGGTGGCCAAAGTATTGGAGTTTCAGCTTCAACATCAGTCCTACCAATGAACACCCAGGACTGCTCTCCTTTAGGATGGACTGACTGGATCTCCTTGCAGTAAAACGAACTCTCAAGAGTCTTCTCCAACACCACAGTTCAAAAGCATCAATTCTTCGGCGCTCAGCTTTCTTTATAGTCCAACTCTCACATCCATACATGACCACTGGAAAAACCATAGCCTTGACTAGACAGACCTTTGTTGACAAAGTGATGTCTCTGCTTTTTCATATGCTATCTAGGTTGGTCCTAACTTTCCTTCCAAGGAGTATGCGTCTTTTAATTTCATGGCTGCAACCACCATCTGCAGTGATTTTGTAGCCCAGAAAAATAAAGTCAGCCACTGTTTCCCCATCTATTTGCCATGAAGTGATGGGACCAGATGCCATGATCTTAGTTTTCTGAATGTTGAGCTTTAAGCCAACTTTTTCACTCTCCTCTTTCACTTTCATCAAGAGGCTCTTTAGTTCTTCTTCACTTTCTGCCATAAGGGTGGTGTCATCTGCATATCTGAGGTTATTGATATTTCTCCCAGGAATCGTGACTCCAGCTTGTGCTTCCTCCAGCCCAGCGTTTCTCATGATGTACTCTGCATATAAGTTAAATAAGCAGGGTGACAATATACAGCCTTGACATACTCCTTTTCCTATTTGGAACCAGTCTGTTGGTCCATGTCCAGTTCTAACTGTTGCTTCCTGACCTGCATACAGATTTCTCAAGAGGCAGGTCAGGTGGTCTGATATTCCCATCTCTTTCAGAATTTTCCAGAGTTTATTGTGATCCACACAGTCAAAGGCTTTGGAATAGTCAATCAAGCAAAAATGTTTTTCTGGAAGTCTCTTGCTTTTTTGATGATCCAGCGGATGTTGGCAATTTGATCTCTGGTTCCTCTGCCTTTTCTAAAACTAGCTTGAACATCTGGAAGTTCATGGTTCATGTATTGCTGAAGCCTGGCTTGGAGAATTTTGAGCATTACTTTACTAGTGTGTGAGATGAGTGCAACTGTGTGGTAGTTTGAGCATTCTTTGGCATTGCCTTTCTTAGGGATTGGAATGAAAACCGACTTTTTCCAGTCCTGTGGCCACTGCTGAGTTTTCCAAATTTGCTGGCATATTAAGTGTAGCACTTACACAGCATCATCTTTCAGGATTTGAAATAGCTCAACTGGAATTCCATCACCTCCACTAGCTTTGTTTGTAGGGATGCTTCCTAAGGCCCACTTGACTTCAGATTCTAGGATGTCTGGCTCAAGGTGAGTGATCATGCCATGATGATTATCTAGGTGGTGAAGATCTTTTTTGTACAGTTCTTCTGTGCATTCTTGCCACCTTTTCTTAATATCTTCTGCTTCTGTAAGGTCCATACCATTTCTGTCCTTTATCCAGCCCATCTTTGCATGAAATGTTTCCTTGGTATCTCTAATTTTCTTGAAGAGATCTCTAGTCTTTCCCATTCTGTTGTTTTCCTCTATTTCTTTGCACTGATCGCGGAGGAAGGCTTTCTTATCTCTCCTTGCTGTTCTTTGGAACTCTGCATTCAAAAGGTATATCTTTCCTTTTCTCCTTTTTTCCTTTCTCCTTTTCTCCTGCTTTTCACTTCCCTTCTTTTCACAGCTATTTGTAAGGCCTCCTCAGACAGTATTTTGCTTTTTTGCCTTTCCAAGGTAAGAGAAACCCAAGTAAGATGGTAGGCACTGAGAGAGGGCATCAGAGGACAGAGACTGAAACCACAATCACAGACAACTAGCCAATCTGAGCACACTGACCACAGTCTTGTCTAACTCAATGAAACTAAGCCATGCCGTGTGGGGCCACCCAAGATGGCGAGGTCATGGTGGAGAGGTCTGACAGAATGTGGTCCACTGGAGAAGGGAATGGAAAACCACTTCAGTATTCTTGCCTTGAGAACCCCATGAACAGTAGGAAAAAGCAAAAAGACAGGACACTAAAAGATGAACTCCCCAGGTCAGTAGGTGCCCAATATGCTACTGGAAATCAGTGGAGAAATAACTCCAGAAAGAATGAAGGGATGCAGCCAAAGCAAAAACACCACCCAGTTGTGGATGGGACTGGTGATAGAAGCAAGGTTCGATGCTGTAAAGAGCAATATTGCATAGGAACCTGGAATGTTAGGTCCATGAATCAAGGCAAATTGGAAGCGGTCAAACAGGAGATGGCAAGAGTGAACATCAACATTCTAGGAATCAGTGAACTAAGATGGACTGGAATGGGTGAATTTAACTCAGATGACTGTTTTATCTACTACTGTGGGCAAGAATCCCTTAGAAGAAATGGAGGAGCCATCATAGTCAACAAAAGAGTCCGAAATGCAGTACTTGGATGCAATCTCAAAAACGACAGGATGATATCTGTTCGTTTCCAAGGCAAACCATTCAACATCACAGTAATCCAAGTGTATACCCCAACCAGTAATGCTGTTAACAGTTGAAGTTGAACAGGTCTATGAAGACCTACAAGACCTTCTATAACCAACACCCAAAAAAGATGTCCTTTTCATTATAGGGGACTGGAATGCAGAAGTAGGAAGCCAAGAAACACCTGGAGTGACAGGCAAATTTGGCCTTGGAGTACAGAATGAAGCAGGGCAAAGGCTAATAGAGTTCTGCCAAGAGAAGGCACTGGTCATAGCAAACACCCTCTTCCAACAACACAAGAGAAGACTCTACACATGGACATCACCAAATGGTCAACATTAAAATCAGACTGATTATATTCTTTGCAGCCAAAGATGGAGAAGCTCTATACAGTCAGCAAAAAGAAGACCAGGAGCTGACTGTGGCTCAGATCATGAACTCCTTATTGCCAAATTCAGACTGAAATTGAAGAAAGTGGAGAAAACCACTAGACCATTCAGGTATGACCTAAATCAAATCCCTTATGATTATAGAGTGGAAGTGAGAAATAGATTTAAGGGACTAGATCTGATAGACAGAGTGCCTGATGAACTATGGATGGAGGTTCATGACACTGTACAGGAGACAGGAATCAAGACCATCCCCAAGAAAAAGAAATGCAAAAAAAGCAAAATGGGTGTCTGAGGAGGGCCTTACAAATTGGTAATTAGATAAATGTAAAATAAAATAACATACCATTCGTTTTCTTCACTCTCAAGTCAGAAAGGATAAAAAAAATAATACCCAGTGTTGCTGAAAATATGAGAAAAATAGCAAAACTTTTCTGAAGGAAGGTTTTACAAAATATAACAAAAGTCTCAACAAAACATGTAATTTTTAGACATCAAAATACCACTTCCAGATTATCCTCAAAATCAAGCCATTAAAAAGAAAAAAGGATATAGCCTCAAAAATAGTCATCATTGTGACATTGTTTACAATAAGCAGAAATTAGAAAAGTAAACATTGAAAATAAGACTGGATCAGTAAATGACAGTACAGCATATTACACAGAGTACAGCAACCATTAAAACGACATTACCACGAAAGGAAGAAGACCTTGTGAACCAAGTGACATGCAAGTGACGATCACAATTCTTATTTTAAAAGAGGAAATGCGGGCATCACTGGTGGCTCAATGTGAAGAATCCACTTGCCAATGCAGGGGCACCGGTTGGATCCCTGGGCCGGCAAGATCTCACATGCCTTGGAGCAAGTAAGCCCATGCGCCACCTCCTACTGAGCACACACACTGCAACTAACGAAGCCTGCTCACCCAGAGCCCGTGCTCCGCGACAAGAGAAGCCACACAGTGAGAAGCCTGAGCACCGCAACGAGAGTAGTCCCCGCTTGCTGCAACTAGAGAAAAAGCCTGCGCAGCAATGAAGACCCAGCACAGCCATAAATCAATAAACAATTTGTTAAAAAAGATGAAATGTGTGTATGTTTCATACATTTATGTGTGTTAATATATACATTTTCTTCTTTATAGGAAAAAAATTTTAAAGGACAAAAATGTTAACTGTTTTATTTCCAGACAATGCGATTATGAGAGTAGTAATTATCTAAGTTGTGCCAAAATTTAGTGGCTTAAACAAAAGAGACATTCATTAAACCCACTTCTACGGGAAACGAATCTGGGACACAGCTTAGCCAGGTGGTTCTGCGTTAGGGTTTTCCATGAGATTTCAGTCAGGATACTGGCTGAGGCTACAGTCATCTAAAGACTTAACTGGGGATCCACGGATTTGCTTCCAAGAAGACGGTCACACGGTTTCTGGCAGGACCAGTTCCTTGCTGTGTGGACCTCTTCACAGACAGCTATGCTGCATCACAGGGCAGCTGGCAGCCCCAGAGCCAAAAGTGATCAAGAGAGAGCAAGATGGAAGATGCAATGTCTTTTACCACCTCCCACAGAAAGTCACACTGTTAACCCTGCTACACTGTATTCCTTAGAAGCAAGTCACTAAGTCCAGATCACACTCCAGGGGAGAATTGTGAATATACGAATTAATACTATTTACTTCTTGAAGGAAATACTACCAAATCTGTGGATATATTAAATCCCCAAAGCAGGTGCCTTGTGGCATACTCAGAAAAAGATAACTTATTTACTAAGTAAAAAAGTTAATTTCACAAATATACACACACATGCACATACATAGATGGAGACAGCTAAAAAAACCAAATATCCTCAATAAGTGTAAGTGTCTGCCAAAAAAGGCAACACGATCCTAAGTTGGAAGAACAAGAAAAGGGCAGCGAGTGCCAGTGCTGTGGTATTCTGTGCCGTGAGGACGACCTCCAACATGTCCCGTTCAGCTCTGAGCGCTGCTCTTAGCAAAAGCTCAGTGGAAAACCAACAAACAGGAGTGCACCTCCTAGACAAAGCTACTTCTGCATGAGAAACAGTCTGGAGGGAAATGGTATTTGGTTTCAAAGAGAAGACGCGAGGGGGCAAAAAAGCAAGAAATCGCTGCCTTAGAAATGAATGAAAAGTTGCCATGTGGAAAAGTTAAAAGACTTAAGATCAGAACTTGAACCAATGAATCAGAGTCACAGGTATGCAAAGTGGCTCATACAAGAACTTTCTAACAACAGGTTGATAAAACCAAGAATGCGGTGCTCATGACTGTTCCTGGAACTACAGAGTCTGTGGGGATGCTGCCACTCCCTCAGCTGCTTGAGGTTCACGTCCAGCTGGTTGTTCCCTACTCACACTGACGTAGCTGGTGAGAAACCAACGCTACGGCCTCTCCCATAGCAACACACCTGACAGCAGGGCGTAAGCCAAGAGGCATCCGTGAAATGTACAGTGTCTGGGGCAGCATAGTGCCTGCCACACAGTAGGCACTTTATAAAAGTGAGCTATGATTTCTGCATCGACTCAAAACGTGACAAGATGTTCCCTAAGGTTCCTTTCAATTTCTAAGACTTCAAAAATAAGCTAAAATCACTGTAATTAACTACTAATCCTGATGGTCAGTTGCAATGAAATACTTAAGGGTAGGAATGACAAAATTAATCTTCAATGCCAGGATGGCTGGCCATGCTTTGGGAAACCGGAAAGAACAGAGGCAATCACTTAAACAGAAATGTAAAAAATGAAAACTAAACTCATTCAAACAAGTCATCCCTCCCTGATGTACATGGTCTGCTTTCTGAAATGAAGGTATTTTAAAAAGGAGGCACCAAAATGGACTACTTTACCTACTCGGAGCAAATTAGATTACTACAACTAGTTTATGAACCCAAGCCTGCCAACTACCCACCACAACTGAAAACTTACTTTTTGGGAGCCAGCAGCCTGGACATTCTGCCATGTTGCTACAGGTTCTGTAGCTGTGTGCCACTCTGGGTAAGTTTTCGTGAGTAACTTCACAAAGGTGGATTTTCCCACAGCTGCAATGCAAACAGCATGTATTGGGACACTTCCCAAATCAGAGTCACAGGAGAAGGCTGCTACTCAACTCTTCCACAAATGCCCAACTTAGCAGCCAAATCATTGTCAGACTGACGATGGATCATGCCACGCTAACCAGAGTCACTATAATGAATGCAGGTAACAGGGAGGAAAAATACCCCTAAGATTTGATTTGTAATTTTAACGCCCCAACCTCCCAGAGGAAACAGAGTGTTTAATAACAGTTAAAAATGGAATAGACTCTCAAAAGTAGATGAAATCAACCACTTATGTTGTAAACCTTGAATCACAGTCATTTATTCTGTGACAGTATAAAATTGCAAGCTTTTCAGTAGAAAATGAAGACAATGACCCTCATTCATTCAACAAATCTAGCCAACATTCAGGGAGTGCTATTACGTGCTCAGAACTGTCTGGCACTGGTGGTACAACGGTAAACAAAACACAGGATGGATTCTGCCCTCATCGAGCTTGTATGAGAGACAGACACCAAATAAACACATGAGTAACTAATAACAAACCGTGTTAAGTGCTAGGAAAGAAAAATGCATGTTGACTCTAATGTCGCTCAAAAGATCAAGGAAGGGTCCTCCGAAAAATATGACCTGAGGTGAGAGCTAAAAGATGAGGACTGGTCAGGTCAAGGGAGGGGTAAACGGAGAGGGAGCAGCCAGACCAAGGGTGGGGGGAAAGGTCAGGAAAAGAGAAAAAGAGTGCACAAGAAGACAGAAGAGAAATCTTTGGCCTTGAAGAAGGCACTGCAGCGACAGTGTGGTCAAAACAGGGAGAAGAATGGCTCAAAATGACTGAGGAGGGGGCAGCAGGCAGGGCAGGGCCAGGTCACACGGGGCCTTGTACCATGGCAAGAAGTCTGAATTCTGTTCTAAGGGCAATGGGAAATCATTGAGGAAGAGTTCTAAGCAGGGAAGTGACAAGTTACCATCCCATTTTTAGAAGACACTCCCCCAGCTAGGTAAGAAGGGACTGATGGAGACGTAGGTAGACCAGTTGGAACGTGACAGTAGCTTCAACCAAGGCAATAGCAGAGGAGGTGGAAAGTAGTGACTGCTATGAGAAATATTCTGGGGATGAAATTAACCTAGTACCACAGCATTTACGTTCTCTTTTCCTATTTACACCAACATCTAGCCCACACCCTCCTGAATTCCAGACTCACTATCTAAGAGCCCTCCAGACATTTCCACTTGAATGTCCCACAAGCACCTCCAAGTACTGGCATTCGCCAAATGAACTCGCCATCTTCCCCACCAAACTGAGCTTCCTCCCACATCCCAACCTCAGGGTACAACAGCACTATCCCCTCAGTCACAACTTCTTCCTCCTCTGCCGAACTTCAAGTGGCCACCAAGTGCTTTTGAACATGCCTTCTAAAATTTCCCCATCTGTCCTTTTCTCTCTAATCCCACTTCCCGCTCAAGACCAGGCTCTCATTTCTTGCCTCTCAAAACTCTGGCCTTGCCCTCTTCAATCCATTATTCATACTGCAGCAGCCACACTACACAAAATAACCCTGCTTAAAATCCTCTGACAGGTCCCTACTCCCTTCACGACAAAACTCAAACCCTTTAGCGTGGCCTATCTTGGTGGTGGTGACGATGAAAGTCTCTCACTCGTGCCCAACTCTTTATGACCCCATGGACTGCAGCCCACCAAGCTTCTCTGTTCATGGCATTCCCCAGGCAAGAATAGGTTGGAGTGGGTTGCCACTTTCTGTTCCAGGGGATCTTCCTGATCCAGGGATCGAACCCAGGTCTCCTGTATTGCAGGCAGATTCTTCACTGCCTGAGCCGCCAGGGAAGCCCAGCATGGCCTGTAAGACGTATCAAACCCTGGCCCCTGCAGAGATCGCTCCGCCTCGGCTTCTCTGCAGACATCCTGAGCCCATGCTGGACCAAACACCTTGCAACTTTAACCAGGCTGTGTTGTCTGCTGCAAATGTGACTATGATATGCTTTACCACTTCCTAGAGCGCCTCCTCTCCTCCTCTGACCAACTGCTACCCAGTCTTCAAGATTCTGCTTAGATACACAGCCTGTGTGCAGCCTTTCAGGACCTTACACCTATAAGCTGGATTGGCCTGGCAATGCTTGTGCTTGGCCTGGCAATGTGGATAAGACTCCACCACTGCCACTGTAATTCTGTTTCTCTAGATAGAAGATGGGGTTCCTCCAAGGCAGGAACCAAAGCCCAGACTAATCACCTAGCCGAGTGAATAAAACATACATTATTAATTTCAGTTCCCTATGAAACCCACAACTGTTAAAAACCAAAACATGAACCAAAACAATTGAGCACTTGGAGCTCAATGTCCCCTATCAGAGATGACCTTTCTCAAGTGAATTCTACCCTTAGGAGGAACCCAAATGGAACCAAGAGAAGGAAAGGGGAGGCATCCTTCCAGTCGATTCTATCAGCCATTCATGGTTGATGATTGGGAGTAAAGAGATGTCTCAGCACAAGAGCCCACACATCCAATATGTGACATTTTATTACACACTGCTCCAACTCCTCTCTGAACACAGGGGGTGAAGAACACACACAGAAACCTGTGCATTTTGTACAGTCATGCTCATCTCTCAATCCCACGTCCACCAAGCTCCCGTGTGCCTCTGCTCCTCCCACACTTCAATGAATAAAAACGCCTTCCCCTGCTCTGCTCGGCCTGTGTCTAAATCCCTTTCCCCACCATGCCCAAGGCCCACCTCTTCCACAAAGTTCAGGACATCTCTAGCTCACACCAAATTCCTACCATGTTGGGCAGATGACTCAAATATTTATTAACTGCCTCTGATACATTTAGCATTTAATTGGTTTGATTTTTCATGGGTCTCAATTTTGGTTTCCTAACAGAATCTGAATCTCTGAGGCTGGATCCCAGGAATCCACATTTTTAAAGTATGCCCCACGTGACTGTGATGTAGACTTACATTTCAGATTGCTATCCAGAACAATCTGATCACAATCAACAGAGAGGGGTTTTTAAAAAATACAGGTTCCAAAACCACATCCCAGACTACCAAATAAGACCTTCTAGGCTTGTGATGGAGTGCCCAACAAGGTCGTAGAAACTACTAGCTGGTTGAATTTTCTATTATCAGACAGCTGCCTGCCCTGAATCGTCCCTAGTTCAAAATATTTGGCAGAGATGGTCAATATTTAGATTGCAGGTTGTTGATAAAGGTTAAAACATGGTTTCTGGCTATGGGCTGAAAAACTATTTTAATTCACATGAAAAGATGAAGGTAACTGATTTCTTACATGTTTGGGGTAAAATGGTTGTTAGAATTAAATTTTTTAAAAGTTAAAAACAACTACCCAAGGAACAAGTGCAGATGGGAAGAAGGGCCCTGAGGGGTAGGGTGTGCCAACTTCATCTCTGAGATCAGACACTATTAGTTCATCCAAGGGCAGTCAGTACTCTGAGAAACCGACTGGTGCTATTTAAACACACAAAAGCCGGAATGCCAATAAATGAGATGTAATGGGAAAAATACAGTCCCAATTACTGGAACAATCACACCAATGTAACACCCCCAACTTGCACACCACTCCCCACTCCAAAAATTTTGGAAAGCCACTTTAGAAATGAGAAGCTAGACTTTCAGCAAAGAATAACAGTGAATGCTGATGGAAGGTTCTAGGAACTTTGCCATCCATGTCACTGTAGGGCTCGGACAGCCTGGGTAATTTATCATAGAATGACCACAGAACTGCACTCCAATGGAGCTCATTTGTGCCAAGCACCACCGACCAATACAGAATTATTTAAAAAAAATAATTCAAAATTATGTATTTATAACACATAACTTTTTTTTAGGTTATGATACTTGACCATAATAGTTTTTTTTTCCTTTTAAGTTTTTTTTATTTTTTTAAGACTTAGGTTTTAAAATGTTCCCAGGGGTTTCATAAGAATGGTGCTGTCTGGTTCTCCACTGCTACACTGGTCTCCTCCTAGTGACCAGAACATCTGTGTCCAGATGTTCTCTTCTTCAGAATGATACTGGGCCAACTGAAAAACGCCTCCCTTGTCTGGTCTCTATGCTGAGCACCAGCGTCCTCTGATATCATTATCTCAGACTTATCACAATTAACCGCTCTCTTTCAGTATACTTCTGATATCATGAAATTTGGGAGGTATCAGACCTCATGAGCAGCATCAAACCTTCCCTTAGGGCCGTGGCCACCGATGTACTTCATTATGCGTGCTGTGACTTGAGAAAGGGTGGGAGGTACTTTGTTATTGGAGCACATTACATCAACAAGTGGATTTTTATTAGCACCAGTATTGTCATTCCACAGGCTGGATCAAACAGTTCTGTTGTTACCATTCATCTTTTCCTAAATCATGCTTTTTTTTCCTCCCACAAGTTTTTCTATAAACTAGCAATACAATGCCTGTTACAACTACATTATACTAAAGCCTATAGTTAAGATAGTATTTTGATTAACACTCAAAATGATTTATCATTTTGAATTTAATATAGCCATAGTTCATGGGGGCCTCTTAAATATACCATCAACTCCAGGCATTTTCTTCTGAACAAGATGTAAAATCCTTTACCAAGAAGCAAGCAAAAGCAGTAAACATAAAACTGCCTATCTTTAAGCAAAAAAATTCTTCCAAAGAAAATTTAAAGCCTTTATTTCAGGAACTATATCTGATGCTATATTCATTCATTCAACCAACAGATGTTTACAGAGTAGCCACTAATGGTGGGTACTATAAAATGAAGTAAGCTGAGATGCTGCCCTCAAGGAACTTATATTGAGACTAAATACCCACAATCAGACAGGCTCTGAGCCTAAAAGCATTCTGGGAAAAAAACATCAGCTGACTTAAAAGAAACTTGATATATTTCAGCCCTGATTACTTTTGTCTTCTTTTCATGAGAAGAAAAAAAAAAAATCATTGTTAAAGAAGAAAAAAAAACATTCCTCACAACTTCCAAAGTGTAAGTTAAGCTTCTGCATTCAGCACAAGACCCTCGCTGATCCGTAATGCCCTCCCCAGCTCTGCCCACCAGCTGATTCATCCTTTCACTGTCGCCTTCTCAGTGAGGTCTCCTTGAACTCTCTCCAGCTCCACTTTATCCCTGGGCATCGTTAATTACTGCCTGTGCTGGTTTAAAAGGCATCACAGTGTAATTATTTGTTGACTCATCAGTCTCTCCAGCTAGACTGGGAACTCATGTTTTGAAGACAGGGACTAACCTTATTTCCTCTGCATCCTGAGTATCTGGCCAGGTGCTAAGAATGAGATGGACGGATGGAATGATGTAAATCACAGAAACAGAGAATCCAATTTATTCCCAACACTGTATCCAATATACAAAGATTCCTTTTTTCCCTAGGAATCTTGCCCAAATGTTTACACTTAATGAAAATAACAGATGACACTAGTGATGTTAAATCACTAATTCTGAATGCTGGAGGATATGTTATTAGGAATGCTCTCTATTGCTTTACATACACGCCTCTAAATGGCAAAAGGGAGGTTTCTTCTTCTCTGTTGGGTCTTTGAAAACCAAAATGAAAAAAAAAAAAGAGAGAGACTAGTCTGAGATGACTCACTAACAATAGTTTCTCCAGCAATCCTTTCTTCAATTTAGGTTTGGAAACACAAAATAACTGACTTTGGAAGGTGATAATACACTTTAGTGATGGATACACTTATTTTAAAAAGACAGACTAGGTATTTTATTTTTTAGATTTTAAGGGATTCTAAGACCCAAGCTTTGACTTTTAATTATAACATATGGCTCACAACTCATGCTAGATGCCATTACCTGCTGCTTCACTGATCTATTTTCCTTATGTGCTACTGTGTGTACCTGCAGGATCAGATTCACAAGATTTAGAGCAGCAGAACAAGAAAAGTCCCTCTAAACCTATCTAACTCCAGCTGGGACAGGGGTTCACCTTCCCCTGTTCAGGTTTCCTGAATGGATACTCTGATTTTTTGGGGGGGAGCAGGGGGAAATGCCTCCTGTGGTTAGAGAACAAGATAACTGTTTGATCTGATTGTAAAAGCAGTTTATTGTATTTCCTCTGTGGATACCAATGACTAACTTGCACATGGCTATCACAGCCCAGGATTCAAGCATCTAGCAAACACTGAATGAGTACAATAGGCCACACATGGGTTAGATGCTGGTGACACAAAGATGAACAAGACACTATGTGGCTAATCCAGGAAAAGTACTGAGGGTGTCAACAATCTCAACAGAACTCAAGTGCTGCAGAAGTTGTGGGTACAAAATGTTATGTGAGCACAGAGGAGGCAGTGCCCAATTCTGTCTGGGGAGAGTCATCACCGTGTGGGGGTGATGGAGAATAATATAATGGGAGATAAAACTAGAAAGAGCCAGATTAAGATCCCCCAGTCCACTTTGCATTAGTCACACTTCCTTTGGGCAACTGCATTCACTTCCAAGACTTCAACAACTATCCTGACAAGTCAACAACTTCCAAGTCTGGGATTGCAGCTCCAATCTGTCTATTCACTTGAGGCACTTACTCTAACCTACCTCAGGTTCTCTAATCTACCTCAGAACATCTATCTTGTCTCAGAGGCACCTCCTCCAAATATCACTCTTACGTCCCCAGACTACTTCTTCCTTCATTCCCATCCTCAGTGTTCAGTCAGTGTCTAAATTAAGGCTCCTTATCTCTCACTGCCAAGTGAGAGGTCCTGTCAATTCCATTTCCAAAATCTTTCTCAAACCATCATGATGTCTGATGATGTCCACCATTCTCTCTGTTCAGGCCTGCAGCTTCCCTCCCTCCAACAACTACAGTGGCCACAACACCTAGTCTGTCTACCCCAACATTCATTCAACAAACTGGATGCAAGGCATGATGGGTACTGCAGCAAATAAGACATTCAAAATGCCCACTTTATGAAGCTTTATTTTTATTCATTCACTCTAGTCCATTTCCTTTTAAAAATTAATCTGGCCATGGCACACACTAGCTTTAAGTCTTCAGTAGCCTCCCACAGCCTACATGAGAAATTCCTAGCTGTTCAACATCTGGCAAATCCTACCCTTCCAAATTCTTGTTCTGCTATCCTCTCACAGGCCCTTCAAACTCCAGACACAAGCCTGATATTAAAACTGCATGTTTCCTGAGGCTCTGTGTTGGCAAATATTACTTCCTGTGCCTGGAACACTCTTTCCTCTGGGGGAGGAATTCCTACCCCAGAGATTCCAAGTTTCCATGTCCGAACATAGCACTCATCATTTGGTATAGAAATTATGTTTAGAAGTCTGCTCCTCCCACTTAGCTGTGAGTTCCTTAAAGGAGAAGGCCTGGACCACATCTGAGTCTACCTCCACAGTAGGCACTCATTGAGCTTTGGCTGCAGGAGAAAGCAAGGAGGAGGCACAGAAATCTGGAAAGGATAAGAGAAGCAAAAGGCAGGAAAACTGGGATAGGCAGTTCAAATTTCACTTGATCATCTGTCCAGACCACTCATTTTGTGAAGTACTCTGTACCTCTCTGGGCTCTGAGGACAAAGTTTCCTTTAGCAGCATGTTTCCCAAAGTATAGGACAGAAAATCTTTTTTAAAAAAACACCATTAAAAAAAAAACAAAAACAAAAACCATGAGGCAGGTAGCCCCTCTCATTCCCTTCAATGTTTCTGATTTAGCTGGAGAAAAACATACATCTGTGGTGACTGGTCTCACTTAAAATTCAAGACCACTGAGTCCAAATGGGTCCTTAATGCCTCCCAGCAGTTCTACATTTCTCCTGCTCACTTGCCAGACTATTTCATGTCTTTCCTCTCTCCTCACACTCAGCTGATCTTTCTTCCTATTCTACTGAGAAACTGACACAACCAGAATGTTCCCCAAGTTCCCACCGCACCTACTCAAGTCAGTAATAATTTATGTTGCCATTCTCCCTGTTTATTAGGGATAAACTGCTCCTAGCTAAAGCCAATCTCTCTTTCTTAATTTGAGCAAGAAATTCCATTCCTTCCTGCTTACTAAAATGACTCTGGCAAGTCTATCCTCTCTCCTGTTTCACCAGTTTTCTCCCCTTCTACCAGCTTATAAATATGATCTAATTCCTCTTATGAAAAGAAAAGGGAAAAAAAAAAATCCTAACTCTCTCAAACCCTCGTCCCATTTGAGCTATTATTCCACACCTCCCCTTTCAAGGAAAACTGCAAACAGTGGTCTTAACCCACTGTTTCCAATTCCTCACTTCCCATTCTCCTTGAACCTCTACAATCAGACTTTCATGACCCCACTCCTATAAATTGTTCAAGTTCACCAAAGAGTTCCATTACTCAAACAGCATTACACAGCTGATCATTTCTTTCCCAAACACCTTCTTCACTTAGTTTCCAGTATACCATGTTTCGGCTCTCCTCTCATCTCAGTGGTCATTCTTTCTTTGTCTCTTTTGCTGGTTCCTTCCCATCGTCTCAATCTCTCTTAACATTTGCATGCCCAGGACATGGTCCTCTCTATCAACATACATAGGCTCCTGGCTTTAAATACCATCTACATGTATAACTACAATCCAGGGAGACTCTCAACTCTAGACTCATATATCAAACTAACTATAAAACAGCCTTACTTAGATATCTAATAAGCATATAAAAACCTAACATGCCTAAAACCAAAAACTTGAAACCACCTTTCTGTCCCCAGGCTGTTATTCCCACTTTTCTCTACCTAAGAAAATTGGAACTCCATCTTTCAAGTTGCTCAGGCCAGAATGATTCGAGTCATCACTGACCCCTTTTATGTTTTACTCCACAATTTCCTGTTACCAAATCCTGTGTGCCCTACCCTAAATGAAATTAGAATCGAGTCACTTCTCACCACCTCCACTGTTAACATCCTGGTCCTACACACCATAACTCATCACTGCAGCAATTTCCTGACACCTTCTATTTTCAACATATCAGCCAGAGTGATCTTTTTATAATCTTAGTCAAATCAAGTCACTTGACTCCTCAAATCTTCCAACAGTTTCTCCTCTCAGTCAGAGTAAAATTCCATAATGCACTACAAGGCCTATACAATCAAGCCACCCCTTACCTTCTGACCTCATTTCTCTCACCTGCCCCTTGCCTCACTCCACTCCAGCCACAGCAGCTTTCCTCTTGTTCCCTGAACACACTTCCCACCTTAGGGCCTTTGCACTTGATCTTTCCTCTGCCTGGAAGATTCTTCTCCACATTATCCACATGGTTCACTCCCTCACCTTCTTCAGGCTTTTGCTCAAATTAACACCTTCTCAGTGAGGCCTGCCTTGACAACTCAACTTAAAAATTGCAACTTCCTTCAATTTCTCAATCCTGTATTCCCTCCCTCACACTTTTTAATATCTAACATGCTATTTATTTATGTTGTTTATTGTATATCTCTCTCTACTAGAGTCCCGTGAGAGCAGAGATTTTTATTTGTTCTGTTCACTGCTGTATCCTCAGGGCCGAAAGCAGTGCTGAAATATGACAGTTGCTCAAAGGACTATTTGTTGAATGAACAAGTTGAGAAATTGTCAGTTTGCTGCCAAATGTCTTCAATACTTAAAACTTCCTAACCCCTTTTTAGGGCTCAGCACCCTACAGGTAAAAGCTTCAAGTCAGACTTTAGCAACATTAATAACTAACAGTAACTAATTGAATATTGTGCTTTCATTTTATTTTGAAATATTTTTATTTAAGGTACTGGACTTCTATTCACTCTTATAGCAGTTATTTTTAATTTAACACACGTTTTTAAGTTTAAAAGTGAGCTGTTCTAATAAAAATGTTAAGAAACTATAGTTGGACCAGCAGAGACATGACAAAAACAGTGAAAGTGATATCTGAATGACTGGAGTTTATGAATTTAGGGTAGGGTTGCCAGATAAAATAAGGACATTCAGTTAAATTTGAATTTTAGATTGGGGGGGTATGTTCCAAATACTGCATGGGACACGCACTAAAATATTACTCGTTATCTGAAATGCTATTTTAAATGGACATCCTTTTTTCCTCCCCTCAATCTAGCAACCTCATCTTAGGAGAACAAAGAAATTGCACCCTTCGCTTTGTCGCTTCCATTTTGATCTACCAAAACAAGCTAGCTCGTGTCCCATTAACAGACTGCGTGGCTTTTATGCCTTAATAAACGGGTATCCCTCTGGGGCAGTACGAAGGCCTGACGTCTGAAAAATCCAAGAGGCAAAGGCACACAGCGCACTTTGAGTGGGGAAAGGTCTGGCAGCTCAGAACAAGGAGCCTGGCCACATCATATCGAAAAAGAAGGGGTTCTGGGCCCAGCTCCCTTTCCTAGCCTCTCAGGAACCTGCTCTGCGGAGGCCGAAGCCTGGCAGCTACTTTCTGGCCCTTACCAATGTTGCCTTCGATGGAGAGCCTTCGGGGACCACGCCCCGCGTGTAGACCCCTGGAAGGGGGCACACCCTCGAGTAAGCGCTGAGCCATGAACTTCGAGGATGCGCGCAGCAACCTTAGATAGAGCCGGCCAGCGGTCATCCCACCCACGATTCACGCAGCGATCACTTCCGTCGAGAGCACTTCCGCCCCCGATACTGCTGTTTAGACACTCCGGCGCACCTTTGACGTCAGGCGGGAAGTAGGTGGGGTTGAGTTGGCTCGAAGGGAGGGGCCGGGGGGGAGGGGGGAAAAAAAACCTCTCTGTTCTCGCGATATTTGTAGGAAAGTGTTGCAAGAAAGACTTCTAATGTGGGATACTGGAGAGATTACTGAAATCTGGAGTAGCAGCCGCTTTATTCGCTCCTGTGTTTGTGTTCATTGGAAAAGCAACATTTAAAAACTGCTATAAGCCAACAACTCATCACCTTTGCATATTTGTCTCACTTTAGAATAAATTTCGTAACTAAAGACAAGTAAAAATAATTGTAATTTTAAACGAGTTTTTCCCCCAAGCGTTCGTTTTTTTGGCTTTTGTTCTTACGTGGGAAGAAATTGGACAGTTTTAAGTAGGAAAATGATGCAGGCTGATGATTTACACAAGTTAACTTCACATTCCGTATAACTTCCACCGCAATGCTGGTATCTTATTGAATAAATTAGCAAGTTAGTTTGTCAGTTACACTCCACCTCTTGTTTTGCCTCTCGAATAAATATAAAGTTCAATCAGTTGATTTTTAGGAGTAAGCAAAAATTCCATAAGGGTGAAGAGGGTGGAGGGCTTCCAAGTGGTGCAGTGGTAAAGAATCAACCCGCCATTGCAGGAGACTAACAGCTGGTTTCGATCCCTGGGTGGGGAAGATCCCCTGGAGTAGAAAATGGCAACCCACTCCAGTATTCTTGCCTGGAAAATTCCATGGACCAGGGGACCCAGTGTGCTACAATCCATGGGGTCAAAAAGAGCAGAGACATGACTGAATCCCTGGGAAAGGTTGCAAAGTGAGAGTCTTTGGCTTCTTGCAGGAAGAATTCAAGAGCTAGCCATAGTAAAGTGAAAGCGGGTGTATTTAGGAAGATATAGGCTCCACAATGTATGGGCTGTCTCAAAAGGCAAGAGCACCAGAGGTGTGGAGGTGGTTAGTTTTCATGGGCTGGGTAATTTCATAGGCTAAGGAGTGGGTGGAATATTCTAACATCTTAAAGAAGGGGCAAGAATTTCCAGAAATTGGAGCACCACCCACTTTTTGCCCATTTATGGTCAGCCTCAAAACTGTCATGGTGCCTGTGGGTGTCATTTAGATGTTAATGTATTACAATGAGCATATAATGAGGTTCATCTACTGGAAGTCAAATCTTTTGCCGTCTTGGGCTTAGGAGGTTCTAACCTGTTTTTGTGATCTGTTCTTATTAACTGTGCCATTCTTTTAATGGTTGTGCCCTGCTGCCTTCCTGCCAGGCTCAGGACAACTATTTGCAAAGCAGGGCCAAGATCTTTTTCCTATATTGATGTTTATATGGGATGGCTGAAGTGACATTCGTATATTTAGATATAGGTTCAATCCCTGAAGAAGGAGATGGCAACGCACTCCAGTATTTTTTCCTGGGAAATCCCATGAACAGGGAAGCCTGGTGGGCTATAGTCCAAGGGGTCGCAAAGAGTTGGACAAAACTGAGCACACACATTACACATACACATACACACACACATTAAAAAATGGATTCTAAATTTATTTAGGATAACCTGGGTAGAGTGCTAAAGGATATTGGAGCAGCTAAAATCTGTCCCATTCCCCCACTCCCTCTGCCAGTCACTTCTCTGTAGAAAAATTACTTCTATTTCTTTATCTATGTAAACTCCGACTTGGGAAAATATTCATCCAAAAAAGTATGAGAAGCTCTCACCATCCTATGGCCTTGTTTGTCTCTTTGCCCTCAGGGTGACTGTGAAGGTTAAATACAAAAGTTGCTGGCAGGTTTAGGTACAGATAGGCAATTAACCTGCTCCTAAAAGTTAGAGCTCCTAAAAATAATTTAACTAATTTATTTGCTTATTTTGAAAATAAGGTGTTTGGCTGCACCTTGTGCATGTAAGATATTAGTTCCCCAACCACGGATTGAACCCACCTCCCCCCCATACCTCAACAGTGAAAGTGCAGAGTTTTAACCACTGGATCACCAGAGAATTCCCCTAAAAGTCATTTAAAACAACTTTGTAGTGAGGCAGAATATGTAGTGAAGAAAAGAGCATGTATTGTAAGTATACAGTTTTATGAAATGTTCACAAACTAAGCACACTCTGTTACCCAGATTCAGAGCAAGAAATAAAGCATTACCAGCATCCCCAGAATTCATTTCCCCTGCCAGTTACTACCCCCAAAGTTAAGCAATATGCTGACTTCTAACAGCAGACGTTAGTTTTGCCCATTCTTTATTTAATGAAATCATGTAGTAAGTTGTTCCTTCATTCAACATAATGTCTGTGAGATTTATGTATGTTATATACATAGCTATAGTTCATCTATTCTTGTTGTGCGGTGCTCCATTATGTTATTATACCACCTTGAATTTAATTTATCCATTCTACTCTTGATGGGCACTTGAATGTTTCTAGATGAAAGCTATAATAGATATCATGGCTATGAATATTCTTGAGTATGTCTTTGGTAAAGTTTAGAACTCATTTTCTTGGGCATATGCCTACAAGTATAACTGCTGCATGAGAGGTTATATGTGTGCTGAGCTTTAGTAGATATTCCGAAAGAGTATACAGTTCCACGGTGTTTGATCGTACCAATCAAGAGTGCCACCATCAGTGAGTCAGCGCTCTTATGGTTCCACATTCTTGCCAACAATTGGTATTGTCAGCTTTTTTCATTTTATTCATTCTGCTGTATAATGGTATCTTGCAGTTTTAATCTGCCTTTTCCTGATGATTAATGAAATGGAACATTTTTTTTTGTATGTTTATCAGCCATTTCAGTAACTTCTGTTGTGAAAGACCTGTTCAAGTCCTGTGCCCATTTTCTATTGGCTATCTCTCTTTTACTTATTGTTATTGTTCTTTGTGTATTCTGGATAAGAATCCATTGTGAATATTTCCTCTCTCTGTTCCTTGCTTCCTAAAGCTTTTAAACTGGGGGGATGTATACTGTAAAGTAAGAAGCTAAAATGTCTTTTGCCTCTTAGTTATCCCACAATTATTGATGATCCTTCTATTCCTCTGTGTTTCTTTATGCTTGTTTATTATATTATACCATGCAGAAAAATTCAATACCTTTCTTGATCCTAATTCCACATTTCCAAAAGAGAGACTCTGGCCCAGCTATGGTCAAAAGATAAGGACTAAGAAACAAACAGGTGTGTTGGGTGCATGAGGAAAAAGAGTGATTAAAGGGATCGTCAGGAGCAAGGGACAAAAAAAGGTGGCGATCAGTTCTTCCTGGGAGTAGTAAACAGGTTTTGGCCAGAAAGCAGTTGGTGCACAGAATTATGTCCCATTTGCTTGGAAGAATGAGGTCACTTCCTGCCCCTGGGGGTTGTCAGACATCTGCTGAAGTTTATGAGTAAGAGCTGATGTTGCCCCAGAAGGACTGCAGTCATTCAGCATCCATTCCTTCATCCAGTATTGGCTCAGCACCTACCATGTACTAGACATGCTGCTTAGTCCTTAGAGCTCTGGAGGAATTACCACTTTCAAATATTTGCAAATGCTGCTGTGACAACTAAACTGATCTGTACTACCAATGTGCTACGCAGCCACTAAAACTGGGGAGATAAACATACACAAAAGTGACCCTGACCTTCTTCTGTGGCTTGATGTCTGGTCAGTTATATTCCCATCTACATCAGAGATATTCTAATGTACTGGATTGTGCTAACTCAATCTGGTTAAGCTTGGAAGTATGCTTCCAAAGCCCCCTTCCTAACAGGGCTCTGAGTTTGAGTTGATCAAAAGAGGACCAGGGGTGAGATTTAGAAAGCAGGATGGGAGCCTCAGCAACTCCGAGGAGACCTTTGTCATCAGACACTATGACAGACAGGTGTGCCCAGAGATCACTCCTAGCTAGTCCTTGAGGTCTAGCAGCTCCTCCCTGATTGCCCCACAGTTCCCTCCAGACCTCCACTTCCCCAACTTGTCCCATGTTGGGGCAGTCTCATTCCTATAATTCCCTTATCCCCACAATGTGCGTGGTGGCTCTGCTCGCCTGAATGAACACTGATAGACCTAGTCATAAAAGGAGGCATATACGGAACGGTTAAGTGTGTGGGCTCTTGTATTCAGACAACTGGGGGTGAGGATTAAGAAAGATAATCCATGTGCAGCGTTTAATACAATGCCTGCAACACGGTTACCAACCAATAGGTATTACATAATAAGTAATGGCCGCCTTCAGCTTGGCCCTTAGGTCCTAGGATGTTATTTCTATTTAGTTGACTTCCTGTTAGATTTACACACTCCTCAAACCACTGTAACCAATCCATGCTCTCCCTTCTACCAGCACATAACTCAACTTCCCCTGCAGAAGTCTAGGACAGCACTTATTGAAGTGGGGTAAGATCAGGTCAGGGAAAAGAAGGAAGGATGGGTCAGCCTTCCCTTCTTGTCCCATGCGGAGACTCTTCTGTTCCCCTCCACAGTGGGAAGGGTCTGTGTGCCTGGGCATCATAACCCCTCTTCCCTGTGCTTTCTCTCCCAATAGCCCGTGCCTGTGGCTCTTCTTTGCAGGACAGCCCTTAGCCTACTGGAGCCCTTTCCCCGAACAGGAGGAAAGTCTGGGACTTTCTGTCCCCTTGGAAGTGCCATCACCAATCACTGATATGTGGCCGTGGCTCATTTCCTGCAGTAAGGTTTATATTCCAGGCCTCCCTGGGGACCAGGCTGAAGTCACCATCTTCTGTCTTGCCTCTCTCCTCTACTCACTGGTTTCCAGCAAGAGCACTTCTCTAATAAATCACTTGCATGTGAGTCCTCATTCCAGGGTCTGCTTCTGGGAAACCCTTTAGAAAAGAAAAATCCTCTAGGGGTTTTGTTTTTGAAAATATGCTTCTCTACCACAACCCCAGAGGGTGAGTGAGGGGATGGTGGAGGAGGAATGTCTGACCTTGAGTTCCGTAATGCTTCAACTGGACTCCACTGTCTCCATATAGGTGTATCTGCAAAGACCAGGTGGGTTCTGTTCAGGAGCATCAAGGATGGGACCTGGCCAGATGGCAAGAGCAAAGGGCACGCTGGCAGAAGTAAGGACTTAGTTCTGCCAATAACTAGCTGGGCAATCTAGTTAACTAGTAAACTAGCTATGAAATGAGAATGATACTAGCACCTGTTTCATAGGGCTGTGGTAAGGATGAAATGAGAAAATCCATGTAAAGTTCTTAACCCAGTGCCTGGCATATTGTAAGCTTTCAATCAATGGTAGCTGTTGTCATTATCCCTTATTCTTCCATAGTATTTTGTGAAGGCTTCTGTTTCTGCTCAAATCATTGTTTTATATGTATGTGTCTGTCTCCTTTAGGCATTGTGACCTTGATGGGCAGGAAATCATCTTTGTGGGGTACATAAATCCCATTTGACCTTAACCAGGAATTGTAGATGCCAAAAATTCAGTAAATACTTGTGAAATAACAGACTTGACCAAGGGCAGGGAGTGGGTAGCAAATAATCTGAGACAGAGAGAAAAGGAGAAGAGGGAGGGAGAAGAGGAGTGCAGTAAAAGGAAATATTCTTCCTGCAGTGCTGCTCCTTTCTTCATTAGTTCTTGAGGCAAAGTACACCTTAATCCTCAATGACAAAGTATCTCATAGAGATCTTAAGCCCACTATGACCATCCTTCACCTACCTTTAAATAACATTGTGTTTCAACCACTCATATGTTGCAGCCTATAGTGCTGTGTTTCTCTTTTTGTTCACATTCTCTAGTGTTATCACCCTTGAGTAAAAGGACTTACACCTCTGAAAGCCCTTGTTTCTTAACCCTCCTGTCCCCAAGAGTCATCTAGTCCTCATCCTTACTAAAGTTCAAAGAAAAAGGAATCAAGTTGGTAGAAGAAGCCCTAGGCTTTAGAGTCAGATACACATGAATTTTTAACCCTGGTTCTGTGTGATCTTCAGCAAGTTTGTAACTTCTCAGAGCTCAATTTTCCTCATCTGTGATATGTAATAACAGCACCTACCTCATAGAGTCATTGTATGGACTAGAAATAAGGTGTGAAAAGCCCTTAACACTGTGTGTGAGACACAGCCCAGGAAGATAAAGAGCCCCACACAGAGAAGTAAGGCTTGCAGAATTTTAATGTTTCATGATTGTTAACAGAGAAGTCTCAAGGAGGTCTCCAGAGAATCTGTTCTGACTTTAGAAGCACTTCCTGTGGACAATGGAGGGCCCTGCCTCATCATACTCTGGCTTGCTGATCCACATCTGCTGGAAGGTGGAGAGAGAGGCCAGGATGGAGCCTCCGATCCAGACTGAGTACTTCCGCTCTGGGGGAGCAATAATCTGCAAAGAGCAAACGTGGTGAATCATGGTCAGTTGCCAAGGTATAGGGAAGGTGGTCTAGGAATCATACTGCCAGACTGCCCTGGGAAAGGACAGCCTCTGTGGTCAGAAAGGAACTAGGAGAAACCTTGTGGTAGATCAGACTATTGCTCAGATTGTCAGCCTCCCTCCCACTTCATTCCCCTGCCACTCCATGAGAAGAATGGGCTGGGCCCTGTCTGCTTTGGCCAATGGGATATCAGCAGACTTGACATAGTGGCCCAAAATGTGCTTCAGTCATGCAAGTGGGCACACTCTTTTGTGTCTCTGTTATCTTCACGAGAAGAACTTCCCTTAAAGAGCTACTGGCCCTTTAGCCTGAGCCCCACAGTGAGAGAATGTGCCCCTGACCTGAGTTGGCTAGACCTGCAGAACTGCCTAGCCAAACTTGACCCAAATCAACTGACTCCCAGCTGACCTGCAGATGCATGAACAATAAATGCTTATTGTTATGTGACCTAACATTTCACAGTTGCTGTTACCCAGCAATAGCTAACCAATACAAACATCTATAAGGGGAGTGCTGTTCTGTTCTTGCCTCGATGCATGGGCATCTTGGGCTGGGATTCCTCCTTTCTGGAGAATAAGCCAGTCTACTCAATAGTCTCTTGTATCTGAGAAGTTCTCAAATTCATACATGCCCCTGGGATTCCTGAGCTTGGCCTTTAGAAATTCGTTGCCATGTCAGACAGCTTTGAACTTCACCAAAAGTGGATCCAAAAGGACTATAGCTTTTCAACTAATTCCTGTTTCTGAAGGGACTAAGAATCCAATGCTAGAACAAGCCAGATGTGAAACAGATTTCTTTCTGGTCTCCTAAGGATCTCCCTCCATATTTCCTAAATTGCAGAGATCATGGAATTACAGAATAAGTAGGGTCTTTAGAAGTTATCTTTTTCACGCAGACAAAAGTCACCCCGGGGCTCCTTTGACAGACACCTCAATGACTGGCACAGCCACTAAGAAGGTAATGGATTTTATTGCTGGGCAGCTCTAGTTGTAAGAAAACTCTGGGCTGTCTTGGGCTGGAGGCCCTACATCTCAGCCCCATTTCCACCCTACTCTCTTCTTCTATATTCTGGAGCTTGCCTCATCTCCCCTACACATCTTGCTGTCCAATTTGGCTGGGGAGTTTGTACATGCACACACCCTTGGGTACATTCACTCACGCTCCTCCCCCTGCCTGCCATGCCCTTTCCCTTCCTCTGGTCTTATTTAAGCTGTTCTCCCATTAAGCATGTCTAATAATCAGATCTTAAACTCCTGAACAGCTGGCCATGTTATTAAACTCAGGACCTTGGCTCATAAATTGGGATATGCATCAAATCGCTGGTGTCTGTCTGTCAGTGTAGGTGATGGCGGTACCCCATATCTGTTGAACAGGAATCTGGGGGTGAGGCTAGGTCTGGTATCCTGACACATGGTCTTAGTAAAAAACCACTGCCCAAGGCCTGGCACAGTGCCCACCATACGGCAGGCCTCAATAAACATGACTGCTCCAGTGTTTCCAGGTGAGAAGAGCTTGTAGATGCTCATCTGTTTTCCGGTGGCCCATTCTGCTTCCCTGGGCAGGGAGGCCTTTGTGGAAAAGGTTCTTAGAATACTAACATATGGAACACACTTCCTCAGCTCAGAGGCCAACTTTATCCTGAGACTCTGTAACTTTCAACCTATTTGTTATCTCTGTTTGGCGCCTATCTTTTTCTAACCCTGCTAGCAAAACAGTTCCTAGAAATCCTGAAAGGGTCTGTCTGATTGCTTGGGGACCAGAGGCTGGGGAGGGGTGGTAAGACAGGTGGGCTCCTGTGCTGAGGAGGCCTATGAGGGGAGAAGCAGCGTATGAGGGCTGCGGCCGAGATGGGACAACAGGTCAGAGGCTGTCTAGGAATCAAGGAGTGTCCCTGTGGCCTGTCCGACAGCCAACATTCTCTCTCTGGAAATTTCACCTTAAAAAGGTTTCCCAGGTCCTTTTTAAAGTTTAAAGGTGGGACTTTCCTCATGGTCTAGTGGCTAAGACTCTGCGCTCCCAATGCAGGGGGACTGAGTTCGATCCCTGGTCAACGAACTAGATCCCACATGCTGTCACTAACGTTCACATGCCATTGCCGCAACTAAACGATTCTGCATGCAGCAACTAAGACCCACTGTGGCCAAATAAACAAATGAAAACAAATAAATATATTTAAAAAAATAAATAAATAAAGTTTAAAGGTGGTGTGGTGTTGCCTCCTCCTTTCCTTTCCCTCTTTAACCTCCTCATTCCCTTCTCAACCCTTTCTCTCCATTACAAACTCATTTTATCTCCTTCTCAAACAGTGTCCATGAGATTGTGCTTAAGAGCCCAGGATAAATGTATCTCCTGTTCAGGGTCCCAGGAACATACTCCCCCACAAGATGAAATCTGCCTCAGACCAGGATAAAGGCAACGACCAAGCTGTAGGCCTGGCAGCCTGACTTGGACCTGTGTACCCAAGTACACAGGTCTTTGGACAAAGAATAGGACGAGGGGAGCCAGGGTAGCACCCACCTTGATCTTCATGGTACTGGGGGCCAGGGCTGTGATCTCCTTCTGCATTCTGTCGGCAATGCCGGGGTACATGGTGGTACCCCCGGAGAGGACATTGTTGGCGTATAAATCCTTGCGGATGTCAATGTCACATTTCATGATGGAATTGTAGGTTGTTTCATGAATTCCAGCTGACTCCATGCCTAGTAGAGACCATAGTATCTGGTCAGGACCCACCACCCTACACCTACAGCTCCTCAGGTGACTCTTCTATCAGGACAGCTACCCTGGTTTGCCTCAGTCACCTCCCCAATGGACTGAAAGATCAGACCCTCTAACTGGCCACTGCCCTGCCTTGAGTTTCCCCTATTCTGAGGGATCGTTCACACTGCTGCCTGATGAATATTTCTAGAGGGACGCTTCCATTGTATCATGGACCATGATACTCACCCCTTTAAAGTGTATAGTTTAAAGAGTTGTACAACCATCACCACAGTCTAATTTTGGAACATGTTTCACACCCCCCAAATAAACTCCATACCCATTGGCAGACACTCTCCATTTTCCCCTTCTCCCCTTTCCCAGCCTTAGGAAACCACTAATCTATTTTCAATCTCTATAGATTTGCCTATTCTGGACATTTCATATAAATGAAACCATACAATATTTGTTCTTTCATGTCTGGCTCACTTCACTTAGCATAATGTTTTCAAGATTCTTCCAAGTTACAGTCAGTTATAGCCAAAAAATATCCCAATCTAAGGACATAACAATCACATCATGTTTGCCTACTAGTTGACATCTAGCCACCTTTGTCTGCAACCGAGATCTTCCACAGTAAAAGGTCCTGCCTGCCAAAACAGCTCATGCCCACATACCTGAGTTTCCTCACCTCCAGTCTTTTTCCATGTGGTATTATTCCACACTGTAGACAGAGGAATCTCCCTAAAGTGAAATTCTGACTTCTCTACTCTGCTGCTTAAAGACTTCCAGGGGATTTGAAATTGCTGATATAATTAACACCCATGCTCTTTGTTTGACCCAGCAGCTCTCTTCAATTTCCTGTGTGTGAATGCATGCACACACACACATACACACACACAAACACACACACACTTCACCTATGATGTTCCAAATATAATATGATGTGCACATATTCCATGATTTTCACAAGCTTTCCATCTGCCTTGCATGCCATTCCCCACTTTGCACTCCTTCCATCCCCAGATACCATAAGGTGATGCTTATTCTTCAAGGTTCTGTTCAAAGATTCAGCTTTATGAGAAGCCTTGCCTGATTTCTTAGGCCTATAGCACTTTATCCAGTTTGCTATTTACCACTACATTGTATGTTAACAATTGCTAACAGGCCTTTCTCTTATATACTTCTCAAGATGATAGTTATCCTTGTATTAAATATTATCTTATTTAATCCCTATCTAGTAGGTACTATCACGATTTCCACTTTATAGATTAAAAAAAGTGAGATTTGAAGAAGGTAACATGCCCAAGGTATAGCGCTTGAAGGACCAGAATCAAGACTTAAAACCAGATCTGACCCCCAAACCCACTCTGTTTACTCCTATAGATTTCAGACCCCGTGATCTAAATGGTGAGAATTCAAGAAGAGTTTTGTGTTTTAACCTCATTCTTAGTTTCATGTTATATCCCCATCCCATTTTCCCTTTATTTTGGTTTCCTTACCCTTTTATTTAAAATTAGATTTTATCTAGTTTTATTGTTCATGTATTTTCAGCCCTTTCTGGAAAAATATGGGTAAGTATAAACAATAAACAGTGTGTGTGATTGGCCAGAACTAAGGCAGAGCCTCACCAATGAACGAGGGCTGGAAGAGGGTCTCCGGGCAGCGGAAGCGCTCATTGCCAATGGTGATGACCTGCCCATCTGGCAGCTCGTAGCTCTTCTCCAGGGAGGAAGAGGAGGCTGCCGTGGCCATCTCATTCTCGAAGTCCAGAGCCACGTAGCACAGCTTTTCCTTGATGTCTCGCACAATTTCTCGCTCGGCTAGAGAGAGTAGAAATGACAGAGAGTAGATACTTGGCTCTGCTAGCTTGGTTGTCCTATTTTGATCTTCTTGAAAACTCCCTTCTTCCCTGTCCTTTGGATTCAGTCTCAAGATTTGCTTGATTCTCAAGCAAAACTTTGCATGTACTTTTCATCTAGTTCTTATCACTTTGTCTTGACAAAGCTGCAGGCTTTCCTGAGGGCCTTGAAGGACACATTTCCCGTCTAGATGGAGGCTTATATGCTGGGATTGTACAGAATCTAGGAAGGCCCCTACCTATAAACTCTTCCTGCCCTGGGGGCCACTTCCCTTTAGAAATTCAGACCTTAGTTATTCCATTTGTCCTCAAACCATAAACACTTCTAGGTAATGAAATGCACCACCAGTCTCTCCACCATTCAGCCCCATAAAAGCTAGCTCTGATCCTGTGGATGTGGACAGAGGTAGCAGGACCCTGGGGAGGGAGGGTGTGCCGTGAAAGCACAGTTAGAGGGTGAAGACAAGCACTTCTTAGAAGGAGCAGGTCTAAGCCTGGTACGCCTCCCCAGGGTGTCTTGGTTGGGAAACTTCTCCCTTGCAAAAGGCTCCCCTGACTATCTGGTCTGGTCCAGGGTCCCAACCCCAGCTTATGGCCTACCTATCTATCCTAAGAGAGTTTGAGGACACCAGGCCACTGACTTCTCATTACTCATGAGCGTTTCTGGTCCTAGATCAGATTTGGTTCTGAGCTCAAGTCAAGTTCAGAAAGAGGATGGGTACCTGTGGTCACAAAGGAATAGCCTCTCTCTGTGAGGATCTTCATGAGGTAGTCCGTGAGGTCGCGGCCAGCCAGGTCAAGGCGCATGATGGCATGAGGCAGCGCATAGCCCTCATAGATAGGAACATTGTGGGTGACACCGTCCCCTGAATCCAGGACGATGCCTAAGGACAGAGGAGATAAGACCTGTGAAACCCTTTATTTTTTCATCTGTTTCTTTCTGGGACTTGTCACCAAATGATCTTCAGCAACCATATTGTTCTTTAGCAGCTGGAAAATTCACCCACTGTGAGAATCGCCAACCGTATTTTTTGTGTACGTCAATTTTGTGTGTATCAGTTTATTTTCCCAAATGAAACTGTAGGCTTCTGGAAGGCAAATGAAATATCTCCTCTTCTTATATTCCTTGAAACACTTTCACAAAAATGCATACTTGTCACTTGGCATCTAGGATGTAAATTCTTTAAGTTAGAGTGATTAGTTTGCATATCTTTCAGGCATCAAACTTGGAGAAGGAAATGGCAACCCACTCCAGTGTTCTTGCCTGGAAAATCCCAAGGACGGGGGAGTCTGATGGGCTGCCGTCTATGGGGTCGCACAGAGTCGGACACGACTGAAGCGACTTAACAGCAGCAGCAGGCATCAAACTAACATATGCGCTCATGCAATTAGAATGTCAGCACTAAAAGGACTATAAAAACCAGCTTGGAAAAAATGAACATTCTCTACTGATGAAACTTTTAGTAAACCATGAAAGGCCATAAGTTTTCTCAACATGATAAGAAATCCCTCTTGATCCAACAGCCATATAAATTGATGGGGAAACATTACAATATTGTTACTATGTTATTATTATTTAATATTGTCCTGGATGTTCTAGCCAATGCAACATGACAAAAAATAGAAATAAGAGGTATTATTATCAAAAGGAAAGAGGATCATCATTATTTGCCGAGAAAGTGGTGTGTATGTTAGTCATTCAGTCATGTCTGATTCTTTGAGATCCCATGGACCGTAGCCCATACTTAAAAGACCCAAGAGGACCAACTGAGAAACCATTAGAGTTAATAAGATGTCTCAGTAAGGGCCAGATCCAAAATAAATATCCAGAGATCAGTAGCTTACTCTTATACAAGGATGTTGGTCACAGAGTATTTTATAATAAGCAAAAATTGGAGACAACCTAAAGGTTCTGCATTAGAGAAATGGTAAAATCAACCAACCAATCACAGAAGCATCACACACAATGACTACCATGTGGCGTGTGAACATGACGTTCACAGCATAAAACCAAGCGCAAAGCACAGGATACAAAACTGTGTGTACCTGCACTTCCCTGTCACTGTCCTTATCACGTGTGGTGAAATTATCCTTTAATTTCTTCTCTCCTCCACTAGACTGTGCTAGATGCAAAATGGCTGATCTGTCTTGTTTCACAGATCCTGTGTGCCCATAGCCTGCAGTGTTTGGCACACGGTATGAAGTATTGGAGAATATTTGAATGGGTGAATAAATGGACAAATCAATGAATACAAGAATGAATGTTTGAAAGATGTTTCTGGAAGCTGTCAAGCCCTTATTAAAAATCACTTCATTTTGAAGTTCCCTCTGTTTCCCTGAGTTTTCTATGCCAAGGCCACCTCGTACTTATACACCCACCATCATAGATTCTGCCATTGCTGCTTTGTGAGCAGAAACATTCCAGGACTGTTGGAAAGTGTGCACAAGCTTCCAGACTAAGTATTGTGATGGAAATGGCCCTTGCGGTCATGATTTGCTCATGTAAATTCTCTTCAGCTATACTGGGTGGACTTGCACCTGTATTCTACCGGGACTTCCCTCTGTTATCCCTCACCCCGGTTTTTGTTGGACTTTGGCTGTCCCTTTGATTCTTCTGAACAGGAATCTCTCCAGGAGCCCAGTTTTTCCTTTCTTCCCCTCAAGTCAAAAAGGGAGCAGATTACAGGGCTACTTACCCGTTGTGCGGCCAGAAGCATAGAGGGAGAGCACAGCTTGAATGGCAACATACATGGCGGGGACGTTGAAGGTTTCAAACATGATCTGAAAGAACAGTGCAGAACAGAAGACTATCAGAAATCACTGCTCTCTTGGCCCACAGAATGGTTGGTAATTTTATTAAGGGGGGGACCTGTGCCTGTTTACTCCATTCCCACCTCCCATGGGCTCTGGCGTGGACTGCACTCACAGCAGGTTCTCAAAAAACTCTTTTGCATAATGCATGGTTGGGAAAAAGAATCTGGTCAAGTGTCCCTGTCTGTTCCTGTGCTGGTACTCAGGTCTCCCTGGCCTCTTACCTGGGTCATCTTCTCCCTGTTGGCCTTGGGATTCAGAGGGGCCTCCGTGAGCAGGGTGGGGTGTTCCTCGGGGGCGACCCGCAGCTCATTGTAGAAGGAGTGGTGCCAGATCTGGTTGGGAGAAAAGTCAGATGAGTCCAGCAGACAGATTCTCAGTGGGCGGGAAAACTCCAACTGGCCTGCCCGTACTGGGGAGGATGGCTTGATGGTCTCAGAATAGACCGGATCTGGAGAGGAGGCCCGTCAACACTGGGAATTTCTGATTGCTCTTCCAAGGGTATATTCCTTCTCATCAGGGCCCCAGACAGGGCTCAGACCTAGGGCCAACATACTCAGTGTGTTGATTATTTCCGTCTGACCTTGGCTCCTCTTTACTCCGCTCCCTTGTCTCCCCTGTACCCCAAGGGACCACCGCAGCTCTCTGGCTTCTGGCTGTGTTTGGCTGATGGAAGATACCAGCAGGGGGTTGCAGAGTTTAAGGAGGAAGGAGGGCAGGGTGTCCTCCTGGCCAAGTTGAGGTCGCCCTAGCACGGCTCCTGTCATGTGGCCCCTCTTCAGGCTCCAGCTCTCACTGACCTCGTCTGGCCACCCTTGCCCTTCAGACTTCCAGCTCTAAGAGCTTCCACTGTTGCTGGTACTCGGGTGTCTCTGCCTCTCTTTCTGGTTCCCTAACCTGCTCACACCTCTGTAAGTAATCCTTCCTTAAATTAATTCAGAACCCCAGCTGAGTGTATACTGTCTCCTGTTGAAGCCTGACGGATATGCATGAACTGTCACTGCCTATTATTGACCAGGCTGTTCTTCAGAGCAGGGTTTCTCAGCCTCAGCGCTTTGACATTTTAGGTCAATAATTCTTCATCGTGGGGGCTGACCTGTGCATTACGGGATGTTTAGCAGCATCCTTGGCTTCCACCCACTAGATGCCAAAAGCACCTCTCCAGGTGTAAGGAGCACAAAGGTCTCCAGAAGTTGCCAGATGCCCCTGGGAGGCAAAATGATCCTGGCTGAGAATCACTGCTTTAGATGAAGCTAGTTCTTTTTTTTACTTCTCTATGTGTGCTGTGCTTAGTCGCTCAGTTGTGTCCGACTCTCTGTGACCCCATGGACTGTAGCCCGACAGACTCCTCTGTCCATGGGGATTCTCCAGGCAAGAATCCTGGAGTGGGTTACCATGCCCTCCTCCAGGGAATCTTCCCAAACCAGGGATTGAGCCGAGGTCTCCTGCATTGCAGGCAGATTCTTTACCATCTGAGCCACCAAGGAAGCCTAGTAGTTTACTTCTACATATTGAATATTTAATAGTTACAGGGCACAACATTAGATTCTGAAAACATTGCATGGTAGTTTTAGAGGAAGTTAAATCTTCCCACTGTGTCCAGTTCCCTCTGACAGCAAACAAGAGCCTTTGTTTCAGAGGGATTTGGCAAAGAGTGGTATGGACACAGGGCTTCGATTTGCTCAGAGGTGGGGCCAGAGTCCTCTGTGTCCATTGTACCCATACATTGATGGGCCTCCGGTTTTGTGCTAGGATGATGCTAAATGTAACCTTAGTTTCCAAGTCTAGAGTGGGGAAAAGCAGTCAAAGAGACAAAATGCAAAGACACATTCATATTCAAGTGAAGGAAGAGGCAGGAGAAGTTCATTTTCTAGATCTGAGAGAGCCCTGAAGGCAAGGGAAGGTCTCCAGAGACTGAGAAGGGCCCCTGAGGCAGAGCAAATGGCGCAGACAGAGGCTGCAGGCTGTGGCGGTGTCGCGGGACACAGAAGAGACGGCAATTAGGCCTCATAAGGTGACATCAGTGTTTCCTCAAATGTGGCCTCGATTGTGTGGGGATAATTGCTATAGGTGCAGCTTCCCAGGCTGCATCCCAGGCCCATAAATCAGAATCTTTTTGGGTGTTGGGCTCAGCCATCTGCACTTCATTTTATTTCATTTTCAAAAGCTTTTATAAAGTACTTTGAAGTTTAAGTTATAAAGTACTTTAAAAGTTAAAGATGTTGACAACTTTTAAATTAGGAAAATATCTTTAAGAGGAATAAAAATTTCCCATATTTCCATCACTTACTAATAAACAGTTAACACTTTGGCTTTTTTCTCTCCCTAATCTTTCATCTTTATGTATTTTCAAATTTATTACTATTATCATTTATTCACTTCATATGCTTTCATTTATTTATTACTTACTACGATTATATTCTGTGTTCAATTTTGTTTCCTATCACTTTTCAGTTAATATAAATAATTTTCTTTTTCATGGTAAGCATTTATTTTTAATAAGTTGAATTAAAAATTATTTTAATGCTTATACAACAGTTGATCATATCTCATCTCCATCATATATTTAATCACATTGCTATTCAGGGTAGCCTTGATTTTTTTTATAATCTTGTGAAGACTATCTTTGTTCCTATTACATTTTCTTTTTTCTATTCAGGATGTTTTCCAAAAATAAAAAGTTCTAAGAGGGGCTGCACATATGATTGTGACTAATGCATACTGCTGTATGACAGAGACCAGCACAGCACCGCAGAGCAAGCATTCTGCCAAAACAACAACAACAAAATGTCCATCTAGAATTACTTTCAACTCTTTCAGCAGCGCCTGAGTCCTTATCATAAAAAAAAGTTCATTCAGCTGATTCAGTATCCATTCATTCTTTGGCTAATCTTCACGTACAGTTTGCTCAAATGTACTTTCAAATATTACATAATGCTGAAAACCATGAAATTTCCCAAAGACTGTCTGAAAAATGAGAGGAATCACCTATTTCTGTTTGACAAGGCAGCAGCCAATAAAATAAAACCCTTCCTTTTGGTGGCAGTGGAACAGTACACTTGACTGCCAGACATCCATTCTTACAAAAAGCCAAAGGTATAAAACACCACACGCCATGCCAATCAGCGAACTTCTCGGAACACAGTTTTCCTGGCTCGTATTACCTAAACACAAAGCATCTGTTATAAGAAGCTTGTAAGAAACTATGGTGGACAAATATGGAAGTATAGTCAGTGATGCATATGTCTTCAAAGCATCATGTTTAACCTTGAAGCAATGCCTGAATATGAAGCGTCCCAATATTCCAGGGAAAGAAACTGTTGTTCCAAAGGTTCCATATATAGAAAAGTCTTTTCTAAGGTATTCAAATTTTTTTCTATGATTTCAATGACCATTGGTTTTCTGAGTTTTGCATCTCCTAAAGAAGGACTGGACTGACCATGTATATCTGTTGGCATCTTGAGGTCCTTGCATGCTTCCCCAGCCCCACCAGCACCACACTGAAGCCCTCAGGTCAGCTCCAGCCGCATGCCTGAGTGCTTCCATCTTGGTGACTCCTGGGAAATGCTTTGATTTCTATTACTCACAAAGAGGCTAATTTTGTCTTTACTTCAGAATAAGAAATTGACTATTTCACCCTTATCTGCATTCACTCTTAAAATATGAAATAATTTGACAGATAAAAATAACACCTAGCTGTTTTACTCTGAAGTTTTAAATAAAACTTTAAATAATTTTTCAAATAATTTTCAGATTTTCAACTTTTAATCATTTCTATTTGGCCAATTGGTCATGTCCCTTGATTATTTGTCTGGTGGAGACTTGGTGTTTTTAATTATCAATTTACATTAGTTGTTTATATTAATCCTCTATTACACTAGTTGTGAAATTTCTTTGCAATCTGTTGTTTGTCTTTTAAATTTGGTTTTATTTTTCACATACTAGAAATTATGATTTTTAAGAAATTACATTTGTTATTCTTTATATGACTCCTTTCACCAGAAATTTGATACTCATACTTACTATACTGTATTTTATCATTATTTTTTTATATTTAACTTTTATATTCAACTGATATGTTTGATGAAATTGTATGAGGTAAGGGCCATAAACAGATTCCCTGCCCCCCAAATAATGAATCAGTTGTCATAGAATAATTCACTGAATAATCCTTTTTTTCCCCTCTGGTCTTGGAAGTTACATTTCCTATGTATTTCTTTTTTACCTCTCTAGTGGCACCAGATTGTTTTAATTTGTGTAACTTTATATCTTAATATTCAGATACAGCAATTCTTCTGTCAGTTTTCCTTATTCATAATAGTCTCATAACTTTTATTTATTTCTCCATACTTTATGATTATCTTGCATAATCAAAGCTTGTGATATTTTTAGTCAAACTCAAGAAAGCAGAGAGTAAAAATGGAGTTACCAGGAGCTGGGGGCAGGGGAAAGGGAGGTGCTCTTGGTCAAGGCGCACGAAGTGTCAGTTATGTGGGAAGAGTAAACCTGGAGATCTAACATAATATATTAGCATGACGACTAGAGGTAACAATACTGTCTGTAAAATTTACTAAGAGGGTAAATCCTAAGTGTTCTCACTACAAGGAGAAAAAACAACTGTGAGGTAGTAGATATGTTATTAGCTCGAATATGGTGACTGATACATAATGTATATACATTATCAAATTATCAAGTTGTATACCTTAAATATATACAATTTTAAAAACTGTGAGACTTTTATTAGAATGGCAATGATGGCTTCCCTGATAGCTCAGTTTGGTAAAGAATCCACCTGCAATGCAGGAGACCCCAGTTCAATTCCTGGGTCAGGAAGATCCACTGGAGAAGGGATAGGCTACCCACTCCAGTGTTCTTGGGTTTCCCTGGTGGTTCAGCTGGTAAAGAATCTGCCTGCAACGTGGGAGACCTGAGTTCGATCCCTGGGTTGGGAAGATCCCCTGGAGAGGGAAAGGCTATCTACTCCAGTATTCTGGCCTGGAGAATCCCATGGACAGAGGAGCCCAAGTCAGTCCTCACCTATTGAATGTAAGTGCCAGAGTTTAAACTAGATGTACTTCACCTCAAATTCACAGGCTTCCCGCTCTTCAAATTCCAGGGAATTCTAGATGAATGAGACATGGTTCTTACCCTCCCTTGCCCCCAAGGTTTACTGAGAGAGAATTAACATACAACACTATATAAGTTTGTGGCTCAGCTGGTAAAGAATCCGCCTGCAATGTGGGATCTTGGGTTCAATCCCTGGGTTGGGAAGATTCCCTGGAGAAGGGAAAGGCTACCCACTCTGGTATTCTGGCCTGGAGAATTCCACGGACTGTACAGTCCATGGGGTTGCAAAGAGTCAGACATGACTGAGCAGCTTTCACTTTATTTTTAATAAGCCTATAAATTAACTTTAAAAAACTTGACAGCTTTGTCCTATTGAGTTTTTCTTTTCTTTTATTTTTTTCCCATTTATTTTTATTAGTTGGAGGCTAATTACTTTACAATATTGTAGTGATTTTTGCCATACATTTGCCATACATGAGTCAGCCATGGATTTACATGTGTTCCCCTTCCCGATCCCAAAACTATGGAACTCTTCATGAATTTGCGTGTCATCCTTGCGCAGGGGCCATGCTAATCTTCTCTGTATCATTCCAATTTTAGTATATGTGCTGCTGAAGCGAGCACTCAGTTTTTCTTTTAAAGCATGTAATGTATTTTTAGGAGTTTCTTTAAAGAGTTCATATTACTGTTGTGAATAAAAATTTTGTCTATTGTTTTAAAATTAGATATTATTAGACATATACAAGTAATATGTGCCACATATTGAGCGTTATGTATGCTCCATGCTTTGGGATTATACTATTTGCCTAATTCAACCTTCAAAGCAACCTAGTGAAGAAAATTTTATTTCCACAAATAAGGAAGCTAAGGTTTAGAGGGAGTTTTTGCTCCCAGATCTCCCTGCCTCTGGTTCCAGTGCCTGTGCTTTTAACCGCCCCACAGAGTGGAGTAAAAAGCAATTGCATTTGTTATCTGTTAATCTCTCATTCAGAGTGACTGAATTTAAGGTTTAGAGAAAAGTGTATGTGAAGCACAGATTTCAAATCAGCTTTCTTTATTCCCAGCTGCAAGACTGCAGCTGCTTAATAAGCCCTCTGTGACATTTCAAAAGACAGTCATTGCAGAAACAAGAATTCTCAGACAACTGTCAGTGGAATTTATCAAAAGAATATTAGAAATATTGTATACCAACTATACTTCAATTAAAAAAGAATATTAAAAGGTTCTATTAGCATTTTGCATGTGATTTTGTTGAACACAAACTACTATTTAAAAATTACGCCCATATCTTCCTTTTCTAGACATTTTATTTTCATTTGTCATTCACAGGTGGTTTTGTTCCTGATATTACTATTTCCTAGGTATCTAGTGAAAGTTTGATTTTTTTTGTTGTTGTTTTGGCCACCCCACGTGGCATGCAGGATCTTAGTTCCCAGACCAGGGATGGAACCCCTGTCCCCTGTGGTGGAAGCGTGGAGTCCTAACCACTGGACCACCAGGGAAATCTTCCCCTTCTCCCATTTTCTGACATGAAAAAAAGTTTCTAGAAACCAGTAGCGATTCTTACTTAAATTTTTCACTAGAGAAACATCATAATAGTATAGCATCAATGTACCTATCTGAGGTCATGACAGGGAAAATAAAGAGGAGAAGCTATTCAGTTTTTTGGACGGGACAGTGCATTTTAAAGAAGGATAAGCACTGGGCTGGAATGAGAACTACAGGAAAGGATAAAACTGGGACTTAGGCCGGACCAGGTCCTCAGACGCCAGACACAGAGTTAGGAACCTACTGTTGGTCAGTGAGGAGCTACTGAAGAGTCCCCATGAGGCAAGTGACATGATTTGGTCTGTTTTTAGAAAGACAAGCTTTGCAGCAGTGCATAGAACGAATTAGGTGATTGAGACAGGAGACAGAGAAATCAGTCAGGAAGCCATTGGAGTCATCCAGTGAGAGATGTTGGCAGCTTAGGCTGGGGAATGCCCAGGGGGATGGACAGGAAGGAAAGAAAGATGTGAGAAACATCATAGAGGCAGAGTTGACAGGACAGAAGGTCTTGATGACACTAAAATGAGCACATTACAGGGGGGGTCCACCAATACCTTCTCCATGTCATCCCAGTTAGTGATGATGCCGTGTTCAATGGGGTATTTGAGAGTAAGGATCCCGCGCTTGCTCTGAGCTTCATCCCCAACATAGCTGTCTTTCTGGCCCATTCCCACCATCACACCCTGCAATGCAAAAGAGAAGGAAGGAGAACGGAATTGGCTGCGGGTTCCATTTGGAGGGATTCAGGCATTGGAGAGTCTCTGAAGAAGGATAAAGACAAGAAGAATGTCCTTTTTCTCCCCCTGGAAACCAGACTGAAGGAGATGGGGTGAGGCAGATGCTGATGAATGGGGAAATGATGGGAGAGAAGATGGATGATTTCTTGTGGGCGTGTCTCCCTTCTCTGTCCTAAAACAATATCATTTTCTGAGAGAACAGGGCTCATCCATACACGTCTCCCTCTTACTTTACTTAAAACACACACACGCGTGTGCGCACACACACACACACGGCTCCCCATAGATCCCACAATGCAGTGCTTCTTCCCAGGAACTCAAAGCCTTGGGTCCATGTGAGCCCGTACCTGGTGACGAGGGCGGCCCACAATGGAAGGAAAGACGGCGCGGGGGGCGTCATCTCCTGCGAAGCCAGCTTTGCACAGGCCAGAGCCATTGTCACACACGAGCGCGGTGGTCTCTTCTTCACACATGGTGAGTGTGGCCGAGTGAACCAGGGGCTGGAGCACCTGGGGAATCGGGGAGAAGAGATGTAGTTGGCCACTTCTCAAAACCATGTTGGAGACGATCTTCTTGGCTTTAGGGTCTGACCCCGTCAGCAACTAGGATCTAATTCCAGAGGGACAGGCAAGCACCCGGCCCTGCACTCTGGCATTTGGGCCTCTTCCCTCTCTCTACCCTGCTGTTTTGGGCTCACCTGTGTACCCCCCAATTTCTGTGTTGAAGTCTAACCCTAGTGCCTCAGAATGTATCTGTATTTGGGGATAAAGCCTTCAAAGAGATAATTAAGAGTAAAATGAGGTCATTAATCTGTTATGACTGGTACCAAATATGCCTAATTCAATAGAATGGGTACCTTTACAAGAGAAAATTGAAACACAGAGACACACAGAGGAAGACCATGTAAAGACATAGCAAGAAAACAATCATCAACAAGCAAAGGAGAGAGGCCTCAGGAGAAACCAGCCCTGCTGACACCTTGACCTCAGACTTCTAACCTCCAGAACTGTGAAAAAATAAAATTTCCCTTGCTAAGCCAGTCTGTGATACTTTATTATGGCAACCCTCACAAACAAACCCACCTGCCTCTTAAAGGCCTGAAATGATACAAAGTGTTAATCCAATTGAAAGACTCTCTAAAGACTTGAAGTTTAGAAAAGAAATAGAAAAAACTTGCAATAAACATAATTAAGGGTTACTTTTACAAGAACTCTTATAAATCATTAAGAAAGAAGTAAATAGCCCAAAAGAAAAAAAAAAAAAAACCAAAAACTATGGAATAGATAATTGACAGAAAAAGAAATGCACATACCCAACAATTATCTGAAAAGGTGATCAGCCTCATTAGTTATCAAGAAATGCAAATAAAAAATAAGACCATTTTCACCCATCTCATTGTTAAGATTCAAAGTTTTATCATAGGTGTTGGCTAAGTTGTGGGAACACTGGCACTCTTTAATCAGAAAAACACATCAATGCACAATATGGCACTGCCTAAATGTCTCTTGTAGAATACTGTACTGAGGTTAAGGGAAGGAACATGCAGATCGACATGGACTAATGTGGACAAGTTTCTAAACCATTCTGCTGAGTGAACAAAACAAGTTGCAGGATAGAAGGCCCAGCATAAAAAATTTGTGAGGTTTTTTTTAAAGCACAAAAAATATTGTGTATTTTCCATAATTTTCTTTTTGTGGATGTGAACACATAGCAAAAAGTTCTGGGGGAAAAAAAAAAAAAAACTAAGGCTGATCATAGCAGTTACCTGGAGGTGGGAAGGGGACTGGGAGGAGAAGTGCCATAATGTTTTAATTTTTAACAAAGAGACTGTATCCATGTACAGTTTATAATTAAAATGAGTCATAACATATCATTAAGAAAAAAAAGATGCAGCAGTTCTAGGTGAAATGTTCAGTCCTAAGGATAGAAGTCCCTGGAGAAGGACAGGGCAGCCTGAAAGGACAAGGAAAGCAAGAGAATTTGTGATGGAACTCACTGCCCCTGTTGCTTCAAATGGTAAGACAAACAGAGAAGTCCTTCCTTCAGTGCTGATACCTGAATTGGGATGACTGCAAAGTGACTAGGGAATTAATTGTTCTAACATCTGTTGCAGGTTTTCTTTTTTTGAGTGACCCAACAAATTCTTGACCCTTGTGATAAAAGAGAAGTAGTAGCAGTCTAGGAGATGATGTGCAGACTGCTGTCCAGCTGGCAAGCCCCCGGTGGGAGGTGGAGAAAGTCTCAGCCGAGGGGGATGGGAGTCCAGAGAAGAGAGGCACAAGGCGTGGAAAGAGAAGGTGGCTGCGGAGCCCACCAAGCTTCGTCCAGAACATGCAGCAGGACGGGAAGGAGAGCTGCCGCAGACAGCTGGGAGCCCGGTGCCCGTACGACCTCATGTGGAAGGAGGACAGCAAAGACCACGACCAGAGCAGAGCAGAGCCACAGGCCTCTGAGTGTGAGACTACCTAGAAGCTTGTTCACACAATTTTCGGGCTAAAAGGAAGCCCTTCCTGTTATGCAGTGTGTACACGTGGGGAGAGGCCACTGGACGTCTAGAATCCAACTCTGCTTGTCCTTGCTGACCCTCGTGATGCCCTTGGCCATGGAGAGCAAGTCCCAGCCTTCTCACTCAGCCCACAAGCCCCAACAAGGTCTGGCCCCTGCCTGTGTCCCCAGACTCATCTCCTGTCTGGCCCCCCTCCTTGGCCTTCTCACTGTGGCTTTGTGGAGTTTCTTTCCATCCTCCGAACTGTGCCATCTCCTGTCCCTTCTGGACCTTTAGGTTTGGAACAGGGTCTGGAACACCCTTCCCCCAACCTGTTTACTACTCTGACTCCCATCACCGGTCAGGCTTCTGTATCAACACTGCATTTTCAGTCTTTTTGGCCCACCAGTCTCAGTGGCGTAGAACAAACACTGGTGAGAAGACATCAAGGTCTGAGATGTGATGGAGATTGAAGGGAAGTACCTAGTTGCTCAGAACCTATGGTTGCCAACAGGGAAGGGATAGTTAGGGAGTTTGAGATCAACATGTGTACACTGCTATACTGCAAATAGATAACCAACAACATCCTATTGAATAGCACAGGAAACTCTGTTCAATATGATGGGGCAGCCTGGATCAGAGGGGAGTTTAGGGAAGAATGAATACATGTATATGCTGTCTACCTGAAACTATCACAACATTGTTAATTGGCTATACTCCAATATAAAATAAAAAGGTTTTTTAAAATTTAAAGAAAAAGTACCTAGTTGTTCAAAACAATGCTGTCTCTGGTCTGAACAGTTTCTGGATTGCAGAGAAGTTCCCTAACCTACCATGTTGGAACCATGGAGAAATGGAGAGATGTCAGGAGATGGAGGTGGCAAAAGTTCCAATGTTCAAAAAGGGAAACAAGGCAGATGTCTAAAACCTCAGGTAATCTTGATATCCAAATTAGGTGGGTTTCCAGAAGGCACTATTAAAGAAAGCATTATTAAAGAAGCAATGATTTCTTATAACTGACTAGGGTTTACCAACAACAAATAGCCTCCTTTTTTTCCCCAGGACTCCCCGGCTGGAAATGAAGGAGAAGGTGGGAGAAATTGAGCTTAATTTGATCTTGGCATCTGACAAGTTCTCCTGTGACATCACTATTGATAAAGCCATGTGGGCCGAACAATAAAACAACTAGGCATATGTATAGCTACCTGAGTTACTGTCACTGAAAGGTGTCAATTGATAGATCACTCTCAACCTGGAGGCAAGGATATACCTCAGAACTCCTCTCTTGGTCCTTTCTCCTGTTTTATATATGAACTGGATGAAAATACAGAGTACATGCTGATCATATGTCCAGATAAAACACATATGTTGACTGAAAGGATCAAAGTCTAAGATGATCTCAAAAAGCAGAAAAAAAACAAGCTAAATTCACTAGGATTAAATTTAACAGGATAAACATGAAGTTGTGAAGGTGGGTCTGAATAATGAACTGTGAAAGTTCTTGTTCAGCCTCTGTGAGAAGGACCTGGGGTCTTGTGGACAATCAGCAGTGTTCTGGAGCCAGGATAAAAGCTGACTCCACCTCCAGCCTGAAAGCTGTGCCTGCTCCTTAGGACTACACTTGTCAGCAGAGGTATGGGAAGGTGAGCTCCTGTTCACAGCTGACAAGGCGAACAGGACTACCTTTCTGACGGAGAATTCAACAATACTTATCAAAAGTCTTAAAAAAATGCACGTGTCTTTTCACAAATACACTTCTAGCAATTTATCCTTGAAAGTGAAAGTGGAAGTTGTTCAGTTGTGTCCAACTCTTTGCAATCCCATTAACTATACAGTCCATGGGATTCTCCAGGCCAGAAGACTGAAGTAGATAGCCTTTCCCTTCCCCAGGGGATCTTCCCAACCCAGGGATTGAACCCAGGTCTCCTGCATTGCGGGCAGATTCTTTACCAGCTGAGGCACCAGGGAAGCCCATTTATCCTTGGGTGAGTGCAAACATTTGGCCAACTTTAATGCCAAAAAAAGTTATCAAATAATAAATAAAATGCTTGTAAACTAGTTGCCAGAGACCTTCCTACAATAGAGCAGAATACTTACTGCCATGGAAAAGGTACAGGCTGTCTTGTTAGGTGAAACACAGTATATTCTGTGTTTGGATTTTTGGTAAAAATGCATCTTTAATTTTTAAAAGTTGAAGGCCTTTCAACATATTATCTATTTAATCCTCACAGAAGCCCTGAGTGAAGATATTTTTAGTTCCAACTTACAGATAAGGAAACCGAATCTCAGAAAAGTGAAAGGATTTAGCTCTTGGGCTGCTCACCGGGAGAGGTAGGGCTGGCCTCAGCCCATGAGGCGCCAAAGCCTGGGCTTGCCCCTTCCCCACCACCTCAGTGAAACACACACAACTTCTCCATGTTTGGTGTTTTTGCTTCTGCCTCTCTGTCTCCCTAGCACTGCTGGCAGCAAAAGCCATAAAACAAAAGGGCCAGTGTTCTTTTCTCTCTCGGAGCCTCTGAGCCCCTCCCATGCCATGACGAGATCTAGATTTATGTCGACAGCCCCCACGCTGGTGTGCAGCACATAGTAGGTGCTCAGTAAATGTTGGATGACAATCCCACCACCTGCCTGGGCTCCGCCGTGACAGTCTGCTCTGCCCCTGAGAGCTGAACTCCCAGTTCCCACAGTCCCAGGCAGCTCGGTCCCATGATTTAGAACCACGAAGGGACAGTCTTCTTTACAAGCTGGTCACAGAGAGCTGGGTTTCCTTGTTCTAGCAGGCGGTCCACCTTGAGGAGAAGACAGCCTCCAAAGGCGGCCAAGAGGCACGGCTGCACCTCTGTGACTGTCTCCCTCTGGGGTCCCCTCTCTTGTGTGACCTGTAGTTCAAGCCAGTCTGGCTTTTCGGTGAACCCTATTGTCTCCCCCTGAAGTTCTGCATTCACAGGAAGAAAGAGCGTTGGACTTCATTTCCCAGCAGCTGAGACAAGCTACAGAGTGACTTCAAGCTGTCAGCCGTGCCATTCTGCAGCACTTGAGGTGGATTCAGATCTGCTTTTTTTTGAAGTTGGAGCCAAATGAGAAGCAAGGGAGGTGGAGGCAGGGGGAGGGCAGCTGGCCAGCAGGGGCCCTCTGGGGGAAGGCTTGGACCCTGGAGCCAGCCTCTCCTGGAAGGTCTCTGCTGGGGGAAATTCTAAACCTCACTCAGACACTTGCTGGTAATTTGTGGCTAGACTCGAGCGTGTCAGCTGAACCAGAGCCAACGTCACTGTGGTTTCCTGGGTCACAATCGCTTTGCACTCGCAGAAAACCCAAGAGCACTGTTCTGGCCCTTTCAGCACGTACTACATCTGGGCTTCATTGAGGATTTCACAGAGTTAGAGACACAGCTCCCCACTCCTCCCCCCAAAAGTGGCCAAAACCCAAAGACATAATGAGTGCAAAGGATTTGCTCACCCACACATGACCCTGGCCACCCCCAAGCAAATCTGAGAACAGGGTGAGAGCTCCCCACCCTCACTCTGAAGGTTTGGTTTCAGAGTTCTCTCCCACCCTCTTTTCTTTTCTTTCCTCCCTTCAGGTGCCCCTTCCCATGGCTCAGTCCCACGGCTCCCTCTCTGGCCTTCAGTTTTCTCAACTGTAAAATGGAAGTAGTGACATCTATCTCCCGGGATAATGGATCAAATGAAATAATGGAAATGAAGTGCTTTATACATTGCAAATCAGGGTCAGCAAATACTGACCCTGTAGTCTACAAACTACAACACCTGTTTTCAAGAGACCCTTGAACTAAGAATGGTTTTGATATTTTTTAATGGTTGCAAAAAAGTCAAAGAATAAGATTCTAATACCCAAGAAAATTATATGAAATCAAATAATAAAGTTCTACTGGAACACAACTACACCCATTTATTACATACTGTCCATAGCTGCTCCAGTGCAATGGCAGAGTTGAGTAGTTGTGAGAGAGACCTTTAGACTCACAAAGCCTAAAATATTTACTATTTTGTTCTCTACAGAAAAAGTTTCCCAATCCCTGTTGTAAAGGACTGAAAAAATAATAATTATTGTTATCTCTCTTATCTTCTCCATTAGAACTTGCTCTCAGGATGAAGTCTGCCACACTGGAAGGAAATGAAGGATCTGCTTCATCAATCAATGATTATTGAAGAAAGGTTGAATTTATGCCAGTTCCCAAAGGCATTTTCATTTTAGTGAAAAGTTTGAGTCCTAAAAGGAAAGCCTCTCAAATATAGTGGGATTTCAAATAATAGTTGGGGAAATAGATTGGAGTAAGGGCTTCAATTGGCAGCTAAGCAGCTGCCTATTATAATCTGCAAATGCATATATCCGTACAATGACTGCATAAGGAACACTCCTATGGCGGAAAATTCTAGCGGCACCTCTTATTAACTTCAGGGTACCATGACTTGGTTAATACACGCTAATTAAATTAAAAATGGCTTCTTGCTAGTAACCTTTCTGGTCCTCAGGAATCTGCCATTTGGACGTGCTGTTCTGGCTTTTTATCCTGGCCACTCTCTCTCTCCCCCTGCTCAGATCTAGACCTGACCCCTCTCCTGAGCCCCATGGCCCTGGCACCTCAACTCCATCTCTGAGACTGCCATCCTCATCACTGTCCTCTGATTGGATTGGCCCCCAGAGACTCGTACCCCCCACCCAGGATGGAGCCCAGTTCCCAAACCCTCCCTTCTCCTTCCCCTCCAATCCTCAGGCCTTTTATTTCTGCACCCAGGCATCACTTGGGACCAGTGCTGTAGCTCTCTCGACCTGTCCCGGTCCACTCCCCTCACGCTGCCCGACCAGTCCTTTCGGGGGCAGACCATTCTTTGATGCCCCATCGCCCGGTCCTTTAGTTTAGTGTAGAAAGCCCTAGTAGTCTGGCCCCGCCTTCTCCTCTGACCTTAGAACTCCCTGCTTCCTGCCTTGAAATCTATATTCAGTGGAGCTGAGCCACTTAAACAGTTCCAAAGACTATGTGTCCTCTGTCCTGGGACTATTCCGACTTTAGGACCCAGGTTAGGTACCCCCTTCTTCCGGGAAGCCTTCCCTGATAACTTCTGGGCTGGGTGAGGGACTCCTGGGCTTTACCCCTTACATATATTTATCTTTTCCATGGTTCTCATTTGTCTCTCTTAGTTGATTGCAGAGCTCCTACTCTGTCCCTAAGGAGCAGGGACAATGCCTGCTTACATAACAAGTGCTCAAGAAATGTTGCCAGAATGAATAAAGGGAAGGAGGAAAGAAATCTAGCTTCAAGATCATGACGTCATATTGCCCATCCTGGTTTCCCAGGTAAGACATATAATATCTGCTCATTAGATTTCCTCTAGTTCCCCTCCATCTCTGTCACAGGAATCTCTGTCTCGCTGCAGCCCAAGGGCTAACCTCAAACTCTAAACCCATTCAAATGGTAAAAGCAAGAGCTTAAAGCCTCCCTGTGCAAAGTGTGGTCCCAGACCAGCCACCTCAGCCTCACCTGGGAGCTTATTAGGAGTGGAAATTATCAGCTCCCACCCCAGTCTACTGAGTCAGAATCTGGGGTAAGGCAGTCTGTTTTAGCAAGTTGTCCAGGTGATATTTAATGTCTGAGTACTCAGGGCCAGACCCTGACAGTGTTGAGCTGGGAACTTTCTACAAATATCATTTAATCCTCACAACAGCACTGCCAGGGAGATATTATTAGTATTACTTCCATTGCTGGGTAGGCTGTCTCCAAGGCCTGCACACTACACCGGCCAGCCTTAGCTGTAAAGAGATGTTAGCAGAGTCTGATTGCAAAAGTGGACACAGCCCCTTGGTCTATTTTCTTCTTAATTATTTATGCTCACGTGTCTGTGTCTGTGTGTTGCTGGGGGAGGACAACGACATTGGTGGTGGTCTCACAGCTGGGTGAGGGTCTTCTTCAGATCTCAGTGTCTTCATCAGAGAATGAATTATTAATAGATGGTTCCACTTCCTTCCAGCCCTAAAATCACATGATGCCTAGGGACACTTGCCCCACCCATCCTGATTTGTTGCATCCTCCAGTGACCCTGGAGCCTTCAAGGCTGAGAAAACTCTTAGCCAAGCATGAATCAGAAGTCAGAGAGACAAGAGGTGGTCTGAAGAAAATAGTCACCCATCCCCAACAAGACATCTCACAGACACAAGGGCTATGAGCGGTTTGGATTTAAATACTCCGGGAAGTCATTTCTCTGAAAAGCATCTGCTCCCCTAAACAGCCTCCCAGACATTCTGAGCTATGACAAAGGACGGCCCTGGTGAGCAGTGAGAAGAGAGAGTGCAGGTAACATATCCCACCCAGCACCCAGTTAAGAGGGCAGGGAGCCGTGTTCTGTGCTGCCCTTGCCCTAGGATGCCCCGTGGCCAGAAACGCCTTTTACTGGCAGGCAGCAGTGTGCTTGCAGGCACCACTGCACACCAAGGGCCTTGACGTGTGACCTAGGCCAGCGTCACCAAAGCCAGGCCAATCTGAAGGCGCCTCCTGCACCCAGGGGGCCAGGCGGCCCCAAAAAGACAGACACAGCAGAAGCTGGATAGTACTCACCAAGTGTAGGAGAGGTCCTTCTCCCAGTGACTGAGGGCTGGTGTGTCTTTGGCATAAATACCAGAGCAATATAAAACCCCAGAGGCGGATCTTCTTTAAACAGAGTCCCTAAAAAGGCCAGCTGACGGTGTGTTAGCAATATTACCATATAAGGTGCTTTTTTCAATAAATCGGCCTTGGGGGTGGGGAGGGTGGAAAAGGGGGTTGGGTAGAGTGAATTATCATTTGAAAAATGTATGCAAAAGGACTCCAGAGGCAGCAGCCTCGGTGCTGGCGGATTTGTTCCTTTTATGCTGCACTTGCATAAACAAAACTCACACCAGGCCTTATAAGCTGCCCAGAGTGAGGCCAGATGGAGTTCTGCTCCTGGAGAGAGAACCATACCAAGAATGGCAGTGGGCCGCCTCCCTCCGCACCTCCCTACTTAGGCCCGGCTGCCCGCCACCCCAGGGCAGTGTCCCCAAAATGGATGCAATTGTGCCTGGTCTGGTGCAAGCCCAGGTCAGCTGAAAACCAGAGGGAAATGCCATCCACACCTGGGAAAGCAATCCCGTGTACTCTGCTCACCTGTTGCCCCTCACACACGCTCCTAACCCCTGGGCTGAGTCACCTGCGGGCCCAGCACAACATAAGCCTCTTCTGAAACCTCTGTCTCCTTTCCTGATTCCTGCTGCCAGTCCCTGGACCTTGGGAATACAGCCCAAGGTAGCAGCCTTGTTGTGGAGGGACACCCAACAAGACCCGCTCCACCTAACAAGGCCCGCAAGCTCGCAGACCTGTCCACAGTCCTGGGCTTCCTGCTCTTCTCACGTCTTCTTCCTGAGTAGCCACTTCGTTTCCAAGCTAGCAGCTACAGCTCTGGGGCAATTACTCTCCCCTCCGTATTCCCACAGTCCCAATGCCTCATGCCTGACCCAGACTAAAAGTACCGACTGCCTGTTGGACGTCCCTGCCCGGATGAGCCTCTAAAATGGAATCTTCGTCCCCTCCTGTCGATGCTGCTGTGACAGCTAGGCTTCCTACTTCAGAGTCCTTCCTCTCAGTCCTTGTAGCTAGTAACCCTGAGTCTGTCTAACTGCCTGGCCCCCCCTCATGCCCACACCCACCCAGGCATCTTTCTGGAGCCCCTTCCCCTCAGAAATGCTCTGCCTCTTCCCTGCCACCCCTGTGGGCCCCCATCCTGCTTCAGGCTCTGGTCCTGCCCGGCGCAGCTTCCGGGCTGGCCTTCCTGACTCCGCGCCACCTTAAAACACAGCGGTCCCCCGAGTGTGGTCCCCGGGCTGACTGGAAGGCAGCGACTGCATGACCCGGTCCGGGTTAGAAATGCAGACCCTCGGGTTTCACCCAGCAGGACTGAATCAGAAACGCTGGGGGTATGGCTCCATGTTTCACAAACCTCTTCCCTGCCACCCAGACATCCAGGGTTTCTACCCTTCACCAGAAGAAATGTGCGTTGCATACCTGCTTACATTGTCCTGGGCCCCCAGGGGACTCAGCCCCGAAGTTAGGGGCTTGTGTGAGGGGCAGCAGGGGAGGAGGGCACACGGGATTGTTTTCCCGGGCGTGGACGCCATTGCCCTTTGGCTTTTAGCTGACGTGGGCTTGCCCCAGGCCAGGCACAACTGCATCCATTTTGGAGACACTGCGTGGAGGTCCCAGTGGTTTGGGGGGTCCTGGCACAATGGCTGGTATAGGTCTGTGTCGCTCATTAATTAAGGACTGAGGCAGGCAGAGGTGTGGGTAAGGAGTGGCCACCGCTGAGAGGACCCAGAGGAAAGACTAGGGAAGGCTTTGCATGGAGACTTGGGATCGTTCCCTGCACAGAAGGGACACTGTGGCCATGGTGAGGTATACTTACTTATCTTTGACCACTGGCCTGAGTGGTTAACTCCAGGTGTAAATTCCAGGCCCCCCGGGAGGATTCCCTGAGCCTTTCAGGTCCCTGGAAGAGCTCTCGTTGCTGATGGTGGGGCTTGAGGGCGGCAGATGAGGCGGGCGCTGTCCAGCAAGGACACAGTGCTGCCAGTCCCGGCTGGGTGGGGCAGCTCAGCGCCAGTGCCAGGCCATGCGCGCCCCACTAGGCTCCCTTCCTGGGCAGGGACAGAGCATGAGTCTCCTCTGACTGCTTCGGGGATCTAATGGGGGGGCTTTTTTCTCTTCACAGTCTCAGGGCTGGCTCCATCCTCTTCTAACCATTCTGAACTGTGACTTGGGTGGAAGTTCATACCTTGGTTGCCACAATCAGCTTATAAGTAATGAAGAGCCTATAATCAACGGGAACTGGTTGTGAGTCTGGGTCCAAACGGTCCAGAGATCAGAGAAGGCTATCTGAATAAACTGAAGCCCGTCGGAAATACTTAGAGAGGCTGCCTTGACTTTGAAAGACAGAAAGGGTGGAGGAGGCAGGAGGCCACGCCAGCTGTCAGAGGTGCTCAGTTTTTTTTTTTTTTTATAGTATGAAGATTCCCACCCTTAAACAGCTACTTCTTTCTTTTTTTCCCTTGGTTTCAAAAATAATGCAAAAAATTCAAAGAACACAAAAATGTGTGTTTTAGAAGGCAATTGCCTCCAACAATCTCATACAGACCTGAGTCAGAGATGGTTCTAATATGCTTTCAGTATGATGTATATTCTTTCAGTCTTCTTCCAGATTTTTTCTTCCATTTTTATGTTACTTTATAAAAATGGGATTATATTATAACAAACATTTTTGTTCTGAAACTTCCCATGTTCTCTTAATAATACTCTTGGATGGCTGTCCAAATCAGTTTATAGATTTTTTTTAAACCCTAACATAGTTTTCCATAGCAGGGATATACTGTAAAATTTTTAACTAATATTTTGATTGATAGGTTCTTGAGTCATTTCCAATTTTTTACTTATGCAAATATTGCTGCAGTTTATAAAACTTTATATATTGTGCCTTTGTATGCATGTTTAAGTATATCTATATGGTAAATTTCCTAAGGTGGAATTGTCTGATCAAGCAAGGAACATTTAAAATATTGATATATATGGCCAAATTGTCTTCCAAAAAGGTTGTACTAGTTTACACTCTTGCCACTAGGATATGGGACCACTTCCTTCTTCAGACTCTTTCAGACCCTGAGTATCAGTGGTTTTTTGTCCATTATATCTGTTTGTTACCTTTGGAAACATACTAATTTTCATGTGGCTCACCACCTTAGAATTGGCTAAGTTTTCCCCCTGATTATAAAAGTAATGAATGCAATTTTTTTTTAAGGAAAATATGGAAACAGGTGTTTGCGTCTTAAGATGTTTCTTTTGGTGGACCGTTGGCCAACTGAGCATCTCTGCTCCTCTTGCTCTCTTCATGCCCCAAAGAACCAATTGGCAATGAACCATCTTTTAAACTTTTCCTAATCCAAAAGCAGAAACTTAGCATCTTCTTGTTTTAAAATAATGAGAATAGACCCGTTTATTAATCTTTTGGGGGGGAATCTTTCTCTGAGAAAGATCTTATCTTTGTCTATGTTTTTTATGGTATGGTTTGTCTTTATCTTCTTGAGTTTTAAGCGTTCTTGGTATATTTCAACAGTGATACCATTAGCCTTCTGTTTATCACAAGAGCTGCAATTATTTTCCCACCAGTTTAACTTTTGTTTGCCTTTTGGCTTTATCTGGTAGCATTTGCCTTATTGGAATTTAATCTAAAGTCTTTCCTTTTTGCTGTCTGTGTTTCATTATATTCTTAGTTCTTTTATTTTTTACTTTATTTTTAATTGTGGTACAATACACATAACATAAAATTAGCCATTTTAAGTGTTCATTATTATTATGTTCACTTTGTTGTGCAAACAATCTCCAGAACAATTTCATCTTGCAGAACTGAAACTCTATATCCATTAAGCCACAACTCCCTACTTCCCCTGATAGTCACCATTCTACTTTCTGTCCAGATTTGACAACTCTGTGTACCTCACATGAGTAGAATCACACAGTATATGTCTTTTTGTGACTGGTTTATTTCACTCAGCACAATGTCCTCAGGGCCTGTCCTTGTTGTAGCGTGTATCAGAATGTTCTTTCTTTCTAAGGTTGAGTAATATTCCATTGCATGTATGTACCTCATTTTGTTTCATTGGGAGGTGAGTTTTTTTCCACTTCTTGGTTACTATGAATACTGCTGCTATAAACATGAATGTACAAACACCTCTCTGAGACCCTACTTTTGATTCTTTTGGGTGCGTACTCAGAAGTAAAATTGTTGGACCACATGATAATCCTATTTTTAATTTTTTCAGGAACTGATACACTATGTTTCACAGCAGTTACATCATTTTATATTCCCACCAACTGTACACAAGAGTTCTAATTTCTCCACTTCATCACCAACGCTTTTTGATAGTGGTCATCCAGGTGGATGTAAAATGGTATATCACTGTGTGTATATTTTTTAAAATTAAATAGACTATTTCTTAGAGTAGTTCAGGCTTATAGACAAATTGAGCAGAGAGTACAGAGATTTTCCATATATCGCCTATCCCTACTCATGCATAGCTTTTCCCACTAGCAACATCCCCAGCCAGACTAGTACATGTGTTAAAACTGATAGACCAAAAACAAAAAAAACTGATAGACCTTCAATGACATGTCATTGACTCCTGAAGTCCATAGTTTATATTAGAGTTCACTTTAGGTGTTGTACGTTCTCTTAAGTTTTGACAAACATATAATATCATGTATACATCATCATAGTATCATACCAGACAGAATCACTGTCCTAAAAGTCCTGTGTACTACACCTGTCCATCCCTCCCCATCCTCCAAGCCCGGGCAATCACCAATCCTCTTATTGTCTCCATAGTTTTGCCTTTTTCAAAATGTCATTTCGTTTGTGTCGTCCAGCATGTAACCTTTTAAGACTGGCTTCGTTCACTTAGTCACATGCATTTAAGGTTCCTTCATGAATTTTTATGGTTTGATAGCTGATTTTTCAGTAGTGAATAATATTGCATTACCTGAATGTACCACAGTTTATTGATTCACGTGTTAAAAGATATCTTGATGCTTCCAAGTTTTGTCAGTTATGAATAAAGCTGCTTTACAAACATCATTAGGCAGGTTTTTGTGTGGATATAATGTTTTCAGCTCATTTAAGTAAATACCAGGGGTGTGACGGCTGGATCACATGGTGAGAGTGTGTTTACTTTTGTAAGAAATTTCAAACTGCCTTCCAAAGTGGCTGTACCATTTTGCATTCTCACCAGTAATGAATGACAGAGAGCCTGTTGTTCACATCACTGTGGTTCTCCCATCCAAGTACTAACCAGGCCCGACCCTGCTTAGCTTCCGAGATCAGACGAGATCAGGCGCGTTCAGGGTGGTATGGCCGTAGACATCACTGTGGTTCTGATTTACCTGTGAGCACTTCTTTTTAAGGTCAAAAATGTCTCCTGTTTCACAGTTGTTGATCTCTTAATTTCTTTGAAGGAAGGAAACAACAAATATCATTTTTTCATGTACTCTTTAAAATAAAATTTTGTCACTTTATTTTTGTCAAAATAGAAATTTGTTAGTTTTCTTCTGATTTAAAAAGAATTCAAAACAAAACAAAACAAATAAATAAATAATAAAAAGAATTCAAAACATTTCAAGAAAAAGAAGTATGAAATGAAAAATAAAAATCCCCACCATACAGATAACCATTATGAACCAAACTCTTTACATTTTTCAATACGAATACACATTTATTGTACTGTACACACTGCTTCATATACTACATAATTTATTTCAATTTTTATTATCTTCCATTTGTCATTAGACTGTCAGCTCTAGGAAGGCAATAATTTTATTTCTTTGTTGATCCCCATGACTACAGGAGGGCCTGACACATGTGGGCATCAAGAAACATCTGCTAAATGAAGAAAGAAACAAACAAGTTCCACTTTTAATCACTTAACAAAATGTCTCGGAATTGCTTTTTTTTCTGTGCTCATAAATACAGACTTTCATCATCATCTGTTTTATTGGCTGCATATATTTCAATGTATTTATCAAATTAATCCTTTACTGATTGCCTGTAACAGGTAGCATCCACTTTGTCACTATTATAAACAATAATGTGATGAATATGCTTTTACGTAGGTTTGTATACATATGGGATTATCTCCTTAGATTATTCCAAAAGGAGAAGTTTCTTGGTTAAATAGAATACACATTTTAATTAAAAATCATTTTGCTAAGCCAGACCTCCTGAAAGTAACTGCAATTTATTCTCCCACTTAGGTATGAGAGTGCTTATTTTCTTAGAACCTAACTGGAGAGCATCAAACCTTTTTTTTTTTCCAGTGACTTACCCAGTTTTAATTATATCAGAAATTGCATCATCCTCTGCTTGTTTACAACTCAGATCTTCTATGAGTCAAACAACCAAGGGGAGCCAAACAGCTTTTACTCCTATTCTTAGAGCATATTCTATACTGTAGCTATTATCCAACATATTTCTTTAAGTTTAATCTTTTTGAAAAACTCTATTTTAATTTTGTTTTTACATATAAACATTTATTTTTAAATGCTAAGTCTCAAATCCAGGCATTTTTGAGCACCCTAATTACATACTCCTACAATATCTAGTCCACATCCTGGAAGTATTATTTTCTGTTAATTATTCACTCTGTACAGTTAGAAAGAGAAAGGACAAGTGAAGAGATGGTCTAGAAAGGCCAGTCAATCCAGTTGCTATCTTCCTTGGTTTTTAAATTTATAGTAAAGACTCAGTGAAGTCCTAGAGTACAGTAAACATTCAGAATTTCCCAACTGATTTACCCTTAGAACATTTCTTAAAAGCATATCTTTTAAAATATTGCAGGATAGAGTTCTACAGATGATCCACTTGAAAAATACAATTAGTTGTGGAGTCCTCGTCTGGGTTTGAATCACAGCTCTGCCCCCCTACTATTAACTTTAGGCAAGCTTTAATTTTCTCATCCATAACAATGTTTCTTCATGCAACTATTGTGAGGATTAAATGAAATCATGTGTGTAAAGCTTCTGGTGTATAGTAAGGGTTCTGTGGCAAGTATCAGTAAATGGTAGATGCACCCTTACCATTTCAGAGCTCTCAGCTCATCAGGTTATTTATCAAGCTCTACCATTGATTTCATCAAGAACTATGTCCCACTCATCATCTAGATCACCTGGAATAGATTTGGGCTATTCCTAAAACTGATACCAACGGAGAAGGCAATGGCAACCCACTTCAGTATTCTTGCCTGGAAAATCCCATGGATGGGGGAGCCTGGTGGGCTGCCGTCTATAGGGTCGCACAGAGTCGAACACGACTGATGCGACTTAGCAGCAGCAGCAGCAGATACCAAACATTTTTCAGTTTGTATCATTTCTGCAGATGACTGGTTTACTTAATGTTTTAATTTTTAATTGCATTTTGGGAGTTAGCTTGCAGTTATCCTCTTGTGATATCCATAACTTACATGTTTGTTGTTGTTTAGTCGCTAAGTCGTGTCCAAATCTTTTGGGACCCTGTGGACTGTAGCCTGCCAGGCTCTTCTGTCCATGGGATTTCCCAGACAAGAATACTGGAGTGTGTTGCCATTTTTTCTCCAGGGGATTTTCCTGACCCAGGGATCGAACCTGCATTTCCTGCATTGGCAGGTGGATTCTTTACTTACCTTTCAGTAAGCTAAGTGGCCAATTATACTAATGCCCTCATATTTTTTTTTGCCCTTGTAGTTTAATCATTAGTTTCTAGATTTAGTATTAAGGCCTCTTTGGGACCAGAATTTGGTTTACCACTTCTAATACTTGGTATCTTTCTTCTCCAAAAATGTTATTGAATTTTTGTCAGCACACATATTTTACTGATTGTCAGGATGTTTTTGCACTGACTGACATTCCCTCAATTTTTATTCCAAACTCTGTAATTTTTTTTTTTAAGTGATCCCAATATGGTGACTTTTGGGTTCTTAGAGCTCATTCTTCAGTTGTAGCCATAGGATCACATAGATAGGGAAGTATACCGGCTGCCCACTTTGGGCCGCTTGTAGGTGCTGTGAGGATCAAAATCCAGAACACTGAATTATGTCCACTCACGCTAAACTGACTGGTTCCCTGGCCATATGAGCAGTTGAGTGATTGATGTTCTGTTCCATATGTTATTAATACTTGGCAGCAAGTATAACCTACTAAGAAGCCTAGAATAATGCTAATAAATTCAAATTTTCTTTAAACCCAAGATAATACGGTTCTGCATCTAGATCAGAGGCTGACAAACTGCAGCCTTCAGGCTGGCCACCTGTTTTTGCAAATATCATCTCCTTGGAATGCAGTCATTCCCGTGTTCATGCAATGTCTCTGGCTGTTCTGTGGCACCACAGAAGCTGACTGGCTTCCTCAGAGACCAAGTGGCCTGCAGGCCTAGAATACTGGCCCTTTAAGGCACAGTTCACCAACCCTTGATCCAGACTATCAGAGTTGCCAGATATCACGGCTTTATAGCAAGGAGCGTTGGATGAGTTTAGGAGAGAGTATGATCAAACTATGCCTGAAACCTCCTTCACCATTCTAGAATTATACTTGAATTCACTAGAATTCTTGAGTCCTGTTAGGTCTTGGTTTGAAGCTCTCTTTTTAAAAATCTTTCTTTATGGTCTTTGTTTCAAATTCTATTTTGTCTGAGTATTGTGACCCTGCTTCCTTGTCATATTCATTTGCATGAATTATCTTTCTTCATCCCTTCACTTTCAATCTATGTGCGTCCTTTGCTCTAAAGTGGTTCTCTTGTAGACAGCATATTGTAGGCTCTTGGGGTTTTTTTTTTTAATCCAATCTGCCACTCTGTGTCTTTTAATTGGAGCATTTAGTCCATTGATATTTAAGGTAATTTTTTAAAATTTATTTTTACTTACTTGCCTGCAGCAGATTTTAGTTGTGGCACATTGCATCTTTAGTTGCACCAGGTAGGATCTATTTCCCTGGTCAGGGATTGAACCTGAGTCCCCTGAATTGGGAACACAGAGTCATAGCCACTGGACCATCAGAGAAGTCCCCAAGGTAATTATTGATAGATATGTATTTTTTGCCATTTTAAACTTAGTTTACCAGCTGATTTTGTGTTTCTTCTTGTTCCTTTCTTTTTCCTTTTGTGATTTGATGATTTTCTTTTGTATTATGGTGTGTTCTCTTCTTTTTCATTTTTGTGAAGGTATTGTGTGTTTTTGATTTGTGTATCCTGTTTTTCAAGGATGTTAACCCATTACTATATCTACTTTCTCTAGACTGATAGTCATGTAGGCTCAAGCATATTTAAAATATATACATAAATGTATATATGTGTACATTTTCTTACTCTCATCCACCACATTTTATGATTTTGATGTCCTCTTTTACATATTCATGTTTGTCCTTCTGCTATTCATTTTGGGTATCACCACTTTGACAAATTAAAAAAATTTTTTAAAAATCTGTACCCTGGCTTACTTAAATGATTTACTTTCCAACTGTGATTTTCTCTTTTCTTTAGATTCTTGTTTCTTTTCTATTTGGAGACCTTTCAATATTTCTTCTATGATAGGTTTAGTATTGCAGTATTCTTTCAATTTTTGCTTATCTTAGAAATTCTTTAACTCTCCTTCTGTTCTAAATGACGATCTTGCTGGGTAGAGTATCCTAGATTCCTTTCAGGACTTTATCTTCCCTTCTGGTCTGCGACATTTCTGAAGAGAAATCAGCTGAGAGCCTTATGGGGGTTCCCATAATTAACTGTTTGTTTTTCTCTTGCTGCCTTTAGAATCCTCTCTTTAACTTTTGCCATTTTAACTACAATACTTCTTGGTGTAGATCTGTTTGAGTTCATCTTGTTTGAGATCCTCTGTGCTTCTTATAGAGGACTGGAATGCAAAAGTAGGAAGTCAAGAAACATCTGGAGTAACAGGCAAATTTGGCCTTGGAGTACAGAATGAAGCAGGGCAAAGGCTAATAGAGTTCTGCCAAGAGAAGGCACTGGTCATAGCAAACACCCTCTTCCAACAACACAAGAGAAGACTCTACACATGAACATCACCAGATGGTCAACACCGAAATCAGATTGATTATATTCTTTGCAGCCAGAGATGGAAAAGCTCTATACAATCAGCAAAAAGAAGACCAGGAGCTGACTGTGGCTCAGATCATGAACTCCTTATTGCCAAATTCAGACTGAAATTGAAGAAAGTAAGGAAAACCACTAGACCATTCAGGTATGACCTAAATCAAATCCCTTACGATTATACAGTGGAAGTGAGAAATAGACTTAAGGGACTAGATCTGATAGAGTGCGTGATGAACTATGGACGGAGGTTCGTGACACTGTACAGGAGACAGGGATTAAGACCATCCCCATGAAAAAGAAATGCAAAAAAGCAAAATGGCTGTCTGAGGAGGCCTTACAAATAGCTGTGAAAAGAAGAGAAGCGAAAAGCAAAGGAGAAAAGGAAAGATATTCCCAACTGAATGCTGAGTTCCAAAGAATAGCAAGGAGAGATAAAAAAGCCTTCCTCAGTGATCAATGCAAAAAAATAGAGGAGAACAACAGAATGGGAAAGACTAGCAATCTCTTCAAGAAAATTAGAGATACCAAGGGAACATTTCATGCAAAGATGGGCTGGATAAAGGGCAGAAATGGTATGGACCTAACAGAAGCAGAAGATATTAAGAAGAGGTGGCAAGAATACACAGAAGAACTGTACAAAAAAGATCTTCATGACCCAGATAATCATGATGGTGTGATCACTCACCTAGAGCCAGACATCCTGGAATGTGAAGTCAAGTGGGCCTTAGAAAGCATCCCTACAAAAAAGAAAAAAAAAAAAAAAAAAAGAAAGCATCCCTATGAACAAAGCTAGTGGAGGTGATGGAATTCCAGTTGAGTTATTTCAAATCCTGAAACATGATGCTGTGAAAGTGCTGCACTCAATATGCCAGCAAATTTGGAAAACTCAGCAGTGGCCACAGGACTAGAAAAGGTCAGTTTTCATTCCAATCCCAAAGAAAGGCAATGAATGCCAAAGAATGCTCAAACTACCACACAATTGCACTCATCTCACATGCTAGTAAAGTAATGCTCAAAATTCTTCAAGCCAGGCTTCAGCCATATGTGAACCGTGAACTTTCAGATATTCAAGCTGGTTTTAGAAAAGGCAGAGGAACCAGAGACCAAATTTCCAACATCCGTGGTCTCATTGAAAAAGCAAGAGAGTTCCAGAAAAACATCTATTTCTGCCTTATTGACTATGCCAAAGACTTTGGCTGTGTGGATCACAATAAACTGTGGAAAATTCTGAAAGAGATGGGAGTGCCAGACCATCTGACCTGTCTCTTGAGAAACCTGTATGCAGGTCAGGAAGCAATGGTTAGAACTGGACATGGAACAACAGACTGGTTCTAAATAGGAAAAGGAGTACGTCAAGGCTGTATATTGTCACCCTGCTTATTTAACTTATATGCAGAGTATGTCATGAGAAACACTGGGCTGGAAGAAGCACAAGCTGGAATCAAGATTGCCAGGAGAAATATCAATTACCTCAGATATGCAGACGACATCACCCTTATGGCAGAAAGTGAAGAGGAACTAAAAAACCTCTTGATGGAAGTGAAGGAGGAGAGTGAAAAAGTTGGCTTAAAGCTCAACATTCAGAAAACTAAGATCATGGCATCTGGTCCCATCACTTCATGGCAAATAGATGGGGAAACAGTGGAAACATTGGCTGACTTTATTTTTTTGGGCTCCAAAATCACTGCAGATGGTGATTGCAACCATGAAATAAAAGACACTTGCTCCTTGGAAGGAAAGTTATGACCAACCTAGACAGCATATTAAAAAGCAGAGACATTACTTTGTCAACAAAGGTCCATCTAGTCAAGGCTATGTTTTTTCTAGTCAAGGCTATAGTGGTCATCTATGGATGTGAGAGTTGGACATTGAAGAAAGCTGAGCACCGAAGAATTGATGCTTTTGAACTGTGGTGTTGGAGAAGACTCTTGAGAGTCCCCTGGACTGCAAGAAGATCCAACCAGTCCATCCTCAAGGAGATCAGTCCTGGGTGTTCATTGGAAGGACTGACGCTGAAGTTGAAACTCCAATACTTTGGCCACCTCATGAGAAGAGTTGACTCATTGGAAAAGACCCTGATGCTGGGAGGGATTGGGGGCAAGAGGAGAAGGGGATGACAGAGGATAAGATGGCTGGATGGCATCACCAACTCAATAGACATGGGTTTGGGTAGACTCCGGGAGTTGGTGATAGACAGGGAGGCCTGGCGTGCTGTGATTCATGGGGTTGCAAGGAGTCGGACACAACTGAGCAACTGAACTGAACTGAACTGTGCTTGTACCTGGATATCTGTTTCCTTCTTTAGGTTTGGGAAGTTTTTGGTCATAATTTCTTCAAATATGTTTTGATCCCGTTTCTCCTTCTAGGACCCTTATTATGCACAGATTGTCATGCTTTATATTATCCCATAAGACTTTTATACTGCTTTCATTTGTCTTTTTTTCTATTCTTCCAGGTCACTTATTCATTCTCCTGCATTATTCAATCTGCTATTTATTGCCTTTAGCTCAGCTTTTGTCTTTGAAAATGAATTTTTCTTGGCTCCTCTTTGAAGTTTTTAGTTCTTTTTTTACAGTAATCTGCATTTGTATCAGCAGCTTTTCTTAATTCCTTCAGTATTTTTATTATCTCCTTTTTGAATTCTGTGTCTTTTAGACTGAAGAGGTCTACTTCCTTGTCTGTTCTTTCAGGGGAATTCTCTTGTTCTTTTAAAATTGGGAGTGGTTCCTCTGCTTCTTCATTTTGGTTATATTTCTCTTATTCCATGAATTTAGGAGAAACGATTATCTCTTGTGGTCTTGAAGGGCTATTTTTATGTGAGAGTGTCCCTGTGTAGCCTGTGTGGGTTTAATATTTTTGCTGTGAGGGCTATTTTTAGTATGGATGCCTGTCACTTCTTTCTTCAGTGTGGAGCATCAAACCTTCTAGTTTTCACAATCTAATAGGTGAGAAATGTGCTGTACAGGGTTTAAATTTGCATTTATTTGGTTACTAGTGAGTTATGCATATTTTCTTGTCTATTATCAACTTGTATTTCTTCTTTTGTAAAATTGCCTGTTAGATGCATTTTTATTAGATGCCTAAATTTTCCTTATTGATTTATAATAACTCTCTATATATTTAAGGTATTAATATTTTGTATGTCATGAATACTGCAAGTATTTATTCCTAGTTTGCCACTCCTTTTAAAATTACTTTCATGGTATCTTTTTAAAAAATTATTTGTAAGAAATTTTGCTTCCAGGTGGCCTTAGTGATAAAGAACCCACCAGCCAGAGCAGGAGACACAAGAGAGGCAAGCTCAATCCCTGGAGTGGGAAGATCCCCTGGAGAAGGAAATGGCAACCCATTCCAGTATTCTTGCCTGGAGAATCTCATGGACAGAGAAGCCTGGTGGGCTACAGTCCATGGGGTCACAAAGAGGCGGACACAACTGAGCACACACATTAATGAGTTTTTACACCCACACTGCCTATATCAGGTTTCCATGTAACCTCTCCCAGTTGATAATCCTCCCAAGGTAAACACTACTCTGATAAAGCTTTAACTTTTCATGTAGTAAAACTTTAACTTTCATAGTTTGTACCTTTGGGTCATGTTTTAAAATAATTACTCCTGCGTGCATCCTCAGTCATTTCAATCATGTCCGACTCTTTGTGACCCCATGGGCCGTAAACCACCAGGCTCCTCTGTCCACGGGAATCTCCAGGCAAGAATACTGGAGTGGGTTGCCATGCCCTCCTCCAGGGGATCTTGCCGACCCAGGGATTGAACCTGCTTCTCTTATGTTTCCTGCATTGGCAGGCAGGTTCTTTGCCACTAGGGCTTTCCTGGTAGCTCAGCTGGTGAAGAATCCGCCTGCAGTGCAGGAGAATCCAGTTCGATTCCCAGGTTGGGAAGATCCCCTGGAGAAGGGATAGGCTGCCCACTCCAGTGTTCTTGGGCTTCCCTGGTGGCTTAGACGGTAAAGAATCTGCCTGCAATGCGGGAGAGCTGGGTTCAACCTCTGGGTCATGAAAATCCCCTGGAGAAGGGAATGGCTACCCACTCCTGTATTTTTGCCTGGAGAATCCCCATGGACAGAGGAGCCTGGCAGGCTATAGTCCATGGGGTCATGAAGAATCTGACAGGACTGAGTGGATAAGCACAGCGTCACATGGGAAGCTCATTCCTCTACTCATAATTATATAAATATTCACCTATGTTTTATTCTGGCACTTTAGTTATGTCATTTATATTGAAATCTTTATTTAATCCAGCTGAAATCTATTCTAATGTAAACAAGAGAGAAGGATCAAACTCCCCTATCTGTTCCTTCAAGGCTATTACCCAGCATTATTTGTTAACAAGTTAACATCATTTATAAACTAGTCAACACGATCTCCATGAGTTAAAACATTCTTTATATATTCTACTCTCTTGCTTTATTTGCCAATTTCTGCACCAGTATCTCAGCATTTTAAATACAGCTCCAGGTTTTAATATCTCCTGAAGTAAATATTGCTTTGTTATTTTCTTTCAAACCTTTCTTGGTTATTATTTCTCATTTATTCTCCAGAAAACCTTTAAAATTTTGTGAAATTAGCTCCCCACATCCCCTGAAAAAGTTGAAATCTTAATTGGTTACATTGAGTTTACATATTAATTTATTTTAAAAATTTTTATTTACTGATTTTTTTGGCCTCCCTGAGCAGTATGCAGGATCTTAGTTACCCAACCCGGGACTGAACCCATGCTCCCTGCAGTGGAAACATGGAACCCTAACCACCAGCCTGCTGGAATTCCCTACATAGTAATTTAGAAAACACTGATACCTTTACATTATTATATATTTATTCAAAACTTTATGTTCCTTAATAACTTCTCAAGGTTTTCATCATATAGACCTTGCACAGTCCCGTTTCCCAATTTAGGATTTTATGTTTTTTGATGATATTATATTAGCATCTTTGCTACATTTTCTGATTACTGACATACAGGAAATACATACATTTTATTATGTACATATATAAATATTATTATACACACATATCTTGTCATCTTGCTAAACTATCTCATTAGTTTGAAAGGTTTTTATTTAGTGGATAGCATATCATTTGAAAATAATATTTATTTCAACCAATATTTCTACATTTTATTTAGTTTCTTACTTTTATTATACTATTTAGAACTTAGAGAACAATGTTTAATGTTTTGCTGTTACAAGTGGCATCCTTGTGTTTAATGAGAATGCCTCTAGTTCATTTTTCTTAACATCCCTACAACACTCAAGGGTTCTAATTCATTAAATTTGAGGTGGCACCCAGGCAATTGCATCCTGTTAATTGCACAAATAATATCGAAGCATGCTCCCAATATGTCATTAGGATGGTAGTCTAGCATTTTTCCATTAAATATAATTCAATATAGTATGCATTATTTTTCATATTATGGAATTATTGTTTCACCAAAGGTTTATTAAGAGTTATTAATTGGGAGTTTGGGATTTAATAAAATGTCTTCTCAGCATCTCAGTGATCCTCCCTTCAGGATAAAACATGAAAACATCTGTTCAAAGGCACCAGAGAACACCCAAAATAGGACTTAAGAGGCCAGGTTTCTGGAGAGAGAAAACTCATTTGGGTGAACTTGATATTCTGTGCCATTTTTCTCTTGAGATATCTTTCAGTGTTTAAGCAGAGGTCAAGAAGTTGAATAAGGAGCAGTAACCAAGAGAATGGGAAGCTTTTCAGTGCCTTTGACAGACTTAGGCCAGGGAGGAAAGCACTGCTCAGGAGGGGTACTGTCAAATATTTCAGGCTTTCCCCGGGGACCTGTGGTAGTTAACTTTTTGTGTTCACTTGACTAGGCCACAGTATCCAGATATTTGGTCAAGTACTAACTGAGGTATTTCTGTGAAGGTATTTTTTAAAGATGAGATTATCATTTACATCAGTAGACTTTGAATAAGGCAGAATATCTTCCACAATGTGGGTGGTTCCCATCCAATCAGATGGCCTAAATAGAAAAAGACTGATCTTCCTGAAAGAAGAAATTCTGCCAGCAGACCATCTTTGGAGTCAGGCTGCAATTCTTTTTTGGGTCTGCAATCTGCTGGCTGTATGTATACACACACACACACACACTCTCTCTTTCTTTCTTTCTCTCAATTTTGATTCTATTTCTTTGGACAGCCCTAACTAATACTAGTCCCATGAAAAACTATGCTCTAGAGAATAAGGGCAAGCCAGAAATAGACCAGGCCTTACAAAGACTGAACCCCAGCTTAAAATGAGTTCAATTCCAGATAAGAATAAGGTGATCTCTAACTATCTGCAAAAATTTAGAGTAAATTCTCTCTAGAGGAAGATAATACTTTTGAAAGCCCATACAAATATTTGTCTACAGTATCTGGCATTCAATTTAAAAATTATCAGAAACACCAGGAAATAGGACTGAAAGAGAAAAACCCTACAACAGAAACAGGTCACTGATGATCTGTATCTTGAAAAGCAGGAAAAACACAAAAAAGAGAAATTTGGATGTGGTGAAAAGGTTTAATATGTGTAAATGTAATCCTTGAAGGAGAAGAGAGAAAGAATGAGATGAAAAAGAATATTTGAAAAATAATGGCCAAGAAATTTCCCAAGCAGGTGAAATACATTAAGCTACAGATTGAAGAAGTACTCTATATCCCAAGTAGGATAAATACAAAGAACATCATTCCTTTGGTACATCATAGTGAAACCAGGATATGCCAGGAGCAGGGTGGGTGGGAGAATCTAAGATCAAGAGAACAATTTAAAAGCAATGGGGTGAAATGTGATACCTTCAAAAGAACAGCAAAAAGACTTACAGCTGACTTTTCACAATGGCATGACATCTTTAAAACTCTGAATTGATGCAGTTTATAATTATATAATCTGTGAAATATTCCAGAAAATGAAGGCAAAAAATAAAGACATTTCCAGAGATGCTAACACTGTGATAATTGCCTTAAGGAGAATTCCTCAGGCAGAAGGAAAATTATCCCAGTAGGAAGCACATAAATTCAGGAAGGAATGAAGAACAATGAAAAGGGTTAGTATTGCATAAATCTGCATGAATATTAATTATACAAAGCAAAAGTAAAAATGTCTTGTGAGCTTTAAAATATTTGCAGAATTATAATATACAATAACAGTAATACTGAAGTCAAGAGGGGGTAAATGGAGTCTGAGTATTCTAGGTTTCTTGCATTGTCTTGGAAAGAGAAAATTCTATTTTACATGAAATGTTAATAAGTTAAGGATGAATGTTATAATATCTAGGGTAATCTCTAAAAGAAAAAGAATGTATAACTAATAAGCTAAGAGAAAACAACTGGAATAATAGAACATACTCCATTAATTCAAAAGAAATCAAGAAAGGCCAGAAGGAAGATAAACAGGTAGGAAAGATAGAAAACAAATTGTAAGGTGCTAACTTTATGCCCAGACATATCAGTAATTATGTTAAATTTAAACTGAATAAATATTCCTATTTAAAGATAAAAATTGTTTGACTGCATATTTGATGATATTAAATCAACAGTAATCAATCCTGCTATGCCTTAAATGTAAGGATTCAATAAAATTGAAAGTAAGAAGCTCTAATCAAAAGAATGTTTTACTAATATCAAAGTAGGTTTTTAAGGCAAGGAACAGTCCTAAAGATAAAGAAACATTTTATAATAAAAATGGGTCAGTCCACCAGAGAATTCCACAGTTATATGGAATTATAACAATTTCACAGTTATGTGCACCTATCACACACACACAGGGCAAAACTTAACCAAACAAAAAGAAGAAAGACACAAATTTGCAATCACATTGGAAGATTTTTAACACAGGAAAGTCAGTAACTTAGAACAAGGTGACAAAAAGATCAGGAAGGATTTACAGGATTTGGACAACATGATTAACTCTTATCTGTGTACAGAATGTTGAGTGAATGTTTTTTGTTTCCCTGAATCGTTGCTATGGCCCCAACTGCAAACAACAAGCTACAGGAGACGGCCAAAAGGCAGAGCCCAATTCCTCTCCTAGGGCTTACTGAGCGGTAGCTCAACCACCCTGCTTTCTGGGAGCAGCACCCCTGCCCCCCACTCGGAGCCCCCAGACACCTACGTGAGAAAGCTAGAGAGAGACATGAGCTTCGCAGTTGGAGCCCTCAGCCTTGGGGGAGAGCAGTGCTGGGGAGGGGGAGTTCTCTCCTTTTGCTGCGGGGAGGGGAGGCTGCTCAGTCCATGGAATTCCCCAGGCCAGAATACTGGAGTGGGTAGCCTTTCCTTTCACCAGGGGATCTTCCCAACCCAGGGATCGAACCCAGGTCTCCCACATTGCAGGCGGACTCTTTACTAGCTGAGCCATCAGGGAACCCCAAGGATACTGGAGTGGGTAGCCTATCCCTTCTGCAGCAGATCTTCCCGACCTAGGAATCGAACCGGGGTCTCCTGCATTGCAGGTGGATTCTTTACCAACTGAACTAACAGGGAAGACCCAGAAGGTCCAGTGCCTACAATAATTCTCCTTTTGGGGGTCTGCTGGTGCAGAGGCTGTATTGATCTGCTCCGAGTCCACCTGAGTGGGCTTTGCGGGAAGGCGATGAGATAGGTCAGACAGTGGGGAAGCCTATGGAGAAGTCTGGACATCCCCATCTGGGATGTTCTTACAGGTCCAACGGGCACAGGGAAGGTGGTTGGGCTTAAGCCTTCTTGCCAATATTTAAGCAAGAGAAAGACTGTGGGTGGTCCCCTGGAGAATGTATCCCTAGAATGGGGCTATGGGTGAGTGAAAGCATTTGAACTAGACCAGATTCCCCAGATCAAGGAAGGGTGCTGTTTAGGTGTTGGCAGGGGGGCAGCGCGGTTTGCACACAGATGCTGAAAACCCCACATGCGATCACAATGAGAAAGACAGTGCCAAACGGAGATGTGAAGGCCAAAGAAAGAACTCTGAAACCTACCAGCCAATTAAGTAAGAAGACACGTGCCCTTTTCCTGCCCGCTCTCAGGGACGACCCCAAGTCTGGAGGAGCTAGAAACAGACCTCACCCCGTCTCCACTTTCTAGGGGTCCTGAGCCTTGGGCCGGACTGGAAGGTGCCCCGGGATCCCTGTTCCTTCCCTTACTTATCATTAGGCAGTTCCCTCTCCCACTCCCAGGCAAGACCTAGTGGTATGGTGCCCCAGGTCACTATTTTGAGCCTAGGAGACAAGAGAAACTAGAGGGGAGGGTTGGGGGAAGGACGATTGGAGGGCTTTAAAAGTAGAGTTGGTAGCCTCCTTGCTGGATGGTTCTTTACTACCTAACACTTTAGGCGAGCCCACTCAGAAGGGTGGCTTTGAAATGACAGACACCTGCCAGCCCATTTCATTTTGTGATCGGGGCAGTGGTGTCCCTGGGATAGGCCTCAGCATATAGGGACATCATTGAGCCTGGGCTATTAGGATCCTCTGCCCATCTCTCTAAGAAGGCAAGGATGTTCCCCTGAAAGACTGGAGCCCCAGAGGATGATTTGGAACAAACTACTGGCCTTGGACCACACTATTATTTTTATTATTGCTGTTATCGATAGCTGCCATTTATTGATTGTGATTTACAAATTGTACTAGGCCCTGTGTATTCATTCCCTTATCTAAACATGGTATTTTCTACATTGTATAGAGGTGAGAACTTTGAAGCTATAAGGCATTTATTGAAGTGATATAATAAGCAAGTGAGGAAGCCAGAAATCCATTCCAGGTCAGTCTAGCTTTGAAGCCTGCTCTTAACCTCAGCATTTTGCCCTCCCCTAGTGCTGAGGGGAAAAAATATGTATTTGCAATTTGGTATTAGCTGAGAACTAGGCAATGGCACCCCACTCCAGTACTCTTGCCTGGAGAATCCCATGGACGGAGGAGCCTGGTAGGCTGCAGTCCATGGGGTCGCTAAGAGTCGGACATGACTGAGCAACTTCACTTTCACGCATTGGAGAAGGAAATGGTAACCCACTCCAGTGTTCTTGCCTGGAGAATCCCAGGGACGGGGGAGCCTGGTGGGCTGCCGTCTATGGGGACGCACAGAGTCAGACATGACTGAAGTGACTTAGCAGCAGTAGTGTTCGGAAAGGGAGGTCTCCCATAACAACATAATGCACATGATTTAGAGTCAGCCTTAATTTTCAAAATGTTCCTGAGTAGCCAAAGTAATTTTTAATAAGTCAAATGAAGCAACTGTGAAAAACCAAAATAGTAAGAGGCTACTTAGGACCTCATAAAAATTAAGGTTCAGGATACATTTTTCACTGTCTTAAAAATATTTTACTCTGGGGGGGAGGAGAAAAAGGGGTTGAGGAAAAGTAAGAGATACAAACTTTCAGTTACAAAATAAATGTCACAGGTATGAAATGTACAGTGTGGGAAATACAGTCAATAATATATAATACCTTTGTATGATAGATGACAACTAGATTTATCATGGTGGTCATTTTGAAATGTATAGAAATATCAAGTCACTATGATGTACACCAGGAACTAACATAGTGTTGGAGATCAATTATTCTTCAAACATAAACAATGGAACAAGCTCATAGAAAAAGAGTTCAGATGTATGGTTACCAGAGGTGGGGGAGGGCAGGATTTGAATGAAGGTGATCAAAAGGTACAGACCTTCAGTTATAAGATAAATAAATTCTACAGAAGTAATGTACAACATGAGAAAGATAAATAACACTCTTCTATGTTACAAATGAAAGTTGTTAAGAGTAACAACTCTCCCAAGTAACTCCTAAGACTTCTCATCACAAGGAAAAAATATTTTTTTCCGTTTCTTCAGTCTTTACACTCTCCCAAGTGAGTTATTTTGACTGCCTTTTTCTTTTCCTTTAATGCTGTCATTATGTGAGATGATGGATATTCACTTAATCTATTGTGGTCATCATTTCATGCATCATTTCATGCAATCATTTCATGCAATTTCAAGTCAAATCATTATGCTATACACCTTAAACATATACAGGGCTGTACATCAATTATATGTCAATACACCTGGGTTAATCTATTATCTTGTGGTGAGCATGGAATCTGGCAATAAGGTAGACTCTAGAAAAGGTTTGCGAGTGGTTATCTTGGAAAGTGTGTTTGTGTGGGACCAAATGCAGAATAACACCTAGGAAGTTCACTTCCTCCAGCTCTCTGACCATGCGGTCAACAGCCCCCATTGTTATAAATATGAGGTCTGTCTCCTACTAGAGCCCAGTTATGGTCCATCACTGCTTAATTTTAACACTTGAGCTAAGTAAAGCATCCATGGGGACTTTTTGCCCCTTGAATTTTTAATGTTCCTTCTGAATGATGGGTTCTAATCCCCATCTTTATTTATGAATTGTGCTTATTGTTTATTATTTTACTCTTTGGATTTAGTTCTGTTTAGATAGATCCAGAGTCTAGCTCATTTTCCTTAAATAAGGATAACTTGTGCTCCCCCTAACTCAAATTAAGTCTATTTTTTAAATTGGTCTTTCTAACTAAATTCTATGCCACCTTGTTAACAATTCATGCAATTCCGGGATTCTCAGATCAGCATTTGATATAAAGAGCAGATGGTCTTCAAATAACAATGCCACCACAGGTCACTGCTACGATGTTTGCCCTACAGTGGCAAGAATAATATGAAATGGTCTGCAACTTTCATTGACCTTTCCTCAGTCTGGGCCATGGACAAATTGATTTGGCACTGCTATTCCACTTCATGGGCCAGAGTGGGGGGAACAACTTTCCCGAGGGCTGATCCAGGCTGAGTTCTGACACCAGTACTTTTCCACTCATTAAAAAACAAAAACAAAAACCTGATACTATCTTTGGATGAGTTAGTTGCACAGCCCCTTGCGATAAAAAAAGAAAAGGAGGTATTCTTTTTTTTTTTAACTGTGGTGAGATGGCTTTTTTCCCTGGACAAAGAATTGTCTACATGTACAACAGTTTTTATTAGTTAAGGGCAGAGAAGGGCTACAGATCAAAATCTCTAACAATAAAGTTATTACCTAGGAAGGTAGTCCCATGTTATTCCCAAGTTCATAAATGAGGAGACAACCACATTGTTCAAAATTTGATTCCCCAAATTCGCTGTCCAAAATCTCTTTGTGGTTACTGCAAGTCCCTTTTCGACTATAAAGTGGGAATCTATGTATTTAGTGGGCCAAGAGCTCTCTTACTCCACCTTGGTGAGCTGTGTTAAAACAAAAGTCATTTGAAAGTCAGAGTCTCAGATCTTACTTAGCCACCAATAAAGAAAGGCAGCTAAATTCCAGATACTTGCCAAAGATTACAATTCCAAGTTCACTGTCACTAAATGTTTATTAAAATGTCACCAGAGAAACTTGGAGTTGTTTAAAATCTATGCAGTCCATCTGAGCCTTCAGATATGACAAAATACATCCCTAGGTTAAACCAGATTAAAAGACAACTAGGTATCTGAGCTGAACTATATATACTGCCTGTCTCCATTCCCCATTTTTCCAGTAGAATTACTTTTACAACATATTGTGCTTTAGTGAGATGCCATTTTTTATATGAATAAAAATAATCCTCTTTGTGCTGTTTGGGTTTATTACACAAATGTTTCTATTATTTATGATGTCACACATCATGTGACCTATCCATGGGAATGTAAGTGATCATTTTACTTTTTTGCTCTATTACCGTATCTACTTTGTTGTGTGCTTATATTCTATATTCCTTTGCCTCTACCTTCAATTTATTTTTTCTTTGTAGTATTTTACATATCCTGGAAAGCCTTTCTACTAGGTTCAGAGTTTAACATGGGGTTTGGCACTTAGTAGTAAATATTTGCTGAAAGAATGAAAAGTGGAATACAAAATAATTACATAGAGTATAAATTAAATTATAAAAGTGGAATATAAATGATGAAAACATCCATTTCTCGCTAGCTTGGGTTCCGTCAATACTCAGGCAAAGAATTGGTGCCCTTTCTGTATACACTGACCAATTATGAAGAAATTTATTTCATGGGAGTATAATTTCTTTAGTGCTTCCCAGGTGGCTCATTAGTAAAGAATCCACCCACCAGGGCAGAAGACGTGGGTTCAGTCCCTGGGTGGGAAGATCTCCTGGAGAAGGAAATGGCAACCCACTTCAGTATTCTTGCCTGGGCCATCCCATGGACGGAGGACCCTGTGGGCTACAGTCCCTGGGGTCACAAAGAGTAGTGTGTGACTGAGCAACTAAACAACAACATAGTTTCTTTCATTTACTCCCTTAGTTTTCTCCCTGAAGACAGAGTATAACATTTACTTCCCATGTATATTTAAGAGTGCTCTGCACACAGTAGATGCTCAATAAGTGCAAATGAAATGACCCACCATTGGGGAGTGAAATGGTTACTATCCCATGGTCAGGCTGCTATTATCTAAAGCCAAGAGCACTTGGTGTTTCCATTTGCATTTTATTAGCTTGCTCACCTTGGTCATTGTGTCCATAGTGATGGTGCCCTAGCTTCCCCTTCTAGGCACTTAGTGTAGACGCTGTAGCTTTTTCCTGTCCAGCATCCACTCTTCCCTTCATGCCATCATGATTTATCTTTGGAGGTCGAATGTTCCCCCATTCCCAATGCACCTAGTTCTGATGGGGTATAGATACATGACCCAGGCCAGGCCAATCAGAGCATTCCATCCTCTTGGCTGCAGTGATTGGTTCAAGGATGAAGCCATGACCCAATGACTCAATTCCAGGACTTGTTGGAACTTGTTGGAATTGTTGGACACAGCTTCTCTTTTTCCTTCTGGATTTACCAAGACTATAGGAACAAACCTATAGCTGACAAAGTTCCCATGTTGGAAAAATCTAATTAAATCAGCAAATACTGAGTATAGAAGAGCTAAGAGAAGAAAACAAAATGAGTCTTTGATAACAATGGGCACTGGATTCAACTGTGCCTGAACACAAGTTTGAGTTGAGTTTTCTGTCAGTGCAGTGAAAAGAGTTCAAACCAACCCAGGATTCTCTGCCATTATATGGTCTCTTCCAAGGCCATATTGAAGCTCCAAGGGCTGTGTCAGAAGCCTTGTGCTTACAGAGCAACACTGGGACTGGGAACAGAAAGATTTGTATAAACTTACCCTGAGTCTACCATGGTTCAGTTAAAGCAATTTAAAACTCCCGGGCCACTGGAGGGTATAGAACAGTAAGCTGGATAAAAGAAATCCTAGACACAGACGTTTAAGTATGGTGCACAGGGATGTTAGGAGCTATTCAAGGTGGCAAAGGGATCAACGCTGTAGATGGCATGAACCATCTCTCAATGCAACTGTGTTCTGATGTGATTTTTTTTTTTTTTAGGGCAAAGGGAGATGAAAAGAGGAGACAGAGGGGTAGATAAGTTAACTACAGAGAATGACTGAGGAATATCCAAGAAAAATCTTACTTCCCCTAGGTGATATTTCCACTTCTTTTATCTATCAATAATCCATGACTATTGGTCCAACACAAGTAAGATCCTGTATTCTCACTCAGGCCCAGGAAGAAAAACAGAAATAACCCTTGAGCCACTGTGGGAATTCTTTTTTGAAGGACGGTGAGTTGGGGAAAAGTAATCCTTCCCTATAAACTGAGCACAGAGGGAAATCTGCTAATAAGCCCAAACAGATACATAGGAGTTCTTCAGGCCAAAGCCCAGAGGTTGTCTTCCTTAGGTCTATTCTTTCTTGGGCTTTCCACTCTCCAGGTTTCATCCAAAGATCTCTGTTAGCCCTTGCAGTAAGGTTTATTTTGAATAGGTTCCAGGGGTGATGTCACCCTCGTGGAAGGTTTCCATATATGACATCCTCTGCTGCTGTGCCCACGAGCATTCTTGAGGCCCTTTCACTGGTGCTGTCCAAGAATAAGGTCTTGGCTGGATTCCCACATTGAAAGGGCAGGGGAGCTTTGGTTTCTGAAAATAGTAGGCATTGTTCTCTCTGTCCAATTATAAAAACAATGCATGTTCCCTGTAGAATATTTGGAAAATTCAAAAAAGTATGGAGGGGAAAAAGAGAGCAATTATGCCATAATTCTATCACCTACAGAAGAACACTATTAATATTTTGGTGTATTTCTTTCTCAAGGTTTTAATGAATGCATGTATCTATGTATATTTTAGGAAGGCAGTATTGCATTGTGGTTGAGTGTGGGTTTGGAAGTTTGACACCACTCATTTGCAGTTCTATGGCCTTTGGCAACTCCAAAAAAGAACTCCCACAGTGGTCCAAGGGTTATATTTCTGTTTTTTTCCTGAGTCTGAGTGAGAATATAGGATGTTACTTGTATTGGACAAAAAAATAATGGGTTTTAGTGGGTGATTGAAAGAAGTGGAAACATCACCTAGACTAAAGGAAGTAAGACTATTCTTAGATATTTCTCAGTCATTCTCTGTAGTTAGCTTCCTTACTCCTCTGTACCTCATTTCACCTCACATTGCCTTGGGAAAAAAAAAAAGCATCACAGAAAAAGCCAAATAGCATCATATACCAGAGCACAATTCCATCAAGATACAATCCATACCATGCACAGCATTGCCTTTTCTCTTTAAACAATAAAGTTTGCTAGTCTTAATCTAGTCTTCCATCAGTACACTATTATTTTAACTTATGTTTATAATAAGAATTACCTAGTAGTAAAATTTTCCCAACATTCACCTTGCAATTAAAAAATGGTTATTCTCTTATTCCAGATTAATTTTAAAGTAATCCTTTCAAGTTAAAAATTTTTGTAGACTTGCATTTAATTTTATGGATTAAAGAATTAACATCCTTAAAGCATTAAGTATTCCCCTCATAGAATATAGAATATTTGTCTTTCCACTTATTTTCTTCATGTCCCTCTGTACAGCTTAGTTTTCTTTATAGGAAAGAAAGAAACTGCACATTTCCTGTTCATTTTGTTCCAAGTTATTTCATAGTTTTGGTTTCTAAGGTGATTAAGAATCTTTTTCCCCAGTCACAATTGGCTATTGCCTGTACTAGAAAACTAGAATTATATACATCTTTTAGTGGACAAATGTTGCTACTCTTATGTAATATTTTACCAAAATGAAAAAGGGCATGGGAATTACCCTTTGCCTGAGAGTTTGAAAGAACTCATTCATAAAAGCCTCTGGAGATAATATTGTACACGTTTTCCCATTTCTTCATCAACTATTGGTCTTTTAAGTTCCATTTAAGATAAATTTTAGTTTCATGCATATGTATAATTTTTTTTTTTACTAGAAAATCATCTGTTTCACTAAGATTATTCACTGAGAAGCTTAGTTATACACAAGACCTTCTTATGGGCTTCCCTTGTGGCTCAGCTGGTGAAGAACCGCCTGCAATGTGGGAGACCTGGGTTTGATCCCTGTGTTGGTAAGATCCCCTGGAGAAGGGAAAGGCTACCCACTCCAGTATTCTGGCCTGGAGAATTCCATGGACAGTCCATGAGGTTGCAAAGAGTCAGATACGAGTGAGCGACTTTTACTTTCATTTTCTTATAATGTGCATTTGTTGTATTCCTTTGTTCACTTCTAATTTTGTACATTTTTTTTCCTTTTTGTCTGCTTTATTGTTTTTTCAAAGAATGACATTATGAATTTATCTGCCAAGATTCCTATTTTTAAATTCAGCAATTATCTACTTTAATATTTCTTTTCTTCCTCCTGGCTTTCCTAGCGTATTTTGTTCTTTTTCTGAGTCAATGCTTATTTCATCTCTCTTGATTCTTTCTTATTAAATAAAGCATTTAAGGTTCTAAATTTCCCTCTCTGTATCATTTGTAGAACGAGTTCAGAAGTTTCAATTTGTGATACTGCATTGCCACTCACCTCTAAAGACAAATGGCTATATATGCAGTTTTTCTTTTTTCATATGCTTTCCTTCTTTTACCTTCTAAGAGGTAATCTTCCATGATTAATTTGTTAATTTTAAATTGCATAATCTTTAAAGTCATTATCCAAACTGTGTGCACATTTAATGTGCTGTTTCTGAAAAAACCAAAGCTTTCCCATTTATTGGTTGGGTGACTTTGGATAAGTCTGTGCATTTATTCCTATCTTATCAAGTGTCAGGCACTGTTTTGGGAGCTGAGAATAGAAGAGTGAACAAAAATTGCTGTTTTCAGAGTATACTATATATATAGTATATACTATATATTATTAACTATATATATATATATATATATATATATATATATATATATATATATATATATACACTAAGTATATATATAAGCCAGAAATAAACAGGATGATTTTAGCTAATGACCGTGCTATGCAGACAGTAAAGAAGGAGATAGTGTAATGGAGTGGAGGTGTTTTATATGGGTTGTCAGGGAAGACCTCTGCTGGCTGCCAGATCTCGTGGACCTTGGATTCCTTGGTCATTAGCCTAAAAACCTTCCTTGAGCCTTTTGGTACCACTCAACTCCTCCTTTTTTAAGCTGTTGCTTTCCTTTGTTTCTGTGACAAGGTAGTAATTACCTGTCACCAGAGTCTCTTCGTCTCCTCTTACCTCTCTGCCCTCCCCCTTTCAGCACATCTTCCCCTGCCCACCTTTTGGGCACAACCAGCTGTCCTGGCAGCTGGAAGAAGAGTGCAACTGCTGGCAGCTCTTGCCTGTGTTCAGATCTTTGGCGTGAGGTGACACTGGGGTGGGAGGACAGGTCCAGGATACAATGTCTGAGTCAAGGCCTTAACATGGCTTCCCACAGGTGGAGGTCAGGGCACAGGTCCAGCTGGCTTCCTGGCACATGGCCCAACACCAAGGCTGCTATTTCAAGGAAGGGCTCAGCAAAAGAAAGTAAGGAAGTACTGTGTTGACTAAAAGGCACTCAACACAGTGTTAGAAAGCAAACATGACATGAGTTTACATGACAGTTCGGTGACTTGACTCACAAAAGACAATTAAAAATCACTGCAAAATAGCAAAAAAATCACATACCAAATTGTGGGTAACAGGCTTAAGTGCCACTGGAGCTCAAAGAAGAAAGCCCTAAGAGTGGATTTACTAGTTCAAGCGGACACTGGAAAAGGTAGAACTTGAACCAAACCATCAGGGAAGCAGGTTTAATTAACAAGGACACAAGAGTCCATGGTTATTTAGTGTGACAGGGCTGGATGCTGGATCTGACAGGCACAATGAATGATACTGGGCATATCTTACAAGCGTTGAGGTCCACTTCTGACCCCAAGTAGGCAAAGGTTAACAAAAAATTCAACCTTGGATTAAGAAATAAAGACATCTGTCAAGAGGGTCAAAGTTCTCCTCCTATTCTTTCACCTCAAGAAGAAGTTGGAACAACAAAAGTGGGAGGTTCAAACAAAAGTGGGGTGGAAGAAAAAATAAAACTCTGCACATGACTTGATACTATGAAGAGAAAACCTTAAAGACGCCACCAGAATATTACTAGATCAGTGAATTCAGTAAAATTGCAGGATACAAAATTAATACACAGAAATCCCTTGCATTCCTACACAGTAACAACAAAAAATCTTAAAAGGAAATTAAGAAAATAACCCCATTCACCACTGCAACAAAAAGAATAAAATACCTAGGAATAAATGTACCTAAAGAAACCAAGCTCAACTAAGATCATGGCATCTGGTCCCATCACTTCATAGCAAATAGATGGGGAAACAGCGGAAACAGTGTCAGACTTTATTTTTTTGAGCTCCAAAATCACTGCAGATGGTGACTGCAGCCATGAAATTAAAAGACACTTACTCCTTGGAAGGAAAGTGATGACCAACCTAGACAGCATATTAAAAAGACTATTTTGCCAACAAAGGTCCATCTAGTCAAGGCTATGGTTTTTCCAGTGCTCATGTGAGAGTTGGACTGTGAAGAAAGCTGAGTGCCAAAGAATTGATGTTTTTGAACTGTAGTATTGGAGAAGACTTTTGAGAGTCCCTTGGACTGCAAGGAGATTCAACCAGTCCATCCTCAAGGAGATTAGTCCTGGGTGTTCATTGGAAGGACTGATGCTGAAGCTGAAACTCCAATACTTTGGCCACCTCATGCGAAGAGTTGACTCACTGGAAAAGACCCTGATGCTGGGAAGGATTGGGGGCAGGAGGAGAAGGGGACGACAGAGGATGCGATGGCTGGATGGCATCACCGACTCGATGGACATAGGTTTGGGTAGACTCTGGGAGTTGGTGAAGGACAGGGAGGCCTGGCGTGCTGCAGTTCATGGGGTCACAAAGAGTCGGACACGACTAAGCGACTGAACTGAACTGAAAGAAACCAAAGGTCTATATGCAGAAAACCAAAAGACGCTGATGAAAGAAATAAAAAAACAACACAAACAGACGGAGAGATATATCATGTTCTTGGATTGGAAGAATCAATATTGTGAAAATGACTACACTACCTAAAGCAATCTACAGATTCAATGCAAATCCTATCAAATTACCAATGGTATTTTCACAGAACTAGAATAAAAAATTTTACAATGTGTTTGAAAACACAAAAGACCCCAAATGGCCAAAGGCATCTTGAGAAAGAAAAACAGAGCTGGAGGAATCAACCTTTCTGACTTCAGGCTATACTATTAATACAAAGCTATAGTAATCAAGATGGGAGCTTCCCTGGTGACTCAATCGGTAAAGAATCCAACTGCAGTGCAGGAGACTTGGGTTCAATTCCTGGGTCAGGAAGATCCCCTGGAGAAGGGAATGGCTACCCACTCCAGTATTCTTGCCTGAAAAATCCCATGGACAGAGGAGCCTGGTGGGCCACAGTCCATGGGGTAGCAAAGAGTCGGACACAACAGAGCAACTAAAGCACACAGTAATTAAGACAGTATGGTACCGGCACAAAAAGAAATATAGCTCAATGGAACAAGACAAAAAGCCCAGAGATAAACCCACACACCTATGGGCACCTTATCTTTGACAAAGGAGGCAAGAATATGCAGTGGAGAAAAGACAAGCTCTTCAATAAGTGGTTCTGGGAAAACAAGACAGCTACATATAAAAGAATGAAATCAGAACACTTTGTAACACTGTAAGACCAGAAACTATAAAACTCTTAGAAGAAAACATAGACAGAACACTTTGAAATAAGTCACAGCAAGATCCTCTTTGACCTACCTTGTAGAGTAATGGAAATAAAAACAAAAATAAACAAATGGGACCTGATTAAACTTAAAAGCTTTTGCAGAGCAAAGGAAACTATAAATAAGATGAAAAGACAACACTCAGAATGGAAGAAATAATTGCAAATGAAACAACTGACAAAGGATTAATCTTCAAAATATACAAGCAGCTCATGTAGCTAGCTCAATATCAGAAAAACAAACAACCCAATCAAAAAATAGGTGGAAGACCTAAACAGACATTTCTCCAAAGACATACAGATGGCCAACAAGCACATGAAAAGATGCTCAACACTGCTTATTATTAAATAAATGCAAATCAAACTACAATGAAGTATAACCTCACACTGGTCAGAATGGCCATCATCAAAAAATCTGACAATAAATGCTGGAAAGGATGTGGAGAAAAGAGAACCCTCTTGCACTGTTGGTGGGAATATAAACTGATACAGCCATTATGGAGAACAGGATGGAGATTCCTTAAAAAATCTAGGAATAAAACTGCCATATGACCCAGCAATCCCACTACTGGGCTTATACCCTGAGGAAACCATAATTCAAAGACACATATACCCCAATGTTCACTGCAGCACTATTTACAATAGCCAGGACATGGAAGCAACCCAGATGTCCATCAACAGAGGAATGATAAAGAAGTTGTGGTATGTACACACACACACACACACACACACACACACACACAATGGAATATTACTCAGCTATAAAAAAGAATGAATTTGAGTCAGCTGTAGTGAGGTGGATGAACCTAGAGCCTGTTACACAAGTCAGAAAAACAAGTATCCTATATTAATGCATATGTATGGAATCTAGAAAAATGGTACTGATGAACCTATTTCAGTTCAGTTCAGTTTAGTCGCTCAGTCATGTCTGACTCTTTGCAACCCCATGAATTAAAGCATGCCAGGCCTCCCTGTCCATCACCAACTCCTGGAGTTTACTCAAACTCATGTCCATTGAGTCGGTGATGCCATCCAGCCATCTCATCCTCTGTCGTCCCCTTCTCCTCCTGCCCCCAATCCTTCCCAGCATCAGGGTCTTTTCCAATGAGTCAACTCTTCGCATGAGGTGGCCAAAGTATTGGAGTTTCAGCTTCAGCATCAGTCCTTCCAATGAACACCCAGGACTGATCTCCTTGAGGATGGACTGGTTGGATCTTCTTGCAGTCCAAGGGACTCTCAGGAGTTTTCTCCAACACCACAGTTCAAAAGCATCAATTCTTTGGCACTCAGCTTTCTTCACCGCCCAACTCTCATGTCCATACATGAGCACTGGAAAAACCACAGCCTTGACTAGATGGACCTTTGTTGACAAAGTAATGTCTCTGTTTTTTAATATGCTGTCTAGGTTGGTCATCACTTTCCTTCCAAGGAGTAAGCGTCTTTTAATTTCATGGCTGCAGTCACCATCTGCAGTGATTTTGGAGCCCCCAAAAATAAAGTCTGCCAGTTTCCCCATCTATTTCCCATGAAGTGATGGGACCAGATGCCATGATCTTAGTTTTCTGAATGTTGAGCTTTAAGCCAACTTTTCACTCTCCTCTTTCACTTCCATCAAGAGGCTTTTTAGTTCCTCTTCACTTTCTGCCATAAGGGTGGTGTCGTCTGCATATCTGAGGTCATTGATATTTCTCCCGACAATCTTGATTCTAGCTTGTGCTTCTTCCAGCCCAGCATTTCTCATGATGTACTCTGCATGTAAGTTAAATAAGCAGGGTGACAATATACAGCCTTGATGTATTCCTCAATAGGCAAAGGAGAACCTATTTACAGAGCAGGAATAAAAATGCAGACAACGGACTTGTGGGTACAGTAGGGGAAGGAGAAGGGGAGATGAACTCAGAGAGCATCACTGACACAGATGCAATACCACATGTAAAACAGAGAGTGAGTGGGAAGCTGCTGTATACCATGGGGAGCTCAGCTCAGGGCTCTGTGACAACCTCAAGGGATGGGATGGTGGGAGAGGTGGGAGGGAGGTTCAGGAGGGAGGGGACATATTTATACTTATAGTTGACTCATGTTGTTGTACAGCAGAAACCAACAAAACAAAGCAATTATCCTCAAATTAAAAACAAGTTTTAAAAAAGAGTGGGGGTGGAAACAAGACGTAAAAGATATGGTGCCATCTCTTTAGGTCCTGGCTCTGCTCTGAGTCTCAGGGAAAATGAGGGGAAATTTGGAGTATTTCTTCTGGTTCTTCAGGTTTTCAGTTTTTTCAGTTCAGAACGTCAGAGCAGACCAGAAAAGATAATTGGAGCTGAAGCCCAGTTAGTGATAAACAACGTGAATCTGTCTGAGGAGTCCTCTAGCAGGAACCTGAAGCAGGTAGAGGTCTCACGGGTAGAAGCAAGGGCACCTCAACTCTAAGACTTCCAGAGATACAAATTGTAAGTATGTTAAGTCTTCACAGCATCTTTACAACTGTCAGAGTTACATATGGAGTTCATTTTATCATTTGAGGTAGGTATATTAGACTGATCCCACTTTATAGATTTTAAGATGTTTGGGAAGTTAGGTGACTTGCTGGTGAATGAACATCTGGGCCTAGAAGCAAAATATTTCATGTTCAGTCTAGTACTTCCTCCCAAAAGGATAATGTTCCAGTGTTCCAAACACTGGAACTCACTGCTCTCAGTGGCCCGAGCACAGCTCCTCACAAAAAGAAATGAGCCTTGGGAACTTCCCTGGTGGTCCAGTGGTTGAGAACCCACCTCTGCCAATACAGTGGACGTGGGTTTGATCCCTGGTCTAAGAGGATTCCATATACCACAGAGCAACTGAGCCTGTGGGCTGCCACTAGTAAGCCTGCACTCTCCCCGACATGAAAAAATTTCCTCCACTGGGGTAACTGAAACCCAGAAGAAGTGAACAGCAATCAAAGGTGATAGGCATTACGATTTTAAATTCTGAGGTGCCAAGTGAAAGTTGAAATCCTTGCCTCTCAAGCAACACATACCAATCATGACACCAGCCACACTAGGGATTGCTTCCTGCATAAAGTGCCTGGTACCCAAGAGAGCATTATAAGGTTTAAGAGGCTTTTTTCTTCCTCTCTGGTTTGGTATTTAATTAGGAGTATGTGAAAGTATGCTTGCTCCTTGGAAGAAAACCCATGACAAATCTAGACAGAATATTAAAAAGAAGAGACATCACTTTGCCAACAAAGGTCTGTATAGTCAAAGCTATAGTTTTTCCAGTAGTCATGTACAGATGTGAGAAATGGACCATAAAAAAGGCTGAGCACCAAAGAATTGATGCTTTCAAACCGTGGTGTTGGAGAAGACTCTTGAGAGTCCCTTGGACAGCAAGGAGATCAAACCAGTCCATCCTAAAGATCAGTCCTGAAGAGTCACTGAATGTCTATGATGTACAGAGACTGATGAGAACTCAAGACTCTTAGGTATAAATGACTAGTACAGTGGTTTTCAACCCTGGCTGTACTTGAGAATCCTATCAGCTTAAAAGACAAAAAACAAAAACAATGTCTGAGGTCTCACTCCAGAGATTTGGATTTCACTGGTGGGGCATGAAGCATGGGTATCAGGACTCTTTAAAAAGCTTCCCAGGTTTCCAGTGTGTGGCCAAGGGTAAGAGCTTTACGTGACCATAGGGAAAGTCTGGAATAAAGGCTAAATTTATATTTTAAGCAACAGAAAGCTACTGTAGGTTTTTGAGCAAGTGACAAAACACGAGGATGGCTGTAATGTGGGAAACTTTTTCCAACTGTATTGGGCAGAACAGACTAGAGTCAAGAAACACTAATGAGACTTCCCTGGTGGTACAGTGGCTAAGAATCCCCTTGCCAATGCAGAGGACACAGGTTCGATCCCTGCTCCAGGAAGATTCCACATGCCATGGAGCAACTAAGCCTGTGCGCCACAACTACTGAGTTCATGTGCTGCAACTACTGAAGCCCGCATGCCTAGAGCCCGTGCTGCTCAGGAAGAGAAGCCTGCATGCAGCAAGGAAGAGCAGCCCTGAAGAGTAGCCCGCCTCGCTTGCAGCAACTAGAGAAGGCCTGTGCACAATAACAAAGACACAGTGCCACCAAAAAAATTAAAAAAGAAACACTAAAAACAATCTGGTAAGAAGTCTACTGAAATAGTCCAAGTAAGGGGTAATAGATCATAAACTAAACAGCAGCCTTGAGAATGCAAAGAAGGCGTGCATTGCCTAGAAAGTACAAAGCCAGGCAGCTGTGGGCCTGTTAGGAGAAGGTGGACCAGGCTGCCTGTGGGTCTGCAGCAGGGAAAGGAGGGTACTGACTAGAGAGATACTCTTTCCCTTGCCCAGACCCGCCTAGCCCTACATTCCCACCTACTCTGAAACTGCAGAAAAGAGAACTTCCAGTATCTTTAGAGTTAAGAACGTATGAGAACATGAATATAGACACTTGGCTCTTTCAGGGCAAAAGTTCAAGGGCCACAAACCTAAGTTAATAAAGAATGAATATATTCAGGATACAAAATTTTAAAATGAAGCTTCAGACAGTTGTAAATTTTTTTCCCCACAGAATTTTGATACAAAAAGAAATCATTCTCCTATTCAAGGTATTTATTCTTCTGCCCTCTAAGGGGACACAAACAATACCACTAATTTCTAGGACACCTTAGAACATTAGGCTCAGCTCATAGGAAAAATACAGAATCAGCTACAGCTTCAAACATCTCCCTACATGTTGCTTTAGTCAGAAAGGAATAACCAACACAAGAAAGCCAGTAGGGTGTGGTGGCATGGGAATATAATCATTTACTTGGAGTGTAACCTGGTACTCCAAATAAAGGCACTATTATCCTTAGCTGAAAGATTTTAGGGCATAAGGAGGAAGTGAATGGATGACCCACTTGAGACAGCACCAAAAGAACAAAGATGATTTCACACCTCTGGAAGATGGCAAGAGGCAGAATGAAAGGACTGAACAATTTTAAGTGAACTGGGACATACCTGCAATGTTGACACATCTCAAGGTTCTATTTTTCCCTCACCTTTCCCCAAATAACCAGACCTTTTAGTTAACCTGTCTGTCTGGACAATGCTTGATCCAACAGATCACTCTAGAGCACACACACACACACAACATATATATATATATATATATATATATATAAGTTAATTGTTATTTTATTGTAGCAGAAAAAATATCCTGAAATATTTGTTAAATAACAATAATTTCTGACAAAATCATTGTTTAGGGTTTTTGAGCCTCACCATCTGGTCAGACATAGCAAGCTGACCTTCAGCCTTATAATAAGCTTCATTAATCTTGCCATAAACCACAGAAAAACCCAGATTTTTTAAATGGCTTCCAAGCTTCTGCATAGATGCTCTTAATTAGTCCAAAGGTAAACAATAAACAAGTTGGCAAAGAAATTAGGAGGATAGGTGACAGGGAAAAAAATGTTAACAATTGGTGAATCTTGAACAAAGCACATGTCAGTCTTCATTACACAGTTTTTCAACTTAATTTTTTAGTTATAGGCAGACTGAAAAGTTGCTTCAGCATGACCAGGCTATTTTCCAGATGTGCCTAAAAAACATACTTGATTATTTCTTTTCAAACCAGAAATAGAAAATCAGTTCTCCCCTGGGTTATACTTCCTTTTGTTTTAAAACGCTTCCAGAGCTTTCTGGAAAGTTTAAATTAAGGGGCTACAGTACACTGATATGGTTTTACAATTCTTGGAAGGCGTCTGAGTCCAACTCTCATCGAAGGTCTGTGATGGTCACAGCTCTGTCCACAACAGTCACGTGGTTGCAGCTCTGCAACAGGGAAACAGAAAGAAAGGGAAAGTCCTGGAAAACTCAGAAAACTCATCTTTCAAATGCTTAAATACTTAAAATGCTCATTCTGGCCAGTGGTTCCCAGGCTGACAGCCAGACCGTTATTTAAGTGGCAATTATGGTAAGGGGTCTGGGAATTATTATTTCCACCAACCCAGAATCAATAGCCTGGAGTCTGAATCAATATGGACCTATATATCTCCATTTATTCTTCAAATGTATATATATTCTAGAGTCATTTATAAAATATACATTTATTTTAAATAACTGCTGAATTAATTGCAGTATGCGAGGTCATTATGTCAACCAAATAATAAAGTACACCTATTCTCACAAGGGGAATACTCCCTCTTGGCATGTGCAAGGGGTCATCCTAACTGAAAGCCTAGGCATTTCTGGGGGATTGTGCAGTCTCTGTTTCAACATCCTGGTACCTAGACATTTATTACATTCCAAGGCAGACTTCCTATTTGTGAGCAAATCTGTCAGAAATTTCTTTCTCATGCTCAGCTGAAAACTGGCACTTTCACAGGGTGTTAAGTTTTAGTTCTGGGAGTCAAATACCTGACACCTTTTTATACAACAGCTCTTCTAATACTTACAGTCAGTTCTCAGATGCTCCCTGGGGTTCTCTCCTAAACATCCCTAGTCTCTTTTACGTGACAAGGCTCTGGAGTCCCTTCTCCACATTGGTTTCTTTTCAGAGAACCCAAAAGAAATAATAATACTCCATGGCCAGCGTGGAGTGAGGCAGTACTATCTCATTAGATTTGAGGAGAAAACTGCAACATACTTATCAGTAACTACAGCTTTTTATCCACAGTTTTTTACCACTGTGAATTTACCAAAAACCCACAACTTTTACCACTTGGGGGAAAAACTTTCTAAGAAGGCCATAAAAATCTCTATTACCTAAAATCAAATTAAAAGCAAAATTACAAAATTAAGTATACTTTACCTATCTTAAATGGCTTTTTTCTTTTGAATTCAAATCTCATTAAAATGCAGGCTTAGCAACTGATAATGTTGAAGGAAAAAACCTAATGTTCAATAAGCAAGCTACTGCACTTGGCACTTTCATTTAATCCTGTCAACAACCCTATAAAAGTATGTATTATCATCATCATCATCATCTCCATTTATAGGTGAGAAAGCTGAGGCCCAGGAAGGTTAAATAACTTGATCACAACCCTTAAGCAGCAGAGCTAAGACTCAAACCCCTTCCTGTTCCACACTGCTTCCCACACATGTCTTTGTAGGAAGATTTAGAAAAATCAGTGACAAGGCTGATCTTCTGTGTGGGCCGTGAAGGACACTGTGAGCATCAGCTCTGACTGTGCTCCCTGGTTACAGCGTAGCTGCAGCTTCCTCTACAGGGATACATACACAGAAGAGGGGTGGATCCTTGCTGTGGGGATGAAATCCTTTCTGGCGACAGGAAGAAATCTCCTCTAGTCCATGGTCAGTGAGTCTAAAGAATCCAGTTCTGAAATAAGAAAAAGCAGGTCCAGAATCAAGCAAAGGTGTCCCCCTCAATCACACACACACTGGGCAGGGCAGAACTCATTTTGAGACACCCTCAAAATTTTTGTCTGCTGGCCCACAGATCTCTTCTCTGGTGAATGAATCAGAGAGTGATTCATCACTGCCACCATATCAGTTTTACTGGGAGAATTCATAGTAAATAACAGGGTTTAAAATGAAAAAGTTAATTTTCAGAGATAATCTGTTGGATACTGAAATTCTCTAATCTGACATCAGTCTCTTGAAATTCCTACTGCTTCAAGTCAAACACTTCAAACTTCTTACATCTTGTTCTTATAAAAGCACCTACATTATTGCTTGGATACTTTTGTAAACAAGCAGAGTAGGTTTATCAGGCTACAGGACTTAAAAGGAAGGCCTTTAGAAAAGCCAATCAAATACCACAATCTATAGATTAGATAGAGAACAAGGTCTTAAGAACGCAGAACATTTCCTCTGAGGCTCTTCCCCTGAACCACACCCTATGGACTTACTCCTGGAATTTGGGGGAACAGACAATGGCTATGGACTCTGGCAACATCATCTGGTAGGAGCAGTGAGTGTGGAGGTCAACACTGGAGAGGAAGGCTGTCTGCGTGGGATGAGTCTGAGAAGAGAAAAAAAAGCTCCAGTGAGAATTCACAGGCAAGCCTGGCCCATGAAGAAAGAGAAGTGTTAGCTGCTCAGTCATGTCCAACTCTTTGCAACCCCATGGACTGCAGCCTGCCAGGCTCCTCTATCCAAGGAATTCTCCAGGCAAGAACACTGGAGTGTGTGGCCATGCCCTTCTCCAAGGGATCTTCCTGACCCAGGGATTGAACCTGGGTCTCCCACACTGTAGGGAGATTCTTTACCATCTGAGCCACCAGGGAAGCCCCCTCAAGAAGGAAGGCAGTGCCAAATAATTCTCAGTAACTTGCCATGATCTCCTTAAGTATAAAGTCATTAGCAGCCATGAGGAATATGCCTGAATTTCCTAATAAGGAATGAACTTCTGTCCCTGCATTGTAAACAAATGTAATTTAACATGAGTATGTGCAGACTCATAATTTCTAATTGACCATCAAGATCTATCTGGCTCCTCACAAGCTCTCTCAACACGATGGAAAGTCACCCATACTGGAATAGACAATATATGCTACCCAATACTTCAACCCGGTAGAAGTCAAGGACTTAACAAACCACAGATGAATGATTCTTCTTCCTGACAAAGGGGTTTAAAAGTCAGACACAAGTCAGGGGCTTCATAGGCAAAAGTGGCAAAAGCTGTCCTGTGGTTAAAGCATATCATTCAAGGATATGAGAGACAGAGGGTGACTGGGATTTCAGAGGGTAGTTAAATCACAGGACCCTGTCTTATTTGAGAAAAAGACCAAGATGTTGAAATTTGAAAGTAATCAGTTAAAACATCATATAAATTTCATTCAGTTTATCTCATTTGTTTTCACTTTTTTAATTTTGTTTTTTTGGCTGTGCTGCGTGGCTTGTGGGATTTTAGTTCCTCAACTAGGGAGGGAACCTGGGCCATGGCACTTTGCCAAGTCCTAACCACTGAAATTCCCCAGTTATTTAATGTTTTACTGAACACTGTCTTTGTATACAAATGAACACTATATAATGACTTATCTCAGAGGGGGTATGATGTTAGATAACAAGGATGGAGAAAGAAAAGACCAAATATGACTCAAAAAGAACACCAATCTTTACTGACTTAAAAGCACAGAAAATAAATATGCATACTTGACCAGTGTTTTTAACTCTGTTGTACAAAAAATGAAGCTCCTAAGGGAACTTGTCAAAAGCACAAGTTCCTGCACCCCACCCTGGAAATATCCATCCTGAGAAGGAAAAAAATATTTTTTACAGCTCATTAAATAATTCTTATGCGTAGCCTCATCCGAGAAGCATGACTGCACGAAACGCTGTGACCAGCTCACTGTGGAAGAAGTCTATAACACAGGAACAAGTGAGCTGAGGACTGACGGCAAATCCACACACACGTCTGCACGGGGCAGGAAAGGACTTTCATGACCACAAGGGAGAACAGTTTCTACCAAAAAGAATACGATCCCATAGGCTTTTAGGGACCTACGGCCTGTGTCAACACCTTTCATCCCATGGTTAGAGCTTGGAATTTTCACTGAGAACAAGCAAGGTCTACACAAGTTGATGAAGGTCTCCAAGCTAAAGCTGGGTTAGCTAGAAAGACGATATAAAGACATATAGTAGGGCCTCAATAAATAACTGTAAGCCAAAAAATCTTGTCTGAGCCTCTGCTCCCCTCTAACTACTATGCCTTCTCTCCTTCCCTTCACAGTTGAGTTTCTTGAAAAAAAGTTATGCCCACTGTGCCCACATGCTGGAGACAGAGGAAGTCATCTTTACGAAAAAAACAAAAACAATACACCAAAGGAACAGAAAAGAGTGAGGAAAGTGAATGCTGAGGGCAGCTTGGGTGTTCAGATGAGCAGAGTGTCCACAGAGAACAATGCCAGCTGAGGCAGGGCTGAGACAAGGTGAAGCAGTGCCTTGAATACTGAGTTGGGGGTTACACAATAGTTGGTGATAAACATGACCATACAAAGTTTTTGACGAGGGGGGCTTCCTGGTGGCTCAATGGTAAAGAATCTGCCTGCCAATGCAGGAGTGGTGGGTTCAGTCACTGTTCTGGGAAGATCCCACATGCAGTTCAGCCTGTGCAGCCGACCTACTGAGCCAGTGCTCCAGGGCCTGGCAGCCGAAACTCCTGAGCCCACATGCTGCAACTACAAGAGAAGCCGCCGCAGTGAGAAGCCCACGGACTGCAACCAGAGGGCAGCCCCTGCTTGCCACGTCTAGAGAAGAGCCTGCACAGCAATGAAGACCCAGCGCAGCCAAAAAAAATTCAAAGATTTTGACCAGGAACCTGATTCATAGCTGGCATGGTACAGAAGGAAGAATGGACCTTCTGTATTCTCCTCTTGCCAACTTTAAGATCTGAGCAAACATTATAGTCTGTTTTGGTTTGCTTTTAATCCCAAGTTAGGAAGAAATGGTACAGAAATATCATGGGGGGAAAAAAGCTGGAATACTATCAATTTAAGTTCTAAATTTCTTCCTAGCTAGGCCCTCACTGATATTAAAAATACTTTTACTCACTTGTGGCTAAGATGTACCTAAAGTCTAAGCAGTAATTATTCTCAACTTTCCCGCATCTTGTCCAGTTCTTAAACTCTCCTGACTCCTCCTGTTGGGCAATGGACCTAGACTTCAACCTCATTGAATGATCATCTAAAATGAGTTCCCTCAACACCTCCAATTATAACCTTGAAAATCTCTCTTTAACTTTCTTCCTTCAATTCTGTTAGAGAGGAGTGTTTTCTCCCTAATATGAAGATGACACCCTCTTTGTACTTTTGATTTAATACCTTCCTACCTCCACATTATCTTGTCTCTCCTGTCCTTTTACATCTCATTCACAGGTTCCACTATATCACCCACTCACTGGGCTTAAAAACATGCTCAGACAACTATACATAAGAACTTAGATGAATCTTAAAGACACTGAGCAAAACAAGCTGAATACGAAAGAATACATATTATATAATTCTATTTATGTAAAGTTCAAAAGGGCTTCCCTGGTGGCACATAGGTTCAGGAAGATCCCTGGAGGAGGAAATGGCAAACCACTCCAGTATTCTTGCTAGGAGAAGCCCATGGACAGAAGAGCCTGGCGAGTTACAGTCCATGGGGTCACAAAGAATTGGATGTGACTGAGCACACACGCGCACATGTAAGGTTCAACACATGCACGCATGTAAGGTTCAAACCCAGAAAAAAGTCAAATATTGAGTTTAGGGACACACACTAAGGTGGTAAAGCTATAAAGAAAGCAAAGAATTTCAAAAGAAATCAAGAGAGGGATTACCTGTACCAGAGAGGAAGGGTGACTGGGCAGGAACATGGGGTAGGAGTATGTTTCTGGCAATGCGCTATTTCTTAACCTAGGTAATGTGTACACATATATGTTTGTTTAATGATTCATTAAAGTATACATTTAGTTTATATAATACTTTCTTATATATATTTCAAATATAAAGGTTGCAAGAAAATCAAAACAACACATTTTCACATACTAAACCATAAATCAAGCAAACATTCTCTCCACCTGGCTATTCCTTAAGCCACTATTCAATCTCTTTCCTTTTCCTCTAGTTAGTGCTAAGCTCTTCAAAAAATTCGTGTACATTTCACTATCACCACAACCTCAATACCCATTACTTCTTAAACCTTTTAAATCTATTCCCACCACTGCTTAAAACCCACTAAACTGAGGTCATCAATGACTCAGCAAGTCCAATCAGCTCATACAAGTATTCATCATTCTAGAGCTCTCTGCAGCATGTGACACAGTGAACATCCTGAAGTTTCTTTCTGAGACATTCCTCTTCCTTTGGCACCTATGCCCCAACGCTACCTCACCTTTCTCTGACATCTCTGTGCTTCATGACTAACTACTCCCCATGCTCCCCTAGGTGGCCGGGCTTTCAGCTGCAAGTTAGTTTCTTCTTGTTTTCCACCCTCCCCAGTTCCAAAGCCTCCAAGGTCAGCTCTAAGTTGAGGTCTCCTGGTTCTCTTTCCCACCTTGACCTTGTTTTCAAGTTCAAACTGCCTGATAACTACCTCTACCGATATAATGTCTTGAAAAAGAAAAAAGTGAAAGTCAGTCGCGTCCAACTCTTTGCAACCCCATGGATTGTAGCCCTCCAGGCTCCTCTGTCGATGGGATTCTCCAAGCAAGAATATAGGAGTGGGTTGCCATTCCCTTCTCCAGGGGACCTTCCCGACTCAGGGATCAAACCCAGGTCTCCCACATTGCAGGCAGATTCTTTACCACCTGAGCCATCAGGGAAGCCCAATGTCTTACCAGTATCTTAAATTCAATATACTCAGAACTGAAGACAACATCTGCCCCACTTCCAAGTAAGTTCTCTTGCTGGAACCTCTGTTTCTCCTTATGAGATGATTGATCATTGCCACTTCCATGAGTCAGGCCTGAAATTTCTAAGTCATCACATTTACTCATCATCCTCTCTGACTCATTCCCCACATCCTCTGAAATCCTACATTTGTCTCTTTTTTTCCCAAATGCACTGCCATCACCCTGGCTCTCTTCATTATTACATTTTAATCATCACATTAACCTCTTAAATCAGCTCCCTGCCTCATCCTACTCACTAAAAACCAGAACTATCCTGCCCATCCACCCAAAATATCACTCCTAATGTATTATGTGAAAACTTATCTATCACTGTTTCCTGATATGAACTCTAAGCCCCAGAAAACTGGACCACTCAATGCTCCAGGATTCCAGTCTGCCTATTTCACTGTTGTCCCCTCCATATGCAACCCACCCTGCCACAAATCTAGTGCATCACCCCAGCTGTGATCCTTCCCTCCTCTAAATTCTACAGGGCATCTCTTAAGGCACTAGGCATATTCTGCTTCACATAAGGAGTTAAGGAACTTGTCTATATGTCAATCTCCTCTATTAGACTAAAATCATATCTTACTCAAATTGTATCCCCTGGTAGATAAGACACAGGTTTTCTATCCCCCATGTATCTATAATCAGGGATACACAATAGAAGGCAAGTATTTACAAAAGGACAGAGGCACATGGAACTGCCTCATAAATCAGTATTTCCCCAATGCCAATATACAAGTATGTGCAATCTTCCCAAATCCAAAAATAAGCTGCCTTGTTTGTGTAGAACCCTGTCACACAATGTAAAAAACAGCTTGGTCTATGAGAATGAGGGGCTGGAAAAGAACAAAAAGAAAAATTAAAATGTAATCATTAGGGATGGAATATTTTACCTGAGTAGTACCAGAAAATTGCTAGAATATGCAGATACTTAAAAATTTTCTATTTTGATAGCCCTTCTGATTTACATAAAGGTTGGCTTAAAGCTTAACATTCAGAAAACTAAGATCATGGCATCTGGTCCCATCACCTCATGGGAAATAGATGGGGAGACAGTGGAAACAGTGTCAGACTTTATTTTTTTGGGCTCCAAAATCACTGTAGATGGTGACTGCAGCCATGAAATTAAAAGATGCTTACTCCTTGGAAGGAAAGTTATGACCAACCTAGACAGCATATTAAAAAGCAGAGACATTACTTTGCCAACAAAGGTCTGTCTGGTCAAGGCTATGGTTTTTCCAGTGGTCATGTATGGATGTGAGAGTTGGACAGTGAAGAAAGCTGAGCGTTGAAGAATTGGTGCTTTTGAACTGTGGTGTTGGAGAAGACTCTTGAGAGTCCCTTGGACTGCAAGGAGATCCAACCAGTCCATCCTAAAGGAGATCAGTCCTTTGTGCTCATTGGAAGGACTGATGATGAAGCTGAAACTCCAGTACTTTGGCCACCTCGTGAGAAGAGTTGACTCACTGGAAAAAGATCCTGATGCTGGGAGGGATTGGGGGCAAAAGGAGAAGGGGACAACAGAGGATGAGGTGGCTGGATGGCATCACCGACTCGATGGGCATGAGTTTGAGTAAACTCCGGGAGTTGGTGATGGACAGGGAGGCCTGGTGTGCTGCAATTCATGGGGTCGCAAAGAGTCGGACACAACTGAGCGAATGAACTATGAACTAACTATAGGTTGTTTTGGGCTTCCCTGGTGGCTCAAATGGTAAAGAATCTGCCTGCAATGCGCGAGACCTGGGTTCAATCCCTGGGTTGGGAAGATCCCCTGGAGAAGGGAACGGCTACTCCAGTTATTTGTGCCTGAAGAATTCCATGGACAGAGGAGCCTGGCAGGCTACAGTCTGTGGGGTTGCAAAGAGTCAGACACGACTGAGCAACTAACATTTTCTCTTTCTTTCATAGGTTGTTTTAAGAAAGATGAAATGCAAGTATCTGAATTAACTTCCTTGGTTCATTTTAAATACTTTGATCTGTACACCTTTCAGGAACATCATTTGTATGAAGTAAGGCATAACCTCTATGGTCAAGGCTCACATACACTCTCAGCTAGCATCCTAAAAACACTCATGCTCACAGGGAAATTGGGACTTTGGAGGAAAAATTTCATTTCTATTAAGAAATTATTTTAATTAAAAAGTTCTGGGCTTCCCTGGTGGTCCAGTGGAAGAATCTGCCTGCCAATACAGGGGGAATGGGTTTGATCCCAGATCTGGGAAGACCTGCAGGGCAACTAAGCCTGTGTGCCACAACTACTGAGCGTGAGTGCTGCTACTACTGAAGCCCATGTACCTAGAGCCCATGCTCCACAAGAGAAGCTACCACAGTGAGAGGTCCACGCACCACAACTAGAGAAAGCCTGTACGCAGCGGTGAAGACCCAGCACAGCCCAAAATAAATATATACGTCTCTTAAAAATATAATAAATAACAACATCTTTTAGAAATGAAAAGCCCAAGGAGCTCCAAGAAATCAGTACTGAAGTGCAAGCAGTTAAGTATGCTAAGGAGGTCAAATCCATATTAAACAGAGGGAAATACAACCATCTAAACAGTCTGGATACAATTCACTCTGCTTTAAGAAAAGAACAAGCAGTGCATCCATAACATCACGTGAGGAGACGAACCCCTGGAGGGCTCAGAACTGCTTACGTGAATCCAGCCCAGTGTGATGAGACCCTGCTGATCCTGTATGAGGAAAAGCTCCTCTTCATTCTCGGTGTTGCAATAATCAGACCCAGCGCTTTGCTTGGGGATGAGAACATGGGTGATGGTAAACTCGTTCCTCATCTGTCAAAGTAGAGAACAGCTCGTCACAACTCCCTGTATGGAGGCAACCCTCTCTGTCACAGCAGTGGGAAGGTAAACTTCCATACAAGCAAAGGCCCTTCTCCCAGCCTGAGTCTTCTTCATGAGGTGAGTCCCTCATGTCAGTCTTGCTCACACCTCTTACTGCCCAAGTGCACTGCCTGGGGCCCTCTGCAAGGCCACAGATGCCCACGGCCCTGTGGGAATTTCCTGCTGCAGCCAAACAGGTCTACTCATGAAACTTAAGAAGCTCTGGGCATCGTACCATTTCTCTTCCTTTATTCATGTCTAGAGTAGTTCCCTTTCACTGTTTCTCTAAGCCCTTCCCAACCTCTAAGGGTCAGTTTAAGTCTATTCCACTTTACTCATTTATTTATTCAGCAGTTAGTAATGAGTTAAGCACCTGCATTTAATGATCCTTCTTTCCCCATAATTCCCAGTGCTTTTATTGTACATGTTAGTCAGCAAACTATCTTTTGGTGTGTATCTCCCATCTCTCTAAAGTGCTTGGATACTTTTTGTGGACAGATGCTATCTGCCTTACATATTTCATATTCTGATGGTCTACCATAAAGCAGGTGTTCAAAGCTGAACACGGGATCTTCCTACCAAGTTTAGAATAGGCATTTATTACCAGCATTAAAATACTCAGTTAAATTCAAGGGACTCTGACAATCAATCAAATCCAGGGTCACTAAATTCAAGGTGACACTGCATTTTCCTGCCCACGGCTCCTTCAGCAGAGGGAACTGTACGAAGAGTAACTGACCCTGGATATCTTCTCTGAGAGTCACAGGAGGCCAAGGGTGAAGCAACAGTCTAGGCTCTAGAAAGCATTTGTTTTTTGCTTTTGTTTTTTACCAGTTTTCCACAGAGAATCCCACACGTCTCCACTCCCCGGGCAGTGTTGGCACTGGCCAACTGGAGAAACTGCGGGCAGAGCTTCCCGGGTACCACCATGTGGCGCAATCCATCGATTACAGGAGCTGGAAGGGAGAGAGAAAAAAATCTAAGACCATGGGGGCACAGCCTCCCCAAGCAGACCTCAGAGTTGGCAGCCCTAGGAAAGCAATGCCAAACCACTGGGGTCCCCCCAACTGCAGGCCATAAGTGGGGATCTCATCCTAATGGCAGAAGAGAAAGGGCTGCAAAGGCTCTTCTCCAACCTCTGACCATAGCCATCAGGAGTATGTTGTTTCAAGAAAAGAGAAGAGGCTTTAATCACTCAAGTGAAGACAAAGAGAAACTACTACTTAAGTTTCTGAGCTATTCAGGAATAATAGTGAGAGGCAACCCTGCTGAGTACATGGGGAGAAATCCTGAAAGCTTCAGAGTCTAGCACCTCTTGCCCACTCTTACCTTGTCCTTTTAAGTAGATCTTCTGGAAAGCTGAATTCCTTACATGACTACTTGAAAGACAATTCCTAACAAAAAGATCTATTCTAATCATCAAGGCATACTCATCATTTTGCTGCTACTGTTATTTTCTCGGGTAACCATTCATTGGTGAGAGGAGAAAAGACTCAATAGTTTTTATGGCTAGACTGAATTACCACTGACTACACAGAATATTTACCTTGACTAAGCTCCTTACCAATTAGGAATATTTGTAAGGCAAACACAGTTCAGTAGCTTTTATTTTTAAGTCAGTTGTTGAATTTTAAAGTGTTACTATAAATCTCAAACTTCCTTTACAAAAGGTTAACAGTGGTCTCTAGTTCACTGAACATTTCAAATCTCTATGTAACCCTTAAAGGCTGAGAGTCTGACTTTCAAGGATTTTATTAGCTCTTCAGAAAATCAACCTAGCCCAGGTAAATTATTTGACTTAAGCAAAGGCCATTTTACAACACAGCTGTAATAGAACACAGTATGATAATATTGATCAAATGGATTTCTGTGACCAGAGCCTAATGAGTGGGATCAGGCAGGTAGTCATAGGCTGAATCCCTTGGAATGACACCCTATTTGGCTGCAGCTGAGATGGAAGAGGATTCGAGCAAATGAATTCACTACCTTCCAAGTTGTTCAACGCTCCAGGTTTCAAGGATCTATCCACTACTGGTGGCTTGGCAAGCCTCACAGTTGTATTACAGTCTGAAGGCTGTGTGGATATAACAGGCACCGTGGGGAACACATCTAGGGAGGGCTTCTCCAAGCCAGGTACCAGTGGGCCACCCAGGCCAGGGTCCACCTTCCCAAACTCCTGCACGATCTTCAGTCGTTCCTTTTCTAGCTCCTGGTTCCGGATCATCTCCTCGAAGGCATGGAACTGCTCCTGCTCCAGCTGCTGCTGCTTCTGCTGTGCCACCCTCTGTCTTTCCTTTTCCAGCTCTTCCTGCATGGCTACATTGCGGGCAAATTCTTCCGCTTCCTTCTTCTACAAAGCACAAAGCGGAGTTAACACTAACACTTTGCACAAGGAACTTCACACCTTAGAAGGACAAAGACTTTCAGCAGGAAGACTGCCCCCAAATGCACTCCTGTCCTGGCCTGGTTTCCAAAAACAGAATCCATGCTCCCCTCAGGGCCTCTACCCCCACAGAACGGTCACCCCTCCATTGGTCTAACCGCCGTACACCTGTTATTCAAGGACAGCTAAAGTCCTGATCCTCTCGGTACCCTTTCCCAATAACTCTAACTCATGCATTTTCTTCTTTACCAAAGTCTCAATGCAACATACTGCCTGCACCTCATAATCTGTATCATATGCAATTTTAGTCTCTAGGTGTGCCACGTATACATTCTGTATCCCAAGGAGGGCTGTGGAAAAGAACCAGATCCAAACTTACAAATGCCACGTAGGGGGTCTGTATTGAATTTTAACCCTGAATGAAGCCTCTGAAATTCTTATGGTGATGGGTAAAATACAGAGTGACATTTTAAACTATTAGAAAACATCAGGATGGGGAACACATGTATACCCGTGGTGGATTCATGTCAATGTATGGCAAAACCACTACAATATTGTAAAGTAATTAGCCTCCAATTAAGATAAATAAATTTATATTAAAAAAAAAAAAAAGGAAAACATCAAGTAACAGCTTCATACTGCTGTTTACCTCTCAGCTGATTTTCAACATCAGAGTCCAGCATAGAGCTCAGTAGAGTGCACAAAAGAGCGCCAAAGTGCTAGCAGTGTGCGTTCCCCCTGACACAGACCAGGGACACTGCCTCAGGGCTTCTCACATGTTTTAACTGACTCTTCCTAACAGGAAGTCATTTGAAAATATTAATGGCTTGAAAAAATTTGATTATTATAAACAGGTATAACCTGTTTTGGATATAATCAAATGTGAATCAAATCCCCAAATTCTCTGATCTAAAAACCCTATACTTTAGTGAGAACTTTTCTTTTTTTTTTTTTTTTTTGAGTTTGAAAATTGTAATTTATTGATGAAAGTGAAGTCGCTCAGTTCTGACTCTTTGAGATACCCCATGGACACCAGGCTCCTCCGTCCATGGGATTTTCTAGGCAAGGGTGCTAGAGTGGGTTGCCGTTTCCTTCTCCTAGTGAGAACTTTCTTTGTTCTTAGGTTCTAGCTCTAGACATAACAGACAAGCAATAGGTTTTCTGTCCCTCAAGTCATCCTCTTAGATAAAGAGATTAACCTGTATTAGAATCCTCAGCCTCAACACTTTTTTCTGGATTTTGCCAAAAATATAAGATATCACAATGAAATCACAAGATCCGCTGAAATACCTACTAGATTCCTAGAGCACAGCCTAAGAAACCAAAATAATTTCCTTTTTTTGCTAATACATACTCACTTTTTCTTCATTATATTCTAAATATTCTTTGGTATATCGTTTTAACAGTTCTGCCTTCAGTTCTTCTGCTTTGGGAAATGCAATCTCCTTTAATTTCTGGGATACAAAATCAAAATCTGAGAGTTAGGACAATGGTTGCCAATTAAGTAAAAAGACTTAAGTCAAGTTGGCAATGGCAACAACACTTCTAAAAACATTTAAATAATGTAATTTAAATTACCCCTGCCATACCATACCTGGTATTTCATAACTGATCTACTGAAATGGCCTTATCTCCTATTTGCAGGATGTGACATTCAGATGCAGACTCTGCTACTTATATCAGGGAAGATAGTCTGTGCCTCTTTGAAGCTTCTAGATGGGCAAGAGTGAAAGCGAAGACCCACCTTTACTGTGTCTTTCTTTTCAGGAATGACAGCCGATTTGTAATCTCGATGCTTTGGTAGTTTCTCAATAAAGAGCCTAAGGGAACAGAACAGATTGATGGTGATGCAAAGAAGACACGCAAATGTCCAAAAGACTCTGAAGCAGTGCAACTCCCTTACCCTGGAGCGGCGCTCGGACAGGTTCCAGGTACGCAGGGTAACAGGCCGCCTCCCCCACTCACCCTCAGCCCCGTAAAGGGCCACAGAATTGCTCTTCTCCCAACTCGGGCGTGCAGCAGCACCAGACACCTACAACTAAAACTACGGAGGAGAGAAAATCCTAGCCTGTGCCCAAAAATACACCTCCAAAGAAATTTTTTTCTGGTTGTGACAGTAACAGGCTTCCAAAGGAAAAGCCCTCTGTCACAAAGCATTCTTCAGTGAACAGTTTGGCAGCCAAGGGCAGGAGGCTGAGAAAACCCACATTCTATCACTACTCCTAGCTCTGGGTGATCTTTGATGTTGGCTTATTTTCTTTGGGATTCATGTTCCTTTGTAGAAGAATAACCCTCACACCAGATTAAGCACTGGGATGCTCAGAGAGTATATGTGTTATATGTGAACATTACATGTGTAATATGTGTACATGTGCATTATGTATAATATGTGCATCATGGTCTCCGATGAAAACTACTTAGAGAAACGTTAAGTGCTAGACTTCCTCTTTCAGTTCTTGTCCTTGACTGTAAAGCTCAATGGAAAAAATAAACTGAATCAATTCATGAGCTCTAACATTTATGATGTTTACTTGGGAATGGTAAAAACAAACAGAAGTTCAGTAACTTGTCATAGCCAGAAGTGGAGGGCTCAGAATTCACTGCCAGCAGGCTGATTCCAGATTCTGCTTATAAGTATACATAGTAACACAGGAAGTATACACAGAAACTAACAAAAGTAGAGGGCAGGGGAAATACAGTGCATGAGGCAAGAGGGGGAGTGAAAAAGCTATGTATCTTTAAAAAAAAAATTATTTTGATTTTGAACCATGTAATGAAAACTAGTTCACAAAGGATTTCCCTGGTGGTCTGGTAGTTAGGAATCCACCTGCCAATGTAGGGGACATGGGTTTGATCCCTGGTCTAAGATCCCACACGCTGTGGAGTTACTAAGCCTATGAACCACAACTACTGAGCTTGTGCTTTCCAACAAGAGAAACCACAGAAATGAGAGGACTGCACCGCCACTAGAGAGTAGCCCGTGCATAGTAACGAAGACCCAGCACAGCCAAAATAAATAAATAAAACGAGTTTATAAAACTTCTAGACCTGAACATGAACACCCTTCTCGTCTTTCAGTAACTATAGTCAGTTTTCTGAACGGGGACATATGGGCAGAAGGGTCTCCTGAAAACAGAAAGAATAACACAACCCGCTGCCCACACTGGAGGCAAGAGAGCTTAATGGTTAGGAGGACAGGCTCTGGAGCCACCCTGCTTAGGTTCAGATCCTGGTTTTAACCACTTATCTACCAGCTGTGTGACCTCCAGCACCATCCCCCAGTTGCTCTCTCTCTATAAATTATATACGCAGAGACAAACTAGTACTACCTGAAACGGTTGCTATGGCACCAAACAGAGTTTAAAAATTAAAGTGCTGAGCACTGTGCCTAGCACATGGCCAACATCTGCCTTATATACGATCGTTTTTACTATCATAATAAATAAAGATGTGAGCAAGAAAAAGAGAGGAAGATGTTTACACCAGGGTTAGAAATTTTCCAGGCAGAGAATAGCTGTGGCCCGGAGGTATACTGTTCTCTGGGTTATATCTGATTGCAGTCTAGAGAGAGGAGTTGTACAAAAGCAGACAAAGATGCACTGGCAGAACACAAACAACAATCTAAAAGAACAAAAGGAAAAAATATGCATAAAAGTAAATGAAAGAGGTAAATAATTAAATAAAATGGTACTCAATTTTACTTAGAAATGAAAGAAACTCAAATTAAGATGAGCTATCATTTCTCATCTATCAGACTGGCAAAGGCTTACTTAAAACTGGATTATAACCAGCATAGGTAAAGGCATAGAGAAGCAGGTGTCCTTACACACTCCTAGCAGGACTGTAATGTGATAATACCTTTTTCCTTGGGGGAGGAAGGGGTGGGTGTAGGAGACAAGTATTCAAAATTTAAAATGTGTATACCATTTAAACTCACCTAGAGGAGAACATAGGCAAAACACTCTCCGACATAAATCACAGCAAGATCCTCTATGACCCACCTCCCAGAATATTGGAAATAAAAGCAAAACTAAACAAATGGGACCTAATGAAACTTAAAAGCTTTTGCACAACAAAGGAAACTATAAGTAAGGTGAAAAGTCAGCCCTCAGATTGGGAGAAAATAATAGCAAATGAAGAAACAGACAAAGGATTAATCTCAAAAATATACAAGCAACTCTTGAAGCTCAATTCCAGAAAAATAAATGACCCAATCAAAAAATGGGCCAAAGAACTAAACAGACATTTCTCCAAAGAAGACATACAGATGGCTAACAAACACATGAAAAGATGCTCAACATCACTCATTATCAGAGAAATGCAAATCAAAACCACAATGAGGTACCATTACACGCCAGTCAGGATGGCTGCTATCCAAAAGTCTACAAGCAATAAATGCTGGAGAGGGTGTGGAGAAAAGGGAACCCTTTTACACTGCTGGTGGGAATGCAAACTAGTACAGCCGCTATGGAGAACAGTGTGGAGATTTCTTAAAAAACTGGAAATAGAACTGCCATATGACCCAGCAATCCCACTCCTGGGCATACACACTGAGGAAACCAGATCTGAAAGAGACACGTGAACCCCAATGTTCATCGCAGCACTGTTTATAATAGCCAGGACATGGAAGCAACCTAGATGTCCATCAGCAGATGAATGGATAAGGAAGCTGTGGTACATATACACCATGGAATATTACTCAGCCGTTAAAGAGAATTCATTTGAACCAGTTCTAATGAGATGGATGAAACTGGAGCCCATTATACAGAGTGAAGTAAGTCAGAAAGATAAAGAACATTACAGCATACTAACACATATATATGGAATTTAGAAAGATGGTAACGACAACCCCATATGCAAAACAGAAAAAGAGACACAGAAGTACAGAACAGACTTTTGAACTCTGTGGGAGAAGGTGAGGGTGGGATATTTCGAAAGAACAGCATGTATATTATCTATGGTGAAACAGGTCACCAGCCCAGGTGGGATGCATGAGACAAGTGCTCGGGCCTGGTACACTGGGAAGACCCAGAGGGATGGGATGGAGAGGGAGGTGGGAAGGGGGATCGGGATGGGGAATACGTGTAAATCTATTGCTGATTCATGTCAATGTATGACAAAACCCACTGAAAAAATAAATAAATTAAAAAAATAATAATAATAAAATGTGTATACCATTTAAACTCACAATTCCATCTCTATAAATTTATCCTACAATAATACAAAAACATATGAATAAGATTATTCAATATAGCATTGTTCATAAAAGAAAGGCAAACTGAAAATCTAAATGGCCATCAGTAGAGGATTACTTAATAAATTATGGTAGACCCAAATGTGGAAAAACAACATAATCATTCACTCTTTCATTCAACAAACATTTATTGAGCATCTACTATGGGGTCAGGCATTATTGTAAAGGCTGGGGACCTGGCAGTGAATGTCACAGTCACAAACTCCTCCCCACCACAGAGTATATACTCGACAGTGGGGGAACAGACAATAAACCAAACAAAGAGTATACAGATAATCAGTGCTGGGAAAAGTCATTAATAGGGAAGGGAAATAAGTGACAGGGAAGGGATTGAGATTTTAGATAGGGCAGCTAAGGCAGGCATCCCTGAGAAGGTGATATTTAAGTAAGGACTGGAAGAGTGAGCCATGAAGATATCTAGGATAAGACTGCTCCAGGTAGACGAAACAGCCCTAAAGCTGAATGAGATGATGGGATCAGTGTCCTGATATGTAAAGATACGACTGTTAAGAAAGCAAGTTGTAGAGAAGACTATGTTGTATGATCTCATTCAGGCACTAAGGAAAAAGGATAAAGACATGAGCCCATGTGCTTGCATGGGGATATTTTCTTAATAAACACACAAGAAATAGAACAGTGATTACCTCTGGTGGATGGGCATTTTCTTTTCACTTTAATATTTCCCTTGCTGTATGGTTTGAAAACAAACTGTTTTAATCATGAACAAGTATTAATTTGTGTAAAAATAATTTAAAAAGTCAAACAGAAATTCTATAATGTGGATGCATTAAGGGCTCTAATTTCTTCCAATCTTAAAAGTTAGTCAGCAATGTGAGCGTGATCACAGAGGATAACCCTCTTCAGTCCATAAGCCCCAATTCTGGTGGTAAACACTTTCAACACAGGTGACAGACCATTTTCAGAAAGCAGGTTTGTATTGTAAGAGGCTCACACAGCAGACAGGACTGCCCAAGTCCTCTGTAACTCTTTTCAATGTAGCCTAGTCAATGACCATAAAAAGCTGTGAAAGAATCCACTGCCTGGATTACTGTCTGTGCTCACCATGAAAATATGTACTGATTTAATATGTTGAAGATCCTTCTTCTATACTGGGGTCTGCAAAAGGAAAAGCATTTCTACAGTAAGGAAAACCTCTGAGGAGGGAAATGTGCTTGAGATCATTAAGATGCCTAAACTGATCGAGGGAAAAGAACAAACATGCCCTTTAAAATCTTGAATTAAAGTATCCAAGAAAGGTCTAGAACAATGACTCAGTAGTGGGGGGCGAGGCAGAGGAGTGGTGAAACAGAGGCCTACCCTCCTCTCTCCTCCCTCTGTGTAATAACTGCCAAAGTGAGCTCTTGTTAACTGACAGGAACATACCAAGTAAAGTGTCGTAGAAAAACAGAACAAGAATACTGAGCTAGAAGGTTTTTTTGCAACTCCTAGGGCTTGTCAGCTCACAGAATCAAGAGTTAGGGTCTTTAAGATAGCTGCAAGAAAAATAAATGTAGCTACATTTATTGATTCAGGTCAAGCCAATCCAACGACGTCCCAAATTAAAATCCAGATCTAACAAATTAAGTAATACATTCTCCCCTCCTCTCACTTGACTCTCCTCTAGGCCGAGTTCATCATGTTAAATGGTCCTATAAGCAGAACACCACATACAGGGACAGGCTCCCTTTATCAATCTTGTTAACACTGATATTCACATCACTCAATGTAATAACAAGGCACAAAAAATCAACTTAAGTTCCTGTGTACTGTTAATCCTACTCCTACTCCCTCTGGCCTACTTAGTAGGAGTTTATTTCTATGCTGAATTTCTTTTCTGTACCATTAGCCTCCCCTACTCCACAGTATCCTTTCCAAAAAATATGTTCTAGCATCTCCCACCTTAAAACAGACACAAACACATTCATGTACTCTTTGTTCCCCTTCAATTATTTCAATTTTCTACTTTACTTCTGGTCCAACTTCTCCAAAGAGCTGTCTGTGCTAGGGCTTGGCAAACTATGGCCAGTGGGTCAAAACTAGCTAGCCATCTGTTTTTGTAAATAGTTTCACTGGAACACAGCTTTACTCATTCATTCATGTATTATCTATGACTTGCTTTCACACTACAAAGCAGAGGTTGTGACAGAGACCAACTTGCCTGTGAAGCCAAAAATATCTACTATCTGGCCCTTTTACAGAAAAAGTTTGCCAATCTCTGGACTATACTGTTATTGCCCATTCACCTTTCGACCCACTTCAGTGAAACTGCCAACCAAGATCACCAGTCACATCATGACATCAAACCCAAATCCTTGCCCACCTGACACAGTTGTCCACTGTCTGCAATTACTTACTTCCTTTGGCTCCCACGACAGAGTGATGGATTTCCTCCTCTCTCTCAAAACTTCCAAGTCTCCTCTACTGGCCTTCCCTCCACCAACCAACCTTGGGGCTCTCTCCTAAGCTCCTTTTCTTCTCATTCTCCAGTCTCATAATCAAAGTCTCTTTTCCTTTAATACACCGTGGATCCTTTCGGCCTCTAATGAAGCCTATGGACTCTTCTCGAAATAAGTTTTTAATGATGTAATATAAATAATGAAAGAAAAAGCCCCATTCTACTGTAACAGTTTTCAAAATATTAAGAAATGATGACATGTGCTTACTTACTGATGCATTGTTAATACATTAAAAAACAAGACCTAGTTGTGGGTTTAAGAACTGTACTATAATCCTGAAGTAGTGATAAATATAAATGTTATTTTGAGATATCAGCAACAATCATAATATGAAATACCTTGATTTCTGTTGGTGACAAAACTTCAAATATTAATAATACTGTGGTTTGAGCCTATATTCAAAATTAAAGGAAGTGCTAAATTTCAGCTACACATTAGTAAAAATAAGAAAAGTCTTTCCCAACCAAGTTCATGGACACTGAATTCTATCAGTGAATCCCTGTGAGTTCCTGGACCCTAGATTAAGAACCACTGCACTAGATGGTCTCAGGACATCCTCACAGCTTCAGGACCAACTATATGTTGAGGACTCCTGAGCTTGTTGCTCCAATAGACACCTCTCCTCTGAGTTCAGACTGCTACACTCAACTTCCTACTGGACATCACTACTTGGATATCTCATAGATAACTTAACCTTAACACCTTAACATGTTAAAATCCCAGACCTGAACTCTCTGTCTTCCCACTACCCAACAACCCCCTTTGACACCACTCTCCCCCATCTCAATAAATGGACCAGCAAATCCTAAGTTACTCAAGGCAAAAACTGAGGTCAACCTTGATACCATCTTCTTTCCAAAATTATGAGTAAGTCTCACAGACTCTTATCTCCAGAAAACAAAATCCATCTACTCTTTTCCAGGCTACCATGTTCTTTCAAGCTATCAGCCTCTCTCTTGAACTGCTGTTAATAGTTTCCTAACTAATCTCAGTGCCTTCTCTTAACACGCCCTCCACCAACTACCACAAGGCAGCCAAAATTTATATTTCTAAAACGTAAGTAAGATTAGGTCACAACCTCACTTAAAACTTTTTAGTGGCTTTCTATTACTCTCAAGATAAAATGTAAACTCCTTTCTGTGGCCGATAAGATCCTCCATGAGTTGGCCCCGCCTGCCTCTCCAACTTCATCTGAGGTCATTCTCTCTCTTCATTTGCTATACTCTGAACACAGTGATCTATAAACCTCAGAACACACTAAGGTCTTTCCTACCTGAGAGCTTCCAAATACATAGTAGTATCTATGTTTTAAACCCTCTGCTTTATGCTTTTGGAATGACCAACTGTATGGCACCCTTCAAGTCTCAGTTTAAATCTTACATTCTCAGATAGATGTTACTCTACTGAATTAGATATCCATGGTTATTTTCTATCACAGCACTTTCTCTGTTGCTTCTAAAGCGTTTTCCCTATTTTGTTACCATATATTTCTTTGCTTACCTGTATGCTGTCTTCTCCCATAACGAGAATAAGTGCAAGGGCCATTTTATTTACTATGCACGTAGGACTTACTGCAGTGTCAAGTAGATAGTAAATATACACAATATATATTTGCTGAATGAATATGATCCTCACCCTCAAAGCACTTTCTATGTGGAACAACAAGACCCAGAAGTCCCTTCAGAAAATACCTGGTAGAGTGATTCCATGATTCTGTTGCACTTACTCAACTATAATTTCCCAAAGGAACTGTGCCCCTCATTCTGAGAGATCTATCTACAAGATTACTGGAAATATACTAGTTCTACCAGCAGCAGAGTAAATGAAGAGGAAGACAATAGCCAAAGAAATGTCTCAGGAAAATAAATTTTGTGCCCATTGTGCCTAGGAATGAAAAATTCCTAATAGCAAAGAGAGGGAGAAACGTAATTATAATTCTATGAAACTTTATCAGCATTGAGGTCACATAACAGGACACTGTGGTATGGATGGACTGCAACATCTCTGAGGAAACAGATACTACTTATAAACTTAAAAAAACCACAGCACTCCCTTTGTTCCATTCTAAAATTACAATATGAATTCTAGGCAACCCACTCTTACACCTCCTTTTCTTTAGAGTAGTGGCTCTCAGCTGGGGCAGCTGTGCCTCTCAGAAAGCGTCAGTGCCATCTGGAGACATTCTGGGTTGTCACAACTCGGGGGTAAGCGGTTCTACTGGCATCTAGTGAGGAGAAAGATCAAAGATGCTGCTGAACACACTAAAATGCACAGGCCATTCCTGTGCAACAAAGTACTGTTCAACCCAAAATGTCACTAACACCAAAGTTGACAAGCACTGCTTTAGAGCAGTATGTGATCAAAAACTTAATATCATATAATTAATATGCATCCATTACCTCTGGAAGAACATGTAAGAAACTAGTAAGAGTGACTGCCTGTGGGGAGGGGAACTAAAGGTTTGGGGGGAAAGAGGAGTGGTAGGGAAATTTAGTTTTTAAATATATATACACTTTTGTGCCTTCTGAATTCTGCACTACATGCACATGTTACCTATTCAAAAAACAACAAAAAATAACCCAAAATTAGTGTGTCTCCAGACTATAATTCAAAAGACTACCTTCAATTCAAGAAACATCACCAAAAAGAAAACAGAATAGGACTTATGTTGTAGAATGAATCCTGAATTAAGAGTTGGAAAATCCAGGTTTTGCCACTCCAAATTGTGAAATAAAGCCTACCACTGAACTTGGAAGGTGTTTCCTGATCTGCAGAATGGAAGGATGATGTGCCCTACACAGTGCACACAGAACTGTGAAGATCAATTGACACAATGCAGGTGAAATTTCTATGAACTATTTAAGAGCTATACAAATACACTGTAATTATTATTATCTTAAGGTCCTACTATTATGAAAGGACAAGACTAGAAATTACAAATTAAATCTTTTAACATTATTATTCCCTTCCTAAATTATACATCTTTTCCAGTGTCACTGGGACTTTAGCAATTGTTCCTGTTAACTGAAATCTTCAATTCATGCTGCAAGAGGCTAAGCAACTCAAGGGAAAGGTCTTATGATGAGCTATACAAACTGTAGGTGGTCAATACTTATTTAATGATTTACATGATTATGATAAAGGTTAAGAAAAAACTCTTTCCTGAGACACTCAATTTGCTACAAAATAAGTAGTGCTGAGGAATTTTGGCTCTGCTAAACCTCAACAATAATCCTCTGATTGGCTGCCTTAATAGAGAGGGGATAGGAAAAAACCTTCATCAATACAAAACATGTATAGTTTAAACACCAACTCTCTTGCCTAACAGCTGGGCCATGTGGGCACAGCCCAAAAAGCTAGGTCTCTTACTCATGAAATTACTGAGTCATGAAAACAACACTTTCAGTACCCATGTCTTTGAATGTCAAGAACAGCTAATATGTAGGAGCTGCCAGAAAAAATGATTAATGATAATGATGTTGTAAAGTTCTCTCTGGTTTTAGCGATTCTGAGCAGAAATAAATGAGCACAAGAGCACCATGAGTGAGGCATCAGTCACCAGGAAAGAAAAAGGAAACCGGAGGTGTCTTACGTGATATACTTGTTATAGAGGATGAAAGCATATTCAATGTTGCCTTCCTCACAGTAAACAGATGCCATTCGGATAATCTCCACTCCAGAGCGGAAGTACCGGCGGGGTGGAATGTCTTCATTTATCTCCACTGTGCTACCCCTTTGGGACAGAGCCCTCACCCGGTCTTCGGGTGGGAGGCTCACATCTCCATGGTCAGACATGAGGACCAAGAAGTCCTGAAACAAATAAACAAAAGATGGCATCAATACCAAGGCTCCTGTCACCTCAGCACAGGGGTTTATCTCAACAAACCTCTACCTTACAAAGAAATTAAGAGAAAAACATCACATGCTGTTGCTCATATTAAATAAGGTCTCTTTCCCACAAGAAGCCTGAGACTCTCAAGAAAGCCCATTTCACAAGGATGAAAGGACGGACAGACTCAGAAACCCATAATGCCTGTTGCATGATTAGGTGGTACAAAGAGTATAACTATAATGAGCCCCAAGGGGTTCAGTTCTCTCTTCATGCTAACCATTCCCTGTCATTAGGTGGCCCAGACCTCGGCACCATAAAGACAGACAGTATCTTGTATTTTTTCCACTATCTCTCCTCCCAGCTACCGACTTCCACCCATCCCAGTATCTGACAGAGAATACTCAATGACATTTCCTGATGATTGTTAACTGACTTTAAGTTGATCATTTAACCTGAGAGTAACGGACTTTGTCTACAACTTTTCACACTTTAGCACAAGGTTAGTGAGGGGAAATGGTGTGAGTATGAATATTTATAATCCCAACTCTGCTCATAAAACCACTAGTCCAGTCAATCTACATCATCATCATTTCAGGGTAAGGAATCTAGATCTAGAAAACAGTTTACTCAAATATATCTTCGAAGACTAAGTACTCTTTGAATAACAAAAGGACACAAAGGTAACTTGAAGGGCAAAACCCAAACCAACAACAACAAAAACATCCTGGGAGTTTTCCCTCCCTGGGTCTCAGGTTGCAGTCATTCTACAATCTTTCTTGATACTGTTGCTATTCGAATCAGATTCTTTCTTCCAATCAGATATCACTCTACATCACTTCCAAAAAGATTCTGGGTATTTGATGCATACTGAATTGCAGCACACCCCCCACGCCAGTATTTTTGCCTGGAGAATCCCATGGACAAAGGAGCCTGGTGGGCTACAGGCTATAGTGTCACAAAGTCGGACATAACTGAAGCGACACAGCACAACCAGCACGCTGTAGAATACACAAGCTACAGCAGATTTTGGAATTCAAGGCCCTGTATCAATTGGCCCCATTTGGTCCTTTTAAACCTTACTCATTGCCAACAGAGACCTTTTGCTTCAGTCAGGATTCTTATCTGCCCAGAAATCCTCACATTTGTTTCATTTGTCTATCCACTGTTGTTTTCCATTCCAAGCGCTCCCTCAAAGATGATTTTCTCCAGGCCAATTCTATCTCCAGGTCACACTTCCTCCACCAAGCTTCTTCTCAAACACCCTAAGGGTACACCCTAAGGGTACAAAAGTTGTGGGGACTACCAGGGATGTAGAGGCATTCCACCTCTGTGGGAGTCTTTTCAGGGGCTCAAGAAGCCACTAGCAAATCTAAAACCTCTCCAAGTTGCCTTTGTAAACTCAGTGCAGAGCCCATCAAAGCTAACTGAAGCAGGAAAAGCTTGTTGCTCTTTGTCACCTCTCGGGGGAGGATCTTTTGGTCGAGAATGGAACCCCTTCCCAAGGCCAGCAAATGCTGCCCCACACAAGGCTGAGCAACACTCCAAAGAGGAGATGTAGCGCCCGCAAACAAGGGGGGAAAGAGGCGGAAAAACCCGAGGCGGGGGAAGATGACTGGGAGGCGAAAGGAAGTACCAGGAATGAGCGAAGGGGGCGTTTACAGCGGAGAAGGGTCCACTGACAACTGCTTGAGGCCTTCTCGAAGGCACTCAAGCCCAAGTTGTCAACACCGGGCAAAATTATTCAAGGTTTTCGCGTCTATCGCGTGCGGTAGGAGGGGACGCGCCGGGCCAAGCTGGGGACCGGAGCCGTCAGGGGCCTCGCGCGCGACAGGCCAGGCAGGGGGCGCAGGGAGGAGAAGGCTGCAGGCCCCACACTCACGGTGGCCGCTCCCCGTCAGACTCCGATTACGCTCGGCGCCCGAGCCCACCACACGGCGGGGACCCTTCCCCACCTGTGCCCCGCGGACGACTCTCGGCGCTTCCGAAAACGTCACTTCCGGCACCCGCCCCGCCCCGCCCCGCCCCCTGCCGCTGGTCTGGGAGTTACAGTCTCCAGAACTTAGGACCCGAGCGGTGACTGGTGGGCGGAGCTAGGGCTGCCACCTGCGGGGGAGAAAACACCAATGAGGAGAGAGCGGGGCCATTTTAGTAAAGGAAAATCAAGCAGCGAAGAAGAGGAAACGGGCACAGGACCCAGTGACCAAGCTAGCTTTTCTTTTAGGTTAGTACAGACACAGTGAAAGGCTACACAAGTTGTAATACGACATCCCTTGGGAAAGCTTAAGAAGTATGAAATCAGATAAAATCTGTTGCATAAATCATACATGTGTTGAAATTAGACTGGTAACCTTCATGCTTACCCCATTTATGTCCTCCACATTTGTGCAGATGAGTTATATGTTTGTGCGTGCGTGCTAAGTCGTTTCAGTCCTGTCCAACTCTGTGCGACCCTATGGATATGCCAGGCTCCTCTGTCCTTGGGATTCTCTAGGCAAGAATACCGGAGTGGGTTGCCATGCCCTCCTCCAGGGAATCTTCCTGACTTGGGGATCAAACCTGCATCTCTTATGTCTCTTGCATCGGCAGGCAGGTTCTTTAGCACTAGCGCCACCTGAGAAGCACGTGTTATATATTTATGTCAGTCCTAAAAGCTAGGGTATCCCAGTTTTCTGCAGAAACTTCTATGAGCTTTATCAAGATTGATTGCATGTTGAAACCTATCCTACCAGACTAATAATACCCTATTTATATTACAAAGTCACTGGAAAACCAGATGAGCTGTGTCTTTAAAGTTTTTATGCTAAATACACATCCTTGGGTTTTCTCTATGTGGAAATTTGCTTTCCCTGAATTTCCATTCATTTATTTTTTTAGAAATTACTCAAATCTCAGCTCTTAATTTCACCTTAATTTTGTTTATTGCCACATTCAGAAAGGTCATGTCGAGTTCTGTTTTAAACCTTTGTGTCCAGAGAGATAGGCCACGTTGGACTCACTGGCTGTTAAGGTCCATCCTGATCAGTGACAAGGTTTTCAGAGGAAGAGTATTTGGGGAACTGAGCAGTCATTCTAATGGTTTCCATTAGTAGGATTTAAAGGTAAATTTCATTTTGCAAACTTTAGGACACCACTTTAGCCCCTCGAGTTCTTTTTTGATTACTGGTTAAGCCATTAAAATTTTATTGTATTAACTTTTTTTTTCTGGCCATGCAACACAACCTGTGGGATACCAGTTGAACACATGCTCCCTGGTTGGAAGCATGGAGTCTTAACCACTGGTCCACCAGGGAAGTCCCTAATTTTTTTTTTTTAGCATATATTACAATAAAATTTTATCTGTAAATTTGAAAAGCATTTATTTTGCAACCATTTCCTTTTCAGACTGTAGGACTTTAAAAGCTTCATTAAGAAAAGACCTCTTCAGCATTTCACTAGAAATTTCTAGGTTTTCATAGATTACCTGACTCTGTTGTGATCATAAAATTTGCAGTTACCATTGCAAAAAGCAGGTGTATATTTGTTTTAGGTTAGCAATATTAGATCTTGGCTGTCGTAGTTTGAGTGTTTAAAGCTGTTTCAATATTAAAATGATATTTGAATTTATCCCTTGCTTCAAGGTATAGTATTCAGCTTTATAAACTTTAAAAAATTTTAGTAGACTAATTCATGTTCATGTATGGCAGAAACCAACACAATATTGTAAAGCAATTATCCTTCAATTAAAAATAAATTTAAAAAAATGTCAGTAGACTGAAGCCCAATATGTTTAATATTTGATTATCTAGAAATATTATATCAATATGTATTTGTTCAAGCCTACTATATTGTTGTTGTTGTTTAGTTGCTCAGTCATGTCCAATTCTTTGTGACCCCATGGGCTAGAGCATGCCAGGCTGCTGTGTCCTCCACTGTCTCCTGGAGTTTGCTCAAACTCGTGTCAATTGAGTTGTTGATGACCACTATATAATATCAACGAATCTGCTTGCTTTGACCACCGCAAAATTGTCAAGAACTTTTCTATTTATCTACACATACTATTTCATAAATGGGTATGCTTAACAAGGACTAAACTATTTAAAACTGAAATAGAAACCTATTTGCTTTGGAGTCGGATTGTATTACCCAGTAATTGAATGATTTTGTTCTATTGCTGTCTGGAAGAGTACCCACAACTTCTTTAAATTCTAAAAATAGTTGCTATAATAAAAAACATCTTTTGCCTCATTATCTCATTAACTTACAATTTTGAATCTTATGAAAGAACTACTATTTTAATTTTGAGTAGGGTTTTCCTGCCAGATAGACACTCTAACACACTGACATGAATCGATTATTCAACGAAGGATTGCTGATCTGAAAACCTGGGTAAATTTACCAGGTTTTCTAAATCAGAGAAAAGAAACTCCTGAAAATTTCCATTTGTTTGTGTTACATTCTACACAAAATTGTTGGCCTGAGGTACTAGACAATTGTTTTTTGCCTAGAAGACTAACTTTTTAATGTAGCAACATCAATAAAATGTATTGAAAATGAGTGTTTAATCTCTAAGTGTCACTGTGCAAAGCAATGGGGACACAAATATCTGTGTGACACAGTTCCTACCCTACGACCAGGGCATGGTGTTTATTTGCAGCAAATAGAGAGTGACACATTCTGTTTGTGGATGTGTATATGTATGAACGTATGCACAGCCTCTTTCCAGAAAGTTCTGCACGCCTACTAGTCATTCTATCTCAGGAGACTGTTTATCACCACTCCAAAACTTTATGCTATGGTTTGAAAGTTTAGCTCTTGATTGCCATACTGAGTGAAGTAAGTCAGACAGAGAAGGAGAAATATCACGCGACATCCTTATGTATGGAATCTAAAAAGAAATTATACAAATGAACTTATTTACAAAACCGACTCACAGACTTTGAGAATGAATATACGGTTGCCAGGGGGGAAGAACTGGGGGAAGGGATAGTTAGGAAGTTTGGGGATTGATATGTACACACTGCTATATTCAAAATGGGTAACCAACAAGGACCTACCGTATAGCCCAGAGAACTCTTCTTAATGTTATGTGGCAGCCTGGATGGGAGGGGAATTTAAGGGAAACTGGATACATGTACAAGTATGGCTGAGTTCCTTTGCTGTGAAACTAACACAACATTGTTAATTGGCTATGCGCCAATATAAAATAAAAGTTAAACTCTCTACAAATACTTTAAACCCCAAATTTTGAAAGACTCTCTGCAAGTTTGTTAGTGTGATGATATGACCTATCCTTCAAGGTCTAGCTTAAAGCCCCTGCACAGGTACTGCCTTCTCCACTAGGCCAGCATCCAGATCTCTAATTTCTCCCATTCTCTGTTATGTATATTTTTCTTAAATTTCCCTGGAGTGATTCTGCATAGGCATTGGCTTTTTAGACTTATGGCTGAAAGCGCTTATCAGACTTTTCCCCTTCACAATCATAAATATGCAAGTCTGTGCTAGGATTCCCCTGGAGGTAAGGGGGCGGGTGGTGTTGAAAACCTCTTTTGACATGCTCACAGCTCTATTCCCAGTGCCCAGGACACTTGGGACCCCAGATGATACTCATTGGATGCTCAAATGTTGTTGAAATAAATGCTGTCTAACTGTCCCAGGGACGGGGAAGCCTGGTGGGCTGCCATCTCTGGGGTCGCACAGAGTCGCACACGACTGAAGCGACTTAGCAGCAGCAGCAGCACTGTCCCAAAAAAGAATTACTGGGATAGGTAGCCAATCAAGGTAATAACTGAGATGAACAATGAAAATAGTGGTCATTATTTTCTTGGGACCAAATCTTCTCTACAAGGCAGTTAGAACTAAGAGCAGAAAGTCTCCAAAGCTAGATGCCTTCATGTATTGAGCAAATTTTTATTAAGTACCTGTCATACTCATAGGTCAGTGTCAGGCCATGGGTTTACAATAATGAAAAAGAAAAACTCAGCTCTTACTCTTTTAAGGCCCTCGTAGATTAGAGCCATCAGAAGGAAAACAAAAATGAGTAAGTTTCTCAAGTGATTGCTAGGTGATTTCCATGCATTGAGACACCCAAACAGTGTATCTTTAACATTGCTAGGGAAAGGGGATGCTCAGAAAGCAGAAATGGAATGTGTACTTAAGACAAATTATTCCCATTTTTTTTTTCTGTGAACCCATTGGGAATATAAAATCACAAATTTGAATTCAAAAAGCAAGTATTTGAGAAGAAAAGATATGGAAAGAGCTGTTTACAAGAAGGGAATTACAACAAGTATACTGGAATCTTGTACATTTGTATACTACGAATGCATGGAAATTAGGTTCTTTTTCATCTGGAGTTTGGAATTACATTATGAGGAAGCTCATTGAGAAGCCTGCAGAAAAACCAGTAACATAAAGATGACTCTGAGGTTTGGGGCTCCACCTACTGTTAGTTTTGAAGAGTGGTATCTCCTGTCATCAAGAAAAATATCTAGTCAGGAAAATGAGTTTCTATGCATGCCTGTAAGGTTTTAAATATGTGTGTATTATTACAATTAATGCTTAAATTTGCACATATGCAGTCAATTTTATTTGGCATATTTTCTTCATTTGTTACCTGCTAGTTAGCCATGAGTTAAATGATTTATTTCCAAATAACTCAGAGCCTTTGTTTTAGGTAAGAGTGTCATTATCAAGGTTGAAATTTCAGCAAGAGTTAAAAGAGATAAGAAGTTTTAGGACCATTTGAGTTGTACAATTTGGGCTGAGGGATTTTATCATTTTATATTTGGTTTACATAGTTATTTGCAAAAATATTGGCACATGACCAACCACTATAACCATGAATGCAAGATAAAGAATTGCATGCCACTGTATTTATACTCCATGAAAAAAATTCATTTATTTAATCAATGAACAACTGTTTACTGACTACCTACTATGTGCCAAACACTGTTCAAGGGATTGGGGATATATTAGCAAACAAGCAGGCAAAAAATAAAACAATGCTGCCCTCAAGGATCTTATATTCTAGTGATGGGTGAGGGAGTGATGGATTACAAACGATTATATGATAAATAAGCAAGTTACATGTTAGAAGATTCTAAATACAATGGGAAAAGTGGGTCTGGGTGAAAGGAATCAGATTGAAGGAAAGGAGAACTGCAGGGGGTGCAATTGCAATTTCAGACAGTACAGTCAGGTAAACCCACATTGGAAAGATTTGAGTAAAGACTTGGAGGGAACAGCCAGTGCAAAGGCCCTGAGCCAGGAGGTGGCTGGTGTATTTAAGGACCGGCAATGGCTGAGTGTGTTGGGAGTGGAATGGGTGACAGGGAACATAATCAGTAGATCATGTACTGCAGGGGTCAGCAAGCTACCTGTTTTGTAAAGGAAGCTTTACTGGAACACAGCCGTGCCCATTCATCTACGTGGTTTCTATGACTGCTTTCATGCTGCCACTGCAGAGTTGAATAGCAGAGACAAAAACAATCTGGCCCACAAGACTAACATATTTACTGACTGGCTTTTTGTTTGCTGACTCCTGATGTAGGTAGGGCCTCATAGGCCATTGCAGGGCCATTGGCCCTGACTCTGAGAAAAATGAGAACATGGGAGGGCTCAAACAGGACAGGATCTAGTGTTTTTCAAGAATCATTATGGTGGCTGAGTAGACAAATTTTAGGCAGGAAAAGGTGGGAAGAGAGAAGTCAGTCAGTATTGTGGTTCACAACATACACTGAGGTCCTCCCAGGACACCATACAAATTCGCCAGGCTGTAGCAGGATATTTAAAATTCTTGAAAGATTCACAGCAATATTTGACATCTGTTAGAGACCATGTGAGCTTCTAGCTGGTAAGTAGTTCACAGTTTCAACATTAGGTTGTGCTATATTCTTTTCATTGCTGACATATAAACCTGGGATTCTGGCAGTAGCCGTAACAAAAGACAAATACTATTTGAAAACCAATGTGGAGCAGGACATGAGGCTGGCAGCATTCAATTTGATGCCAAAGTTTGAGATGTTGCATAGTGCCCAACAGTTCCCCACATTCCATTAGCAAATAACTGTGGTTATTTCAGAGTAAAAATATATATATATTTTTAAATTTTAATTTATGTGTATTGTTTTTCAAATGTCTGCCTTGTTATTGGAGCATTGTATTATTATACAATGGAACATTTTTCCTGTGACTTCTCTAACAAATCGACACAATTATTGGCTTAAAAAAGCAGAAATTTAATAGTTCTGGAGGCCAGAAGTCTGAAATCAGTATCCCTGGGACAAAATTAAGGTGTCTCTTGAGGGAGATTTCATTCCTTGCTTCTGCCACCCTCTGGTGGCTGCTGGCATTGCTTGGCTGGTGCCTGCAAAACTCCAGTCTGCCTCCATGGTCACATTGCCTTTTCATCTTGTCTCTATCAAATCTCTTTCTGCCCCCATTTTGTAAGGACACATGACTGTGTTTAGGGCCTACCCTGATAATCCAGGATAACTTCCCCATCTCTGGATCCTTAATCTGACCACATATGTAAAGATCTTTTTCTAAATAAGGTAATAATATTTATAGGCTTGAGAAATTAGGACCTGATCTCTTTGGGTGGCCATTTTCCTGCCTACTACAAACAGAAATACTTATTAATTGTTGCCACCCAGCTACTTAATAAATGGGATTGTTAAGTATTCTTTGAGCCTATAGTTGAGACAGCAAGGGCTCTGTAAATCTAGAAAGTTCAGGAAGCTTCTCAGTTAAATGTGTCTCCCAGTAATCCAGGCAGCAAGGAAAGAGGTTCGAAGTGGACGAGTTCCAGATACAATTTGAAGGTAAAGCAGACAAAATTTGCTGCTGTGCAGTTGGGAACGAAAAAGAGGAGTCAAGTGGTTTTGAAGGCCTCTGGCCTGTGCAACTGGAGAAATGACATTACCATGAACTGAGATGAAGAAAACTGTGCATGGACCAATATTCTTGCTGGGTAAGAGGGCAGGTTGGAGATTCCATTTTGTACATGTTTAGAAAAGTCAATAAGAGAGGAGGAAAAGAGGGGAGGGGGAAAAAAAGATACACATTCCTGGCCGGGACCTGCCTCCAGACTCTCCCCCTGTCCCCAGTTTATTCTTCCTTTCATGGTGGCCAAATGTCCCCCAACCCATGAGCCATTCAGGTTGTTGTGTTTTGACTTCCTACTCAAAACATGGCCTGAGCAAATATTGAGATGAAACTTAGAGAAGACCCAGAAATCTTCACCTGACCCAGAGTCCTAATGTAGAGCAAATAAGTCTCTGCTTGGGGAACTGAAAATTACAGGATCCCCAAGTTTCAAATAATTACATCAAATGATGGAGCAGAACTTCAGAAAGATGGAGGCTGTGGCATAACTTTTGAATCTCATCAAACCCTCCCATCTGGGAAGCAGATCTGCCAGATTGGATGTAGTCAAACAGGAGATGGCAAGAGTGGACAAGGACATTTTAGGAATCAGTGAACTAAAATGGATGGGAATGGGTGAATTTAAGATGACCAATGTATCTACTACTGTGGGCAAGAATCACTGAGAAGGAATAGAGTAGCCCTCACAGTCAACAAAATAGTCTGAAATGCAGTACTTGGTTGCAATCTCAAAAATGACAGAATGATCTCATTTCACTTCCAAGGCAAACCATTCGACATCACAATAATCCAAGTCTATGAAGACCTACAAGGCTACCTAGGACTAACACCAAAAAAAATATGTCTTCATCATAGGGGACTGGAATGGAAAAGTAGGAAGTCAAGAGATACCCGGAGTAACAGGCAAGTTTGGCCTTGGAGTACAAAATGAAGCAGGGCAAAGTCTAAAGGGTTTGGCCAAGAGAATGCATTGGTCATAGCAAATACTCTCTTCCAACAATACAAGAGATGACTCTACACATAGATATCACCAGATGGTCAATACTGAAATCAGATTGATTATATTCTTTGCAGCCTAAGATGGAGAAGCTCTATATAGTCAGCAAAAACAAGACCTGAAGCTGACTGTGGCTCAGATCATGAACTCCTTATTGAAAAATTCAGGCTCAAATTGAAGAAAGTAGGGAAACTACACTAGGCCATTCAGGTATTACCTGAATCAAATCCCTTATGATTATACAGTGAGGGTCTCAAGTAAATTCAAGTGACTGGATCTGGTAGACAGTGCCTGAAGAACTATGGATGGAAGTTTGTAACATTGTACAGGAGATGGTGACCAAAACCATCCACAAGAAAAAGAAATTCAGGAAAGCAAAGTGGTTGTCTCAAGAGGTCTTACAAATAGCTGAAAAAAAAAGAGAAGGAAAAAATACAGAAATAAAAAAGAGAAGGGAAAGGCAAAGGAGAAAGGGAAAGATATACCCATCTGAATGCAGAGTTCCAGAGAATATCAAAGAAAGATAAGAAAGCCTTCTTAAGTGAACAATGCAGAGAAATAGAGGAAAACAATAGAATGGGGAAGACTAGAGATCTCTTTATGAAAATTGGAGATACAAAGGGAATATTTCATGCAAACATAAGCAGAATAAAGGACAAAAATGTCAAGGACCTAACAGAAGCAGAAGAGATTAAGAAGAGGTGGCAAGAATACACAGAAGAACTATACAAAAAAGATCTTCCTGACCCAGATAATCACCATAGTGTGGTCACTCACCTAAAGACAGACATCCTGGAATGTGAAGTCAAGCAGGACCTTACAAAGGATTACTATAAACAAAGCTAGTGGAGGTGACGGAATTCCACTGAGCTATTTCAAATCCTAAAAGATGATGCTGTTAAAGTGCTGCACACAATATGCCAGCAAATTTGGAAAACTCAGCAGTGGCCACAGGACTGGAAAAGGTCAGTTTTCATTCCAGTCCCAAAGAAAGGTAATGCCAAAGAATGTTCAAATTACCATACAAATGCACTCATTTCACATGCTAGCAAGATTATGCTCAAAATCCTTCAAGCTAGGCTTCAGCAATATGTGAACTGAGAACTTCCAGATGTACAAGCTGGATTTAGAAAAGGCAGATGAACCAGAGATCAAATTACCAACATCTGCTGGATCATAGAAAAAGCAAGGGAGTTCCCAAAAAATACCTACTTCTGCTTCATTGACTACACTGAAGCCTTTGACTGTGTGGATCACAACAAACTGTGGAACATTCTTAAAGAGATGGGAATACAAGACCACCTTACCTGCCTTCTGTATGCAGGATAAGAAGCAAGTTAGAATTGGACATGGAACAATGGATTGGTTCATAACTGGGAAAGGCTGCATATTGTCACCCTGCTTATTTAAATTCTATGCAGAGTGCATCATGCGGAATGCTGGGCTGGATGATTCACAAGCTGGAATCAAGATTGTCCGGAGAAATATCAACAGCCTGAGACATGCAGCTGATACCACTTTAATGACAGAAAGTGAATAACTAAAGAGCCTCTTGAGGAAGGTGAAAGAGGAGAGTGAAAAAGCTAGCTTAAAGCTCAACATTCAAAATCATGGCATCCAGTCCCATCACTTCTTGGGGAAGTGGAAATAGATGGGGAAATAGTGGGAACAGTGTCAGATTTCATCTTCTTGGGCTCCACAGTCACTGTGGATGGTGACTGCAGCCATGAAATTAAAAGACACTTGCTCCTTGAAAGAAAAGCTATGACAAACCTAGACAGCGTATTAAAAAGCAGAGACATCCCTTTGCCAACAAAGGTCTGTATACGTCAAAGCTATGGCTTCTCCACTAGCCACGTATGGATGTGAGAATAGGACCATCAGGAAGGTGGAGCGCCGAAGAATTGATGCTTTCAAACTGTGGGTGCTGGAGAAGACTCTTGAGAGTCCCTTGGGCAGCAAGAAGATCAAACCAAACAATTTTAAAGGAAATTAACCCTGAATATTCATTGCAAGGACTGGTGCTGAAGCTGAAGCTCCAATACCTTGGCCACCTTATGCAAAGAGTTGACTCATTGGAAAAGACCCTGATGCTGGGAAAGATTGAGGGCAGGAGGAGAAGGGGATGACAGAGGATGAGATGGTTGAATGACATCACTGACTCAATGGACATGAGTTTGAGCAAACTCCAGGAGATAGTGAAGGACAGGGAAGCCTGGAGTGCTGCAATTCAGGGGTCACAAAGAGTCGGACTCGACCTACCAACTGAGCAACAATAAAACCCTCTTATGGAAATAGAGCAGCCAAAACCACATGCCCATGGGTAGCACTTATTGAGAAACTAGAAACCCCCTCAGTCTCTAGTGAGACTGAGTCATTCACAAAAATTACCAGGCTGTGGTAAAAGGAGAACAAAAATAAACCAGGTTCCTGCTGATGAGCAAGAAGCCAAAATGAAGAAGAATAGTGGGTATCAGGGCAGTGTGATTAGTCCCACAGATACTCTGTCTTCTGATAGTAGTTATGAATAGAAACCAAATAGTAATTGCTAATAACATGTAGGTGACCAACCCTTGAGAGCTAAGGCAGAGAGAAGGAAGGATGCCATTGTACCTTGTCTCTGGTTCATTGAGTTTCCTGGGGCTGGTGTGTGATCATCTTGGGTAAAATCATTTAACTAAACCATTTTTGCTAAGCTTTCATGGGGTCCTTTCTCTGAATGGTGTCTAGTGATAAAGCCCACTGGTTTATGCCTCCTGCAAAAGTTATTGTTATTCCAGAACAAAATAGGTGAAATATTGATGGAACTGCCATGAAGAACCTATTTCCAGGTGGCCTCACATCTCCCTTTCAATGTGTTTTAAAACTGTTTTCACCTAAAAGCAAATAGCAGAAAAGGATTGGAATTAAATCCCATACAAAAGCAGTGTAAGGAAAGAGAGAATAAGGAACAGAATGGCATCTCTTCAGACAATAAAAGCAAGTTGGAAAAGACAGGCCCACAAAACAGATAAAAACTGTAGCCTATCATTTCAAAGTGGGTGAAAAGATGGTAGGAAAAACAATGCAAAAAGTGAAAGAACATGGATTGTGAAGGGAATGGCAAGTTACTATTTAATGGTTACAGAGTTTCTGTTGAGGATGGTGAAAAAGTTCCAGAAATAGTAAATGCTGATAAATGCCACTTGTGGGTATTTGGTGGATTTATTTCCATGAAAGGGTTTGGGGAGATTCAAAAGCTGTTCTGCTGGGCCCATCTTTCTGAGGTCCTGCTCAATGTTTTGATATAATTATTTTGAATTTGGATAGTGGTGATGATTACACAACATCATGAATGCATTTAATGTCACTGAATTGTATACTTAAAAATGGCTGGAATAATCAATTTTATGTGTGTTTTACCGTAATAAGAAAAGATGAAAAAGCAGTACAAGTCAGAATTAGGTAAGATAACAGAACTTAGGACAGAATTCAAAATAAAAGAAATAAATTCATAAATGAAGTCTGTTTAAAATAATACAAGAGTATATAATGCCTTAATAGAAACAAGAAAAAGAGAAAAATATTATAATTTATTTATTTATTGTTGCTGCACGAGCTATTCTTTAGTTGGGGTAAGCAGGGTCTAACTTTTGTTGCAGGGTGTAGGCTTCTCACTGTAGTGGCTTCTCTTGTTATGGAGTACAGATTCAGTAGTTATGGCACATAGCATGAGGGATCCTCCTGGCCCAGGGATAGAACCCATGTCTCCTGCATTGGCAGGCAGATTCTTTACCACTGAGTCACCAAGAAACCCGAAAAAGGAGAAAACTTTTTAAAATAAGATGCAAAGAGTTCTAGAGAAATGGTAAATATAAAAAAAAAGATAGGCAGAAAAGAGGACAATCTATAAAGAGTAATATAAATATGTAGAAGAATCTATTTTACTATAAAGTTGACATCTCAAATCTGTGAGACAGATTAGTCAATAAATTGTGATATATGCATGTTGGGGTATAAATATTTCTCTGGAAGCAAATGTCTCTGAGGAGGGAAATGTGTGGCTTGCGAACTTAGGGAATAGGGTGAATTTCCATTGAATACGCTTGTGTATCTTTTCTAACGCTTTGTCGTGTGAAGTGTGCCTGAATTCTAACCCCAGCTCCCCCAGTTGCTAGCTCTTAATCTTGGGCAAATTCTTCCCACTCTCCACACCTCTTTATCTGTAAAATAAGGTCAATAACTTAGCCTGATGCTGCCTGGCACTAGATAAACTCTCGATAAAAGGAAATTATTAGTGGAAACCACCCAAATATCCACCAATGGATGAAAGGATTTTTATACTGGATTATGCAGTCATAAAAAGGGGAGATGCACCAACACCAGCTACCACATGGAGGAACTTTCTTGAAAACATTACACTGAGAGAAGCCAGACACGTTGGTCACATTTACACTATTTCCTATACATGCAGTGTCCAGGAAAGGGCAAAACCATAGAGACACAAAGTAAATTGATGATTGCAGGGGCTGAAGGAGGAGGGGATGAGGAGGGCCTGCTGATGGTTAAGAGGGTTTCTTTTTGGGGTGATGAAAATGCTATGGCTTAGATACTGGTGATGATGGCATGCACAGGCTCGTGAATGTTCTAAATGGCACTGAAGTTGGAGTTTCAAAAGGCGAATTTTAAGATATGTGAATCATATCTCAATAAAGTAATTTACAAATGAAAACTGCCAATTTTCCTACAGTCACTATCCGCTGTTTCCATCTCTCCCTCCTTCCCACGCCCACCCTCTGCCACGCCCCCCAACCCCTGGCCCGCATTAACCCCAGTCCCCGACTCCGCCACCCACCCCACCACTACCCACGCCCGCTCCTCATCTTCACGCCCTTGAGCTGCCTCTCAAGGAACCTCTGGACTGCAGGATACCTGCAACGTGTGGCTGCCGGAGCAGCGACCTACTGCGCATGTGCCTACCGCTCTCGCCCGTGAAAATGGACCCTTCCAGAGGATTTTTTCTCGTGCGCTTCAGTTGATGGCGATGTCTTGATGGCGTTATTTAGAGAAGGCAGCACGCGCACGGGTCAATGGAGGAAGCCCCTCAAGTTGACGTTTGGGCCCCTGCAGAAGTTTGATCTCTTCCACCGGAAACCTCCGGATACTATGCTCTAAAAGCCAGGTTGGCGGCCTACTGGAACTTGCAAATACTGAGGACTTCGGGGGGCCTTTGGGCCTCAGATTGAGGCCTTGTACCTCCGCATGCGATGTGCCCTCAGCCCGCTGCTGAACCTCACCAAGCCGTGGCAGAGGAATACTGGCCCTGCCTGTTGTTGCCAGGGTCCACCCAACAGCGTATTGCCGCCCCGGTGCCTAGGCGTTGAGTAAATGGTGCTTTCTATCCCAGGCCCTGTTGCTGAGCCTCTTGCGGCAGCAGTTCACTTGGCCCTCGCCCTCTCCTCAGCTGCCAAGATAAGGCTGAGCCCTTGCCACTCATCCGGTAGACTTCCCAATTCCCCTCTGTCATCACACTTAGGTAACTCAGACCTTTCAGAGGGGTGTCCTGACCCTCTTGAAATACCTGTCTGGTGGTGGTGAGACATAAGGCCAATGTCAAGGAGAGACTTTTTCTGTTTCTCCTCGTCAAACTAGACTCATCTTCTGTCATCTTCAACTCGACTCAAATTTTGTTCTTTCAATCCTAACCTCAGATCCTACTTTTTACTTCTACCATTTCCCCGACTCCTGCTTCCTTTTATAAATCTGTAAAATCTCTTGGCCTTCCTAGCCCTGGCCCAAGTTCCTTCCTCTTTCCTCAGGTTTTACACGTTTTCCCTCTTCTCTCATCCAACATTCAGTCCTTCCTTTCTTGGGCAGACTTTGATTCCTGCCCCAACCAAAAAAAAAAAAAAAAGGCACAGTTGACATCATCTCAAATTCAAAAGTCTTCTTTATTATTTGTCTATTAACTCTATTATATTTGTTCAGTTTTAAGTTTTAAAATATATCAGAATAAATAGAGAAATTTATATCTATACATGGAAAAGCAACTGGTACCCCAGGTGGCACCAACAATCCTAGCAGCTCTTACATGGCATACCCATAGTACCGAGCAATTTCCATCTCTTTTTCCCTCTCAATGAAATATTGCACTTTCCCCAAAGAGGTGTATTTAGCAGCATTCTCACGCTCTAGTTGAGCCTGCCTCTTCATGGCCTCCCGCTCTGGCCGCTGCTCTTTTGTGATGGGCTTTGACATTACTGGCTCAGGCACATTGGGTTTCCTCCAAGGAATTGGTTGGAAGCGGAAGTCTTGGAGTAGAAATTGGGTTTGAGGCTTGGGTGGGGACTGGCGCTTGGTCACAGGAGGGGGAACAGACTCCCGCTGGAGAGAAGTGCAAGATGAAGTTTTGTAGGGTACAGGCCGAGGAGCAACAGACTGAGGGACACTAGGCCAGGTAGGTTTGGTCAAACCCGGTTGGGTTGGATTGGTCACAGTTGTCTGAACTGGTTTGGCAGGACCTGGCAAAGATGCAGGAGCTGGGCGGGATGCATTGACTGCAGCAGGTTGAGCTGAGTTAGTAGAACCAGGCCAGGCAGAACAAGCCACAGCAGGCCGATATGAGGCCACAGGCTGTGGCCTCCGAGGAACAGGTCGAGCCTGAGGCTTGTCCAAGGTAGGAAAAGGCAAAGGTACTAACTTGACCTTCCCAGGAGGAGGCAGCTCACACCGTGCTGGAGATAGACACTCTTTTTCAGCACCATCATCTGGTTTCTGGGCTTTGACTTGAGTTTTGTCAGGACCTTTACCCTCACATGGGGTATTGAGCCATGACTTAATAGCAGGGGATGGCTGGGGGTCTTTAGGGTTGCTTGAATTTCCCAGGACCCGAGAGGAATTGAGCCCAGTTTTCTTATCACTCTTCTTCCCCAGTGCATGAAAAACCTGCACAGACTCCAGCATGTGCATGCCTAGGCAGCTTCGAGGCTTTTTAAAGTTCTCTTGGCTAAAGTCAGGTTGGTTTTTCTTCCGCTTCATCTTGGGAATGCTTGGCTTCTCCTCTGCCTTGACTTTGTTCCCTGATGGCTTATTCTTTTCAGCCTTCTTTTTTTCTCTGGTTCTCTTGGTCTTTTCCTGCCCATGGCTCTTAGCTTTGTTGATCCTGCCGGATGCAGCTTTCTGAGCTTTGCTGTTCGACTGTTTGACTGTGTTCACAGGAGCCTTGTCACCGACTGCAGCATTGCATGTAATCACTTCTTCCCCTAACAGGCACTCTGGGTTCTTTGGCTGGATTTTGGCCTTGGGAGCATCACTGACAGACTCAGAGGCTTTATGTTTGTTCTTCCTGGGTTGATCAGAGGGCACCTTTATGACATTTGGCTTTTCCTGCACCTGATTTACCTTAACAGCGCTGGTATCTTTGGCTTTGATCAACTTTGGAGCTTCGGATTGATCAAGGTCTTTCAAAGAATGAAAGAACTGGGGAAGGTGAATATCCTCTACCAGTGTAGCAATGTCTGCAAAGCCACTGCTAGAGTCAAACCCATTTTCAAGTGTCCCTAAGTCCTCAAAACTCAGGCTGTTCTTTCCCAGATTCTCATTTTCAGAAACAAGTTGCTCCTCTTGGCTGAGGGGATCAATGCTGGCCAGGAGCTCGTGAATATCAGAGATTTCTAAAGGCACTAGCGGAGGATCTTGGTTTTCTATTGGAATCTGGTAAGCATCCAGAGGCTTTGAAAACTTAGTTTTAATATCATCCAAATTCTTATTATCTGTTTGTTCCTGGCTTGGAACTGGAGGCAGTGCCAGGAGATTACTGGCACTCTGGACTGGAGTTATCATTGAAATGTCCCCAAGTTCAAGTGGTGGATTACTCTCAAGTATCTGGATATTTCTGCTAATGCAGGACCTAGGGAATTCTGAAGTTTCTGAGAGACAAAATGTCTGGCTTGGAAGTTGCGATCCCAGGGAAGTCTCCATCACTACAAAGGAATCAAGGAAGAAGTCAGTCCCTGGTGAGTGAGATGCTCCCTCCACCCCCAGACACCAGCACAGTAATCATGTACCTTTCAATGACGGGCAAGGCATTTCTACTACCTAGTCTTAAGGACGGTGGACACTGTCTTATGCTAGGAGCTAAGAGGTGGCTGTTCTAATCCTTACTGGTGATCATTTGATGTCACTGATTTTTGGCTTTCTTTGTATTCCATAGGGATCCTATAAACCAAATTAAAATGAGTCCTATTTTTAAAATATAACATGTCTTACAAAGCCTAGCATTCTCATGTAGAATCCTTTCAATTCTCCCCACTTTCCTGAGAGACTAAAAACACTTCACACCATGAACTATGGAGAGGGAGTAGAGCTCTTCCTGGTAAAATAAATCAACAAAGAATCTTCAGCCTGCCTGCTCCGGACAGGATCTCAGACCACAAGGTCTTAAATCTTGGTATAAAGTAAGGAAGTGAGGCACAGTTAAACTGGCACTATCATAATATGAGTTCTGAAACACCTCCCAAGAAGACTATAGCAATAGATCAGGGAAGGGAGTGATACAGTGTGGTAGTACAGGGGGGCTGATCAACTAGAGCACTGAAAAACGTGGTACCTTTTGGTACGCGCTCGTGGTGCTGGAGAAGACTCTTGAGAATCCCTTGGACTGCAAGGAGATCTAACCAGTCCATCCTAAAGGAAATCAGTCCTGAATATTCACTGAAAGGCCTGATGCTGAAGCTGAAACTGCAATACTTTGGCCCCCTGATGCAAAGAGCTGACTCATCTGAAAAGACCCTGATGCTGGGAAAGATTGAAGGTGGGAGGAGAAGGGGACGACAGAGGATGAGATGGTTGGATGGTATCACCGACTCAATGGGCGTGAGTTTGAGTAAATTCCAGGAGCTGGTTATGGACAGGGAGGCCTGGCATGCTGCAGTCCATGGGGTCGCAAAGAGTCGGACCCAACTGAACGACTGAACTGAACTGTGGTTCTCTTACATGTAGCATAAATGACCTTTACAGTGTGCAACCTTCCACCTGCATTAGGTGTTCTTATATACAGTCTAAAAACAGAGCACTGAGCAAAGGTCGTGGTTATTAAAGTCCCGGGATCTAAATTCTGTCTATACGCCACTTCCCAGCTGTAGATTTGACCCCATTTTTTGAATGCTGAGCTCATTCTACTTTCTTGCTGTTTGTACTCACCTTGAAAACCTGTTTCTGTGATGGGCTGAGCAGACACAGAGTAGTAGATTCCAGAGGTAGAAGCTGGTGGTAGGATATCTGTGGGCTGAATCTCCTTTAGTACCATGACCATTTCTGGTTGGGCAGAGGTCCTGCCTCCTGCGTGCGACACAGAGCCATAGGACTGCAGGCAGGGGCCAAGCTCTCCAGATAGTAAAGGCCCCAGTGTGCCTTGGTGACAGTAATATACCTGGCCTCTTTCCTGGGGGGTAAGTGACAGGCTGTGTCCCTGATTTGGAATCTGAGATGGTGTTCCCTGAACAAGGTTGGCGGAAAGAGATGGATACAGAGGGACCATGCTAGTGACTTCTGACGTTTTGTCATACTGGGCTGGCATAGACATGGAGGAAACAGCTGTGTCTTGGTCAATGACTGTCACAGTGAAGTCTCCAAGTGAAGAAGACTTCTTCTCAGTGTCCCACTCAAAAATACCTGGATAGGAAGCAGCTGAAGTGGAGAGCTGGCTCTGGCCAGCGACTCCAGATAACATAGTTGTGCTGGAATGTTGGTAAAGGTAGGCACTACCCATGAGTGGCTGGAAAGAGGTGCTGGAGCCCGCTGGCAATAGCCATGCTGAACTGAGGGCTGGAGCAGAGACCCTGGAGAAGTTGCAGACACTTCCTGTGAGGGAAGCTGTGTTGCTCACCACAGGAAGAGAGAGCTGCAGAGAATTCTGAGTTCCAAGTACAGATGGATTTTGGAAATTTTCTGTAAGAACAAGAGGGTAAGAAAAAGATGAGTGAGACTGATAAATTCTCACTGTGTTTTGAGGAACAGCATTATCTTAAGGTTCTTGCTATCAGACACCTCTAATATCAATACTTTCTGAGAAACCCAAAATCAGGCAGTTATGATGGCCGTAAGGGTTGGAGCAGTTTGACACTTCCTAATGTTAACTGCCTGTGCTCCCGTCTTGGGCATACGTTGTGCAGAAGACCCAAGTGGTGTGGTTCAGACATTGTTCTCCAGGCAGGAAATATCCTTCTTCCTGCCCTATCTTTCCCTTAAGCCTGCACTAGTATTGACTTGCATGCTGTTTCCTAAAATTGAAGCATTTTCGAACTAGGAGGTCCTTAGAGAACTTCTGTTCTCATAGTTTCATTTCATGAGTAAGGAAACTGAGGCTAAGAGAGTTCAGATTGACTTGTTCAAGTTCTCTCATTATGTTAGTATCATTCCCAGGTTTCAGAACATAAGTATCCTGACTTTCTTGCCAGGATGCCGATCTGAGCATGATGTGGCCAGAAACCAGGAGAAATTCAGCTTATAATGTAAGCATTTTTTTGTCCATTAGAAAACAGTATAGCTATTACTATTGTAATCCTTAGTGTTTCAATTTGCTTACACATTTCCCTCACTGTTACCTGGAGTCCAGTAATAAATTTAGAGGGTCATCTTTACCCTCTTCAAGCCTGACTTCTCATCCCACCTCAAAATGATTATCTGAAAGTGAATTTCTGAAATGCCTTTTGAATGAAAAAAGTTATTTAACTCTCTGAGTTTCAGAATACTTATCTATAGAGTGGTTATAACAACAAAAGTAATAATAGCAATAATAAGTAAACATGGATAATTAATACAATACATAATAAAGAATAATACATGAGTAAATGAATAAATTACATATGATTTGTATGGAGGAATATTTAATAAGTCCTAGAAAGACATATAAAAATCATGAAAAACGTATTAGTCAATGTATATATACGTGTGTAATATAAATATGAAAACTTCGGTATGTGGCAAGTGTTAAAGCATAGTAAGTTTCATGATAAATGAAGTTCTGTATCAAATATGCAATATTATGAGTGAATATTGCTCACTTTATCTTGGTAAATACTATTAACGAAAAGACAGAATATAGGTGACTTTGAATGAATTCCTAGCCAATACATACTGACAGAGAAGATATATCTGTAAAAAATGTATAGCAAGCTACAGAATGCAATAAATGTGAATGTATAGGTAGCCCAATATATGTAGATAATTATTTCAGTAAAAAAAATGGTACAAAGCAGACAGCAAAATAATGTATAAAAGAATTTCATTATTGGGCTCATTCATGTTTTCATGCAGCAAGTAACAGGTACTAAGTCTAGTAAAAACATGTATTTCAATGAATATAACTATATCACAAGCAGAAAGGAAAACTTAAAAAGTATCAAGACGGTTTTCATATTTATCCTAGAACTTAGATTATAATCATCTTCAACATCCAGAAGGATGATATTCCAAAGCCTGAAAGAACTATCTTCACTAGAATCCAGTTTAAAAAAGATTTTTAAATGTGGGAAAATCCAAAGGACTCCACAGCAATATTTTAGATAAATGCAGATTTTTTTTCCTTAGCAGCACTGTGCAGTCTGGCAGTGAAAGCGCTGAGTCCTAACCACTGGACCATCAGGGAATTCCCTATATGTGGAATTAATGATGCAGGGTTTGCCTTTTTGTTTTTCTTCTTAGGTAGCCAAGCTCTAAAAATGGATGATGGCTGTTGGTCAATGTGCTCTCTGTGTTAGGAAGGAAATAATTGTAAAGATCAAAAGCAACCTTGACTTAGAACCTACTAACACACAAAAGAATTAGTCCTTCTGATTTAAGTTAGAAAATATCATTTAAAAATGTTATTTTTAATTGGCAAAATGTCTAATAGTTTCAAAGTCAGAATGAATGAAACACTGAAAATCAGCCCCCCTAGATAATCACTTTTGTTTCTTGCTTGTAGGAAGTATCATTTCTAAAACATATTTCTAAAATATTTATATTCAAAATTGTCAAGTGTCACCTGTGTTGAGAGAGGCAATAAAAGAAAAACACTGAGTATGATTTTTCTGATAAGCTGTTTTTCCTGGTGATACCTTATTCTGGCCTTACTTTCCTTCCTAGTCTATTAATAGAAGCATTTGCGAAAATCAACAGTATTTTGCCCTGCTCTAAGCAGATTGCTGTCTGTGCTCTATCTGCTTTAATTTAAAATCTTTGGATCCTGTCAACATTCCATCCCAAACTACTTTTTTCTTGAGAACTCCTCCTTGCTTTCCCTCCTCATTCTTATATTTTCTCCTTACTCTTGGTTCCCATTGGCCTCTGCCGATGAAGCCAGTCCTAAACTTCCTTATGTTTGACTACACACCTCCCATTAGCCCAGTGCTCTCCATTTTCTCTCCTTGTTTTCTCTTTTCAACTTATTTAGGTAGGAAACTCCAAAAATAAGTGAATATTACTTTTTGAGCAGCACTAAATTTAAAATAACTAAAACTGAAATATTAACTGAGGGTGACCATTACGGGTGAAACATCTCAGGATATACTGCTAATTTTCTACACCACCTGGCTTTTCTCTGTTTCTGTTGAAACACTCTTCAGAAGTCTCTGATTTCATGTTCTACATGGGTACCTTTTGAGATTCAATATTGAAAAGAAAAGGACCAGAGAGATAGACCAATGTAGCATCCTAATGTAACACTGGATGTAACATTAGATGAGGAAAAAACAGACCTTGTGAGACAGTGACTTGTCCAAAGTGTCCAAAGTCACAGAGATAGTAAATGTCCAAGTCAAAACTGAAATTAGGTCTCCAGATTTCTAGTTCAATACTTTCCTTCATTATTCCATTTTGAATCTACTACTAAATTAATGGGCAGATAAAAAATCTAATGAAAAACTTTATAAAGTTTCTTTCCATACCTGACATGGTCAGAGAAGAGGAGGAAAGATTAACTGCAGATACAAGGGAGGAGGAGATGATGCTAGAGGATGTCTTGAGTGACGGCAGCTAAAGTGGCATGTGTCCAGTACAAAGGTCACTGGTCACTGGTAACTGGTCACTTGCTATGATCCAAATTTATTTACAAACAACTCCATGGAAACCCCAAGATTCTACCAGGTGGTAGTAGGTTTGGTGGGAGAATGATGTCACAAAGCAGGCAGTTTAAAGGTACGATATAGCCAATAGGGAAGTCAGATTGCCAATAAGAAGACAGGATTGGATGGAGAAAAAAGGTGTAGGAAACACCTAAATGTTTGAGCTTTGGGGAGGTGAAGTCTTCCAAGACAGATTTACTTCCCTCAGGCTCTTCCATGAAGGAAATCATTGCAACATTTCTTATAGATGCTTATTAATATAATTAACATAGCTACTTATATTCTACATAGCATTATATTTTATGTTATACACTTACAGTTACATATATCTTGGTTAATTAATAACCTTAGAGAAGAAGGAAAGAGCCATCCAGTTTGAACTATTATAGTTGTTCTGAAATCCTATCAGTTTATTTAATTAGTGAACTTGCAGTAGCTTTTAAGGAGCAAAGGAAGGGATTAAGAAGCTCTTTCTGTAACTTTGGTAAAGAGTGGGGCGAAGTTGGTTGAGTGCACCTTGTGGAGAATGATGTGGTCCAAGTTTCTTCTCTTTAGTTTCTTCTCCTTGACCCCTCCTTTTCTTGGGCTGGGCCAGGCTGGACTTGCATTTCTCTTCTGCCCTCCATTTTTGTTGTTGCTGTTTTAGGCATTGTTTCTGGGACAACTCTTGATCTTGCATTCTTACCATCTTGCTTGTTACTTCCTGTCAACTTCCAGCATCAGGAGTCTTCTTTTCAGTGCTTGATGCTTCACAAAATTGACTCTGCCCAGTGGGAGCAAATACCAGAGAGCTTAGGACACACAGCTGGTTGCAGACCTTTTCTCTTGCAGCCTTTGGTTGCAATTCTTTTGACCATAATTTGCTACCTCTGGTTCCTTGGGCCACACGGGCATCCTGACATCCAGCTCTTTTATATACGAGAGGCATTCTGGATACTGTCCCTTTTCCTTCCCACGTAAGTATATCCAGGGTGGCAGTTACTGTAGCCTCCTCCCCCTTGCAAACAGCCACTCTAGAATCTTGGACCTCTGGGATTCTCTCTTGCATGCTTGGGTGTGAGGCCAGGCAAAATGAACAGGAGAATTAGATATAGAAGAGGACATTTGTGGAAAATAGACTGGGGGGGGATGCTGGTAAGGTGAAAGGGCACAGGTTAAAAGAGAGTCATGTAGATTTTTCAGTTTCTTAGTGGACACACTTTGGCCTCACTTTGTATTAACAGAACCAACAATTTTAGATATAGATATATTTATGTAGCCTGACAGTGCAGCAACTGCCATGAATTCTGTACACTAAAAAGAATAATCTTACATATATTTTTCACTTTATGTCATATTACCTTATTTATATCATTAATTTGTGTTTATAGAATACAGACTTTTAAAATGCTCTGGTTTTGCCTACATGGTTCTTTCTTTGTCATATTTTTAAGGAATCCAATGTTGTAAGGCATACTGCATATTTATTTTGAAGCATCATGAACTAACTTGACCTGATGGATTTTGTGGAAAAACTTTAAAAAGTGTCTGTGAAAAAGGCATTTTGTTGAATTGCGCTGTGCACCCAAGTGGAAGGAGCAGCTATCTGCTGTCAGCCCGACTTGGCCTCGAGTGCCTCTGCTTTCCCCCATGGTTAATGCTTTTCTCACTAACCACTCTTGTGATTTTGATAATGTGAGTTATGGCTGAGTTCCTAACGACTTAGATGTGGGGTAAGCTGATTTGTAGGAGGAAATCTATGGTTCTATTTATTTTCCTTGGTAGTAAGCTTTCAGGGGTGCAAAGAGAAATCTATCTGGGGACTTTGCTAATACCAAGATGGTATCTCATAGATGGGATCTCCGAAGACACATATTTAATTTATACGTGGAGAAGGAAATGGCAACCCACTCCAGTATTCTTGCCTGGAAATGTCCATGGACAGAGGAGTCTGGTGGGCTGAAGTCCATGGGATTACATGACTGAGCATGTGTGCACAAGGGTGGAGGGAAATGGCTTGGTAGCAATAAAGTGGTAGAACTAAAAAAAAAAAAATTATATGCTTGTTTTCCCTATTATGAAATATATGGGGGATGATACTTAGCTGACAAGAAATTGTGAAAGTTGTGGTGTACAGATGTGGCTTTGGCTTTTAAGTGTATATCAGGGTTTTTTTCCCCTAAGTTTCATACTTTAGATGGCCTATTTCCATGAGTCTAGTATGTGATGTGAGGCTAACAATATATACTAAATACCTGCAAGCCAAACAAGTCTCTCTTTCTCTATATTCCCATGGATATCAAGGGACTCGTGACTACTGCAGGTTTGGGTGGATGGTGTAAGATAGAGAGAAATGCAGTAAGACTAATTTTGGTAGCAATAAAATGTTTGCATACTAAAATGTTCAGTTCCAATATTCAATTCTACTTAGGAAAACTATGAGTTAGGCTTTTCCTGATTCCACCAAATCTAAGTAACTTATTTGTTTTCCTTAGTTCCAGTCATTTAACTTTAGCTTGCAATCTCAGCATCATCTTATCCTCTAAGTGAATCTTACATGTAGGAAGAAGAAATTAAAGAGTTCAACACTTTGGAACATCAACCCTTCCCTGACCTTAGGTCTTATTTTTTATTTTTTAAATTTATTTATTTTTAATTGGAATATAATTGCTTTACAATGTTGTGTTGGTTTCTGCCATACATCAACATGGATCAGCCATAGCTAAACATATGTCCCCTCCCTCTTGAACCTCCCTTCCACCTTCCACCCCATGTCACCCCTCTAAGTTGTCACACAGCATGGGGTCAAACTCCCTGCGTCATACAGCTAATCCCACTGGCTATCTATTTTACCTTTGGTAATGTACATGTTTCAATGCGATGCTCTTAATTCATCCCACACTCTCCTTCACTGTGTCCACAAGTCTGTTCTCTACGTCTGAGCCTGTATTACTGCCCTACAAATATGTTCATCAGTACTATTTTTCTAGATTCCATATGTATATGTTAATACATGATAGTTGTTTTTCTCTTTCTGACTTACTTCACTTGTATAATAAGCACTAGGTTCATGCATCTCATGAGAACTGACAAATTCATTCTTTTTTATGGTTGAGTAATGTTCCATTGTATAGATGTACCTCAACTTCTTTATCCATTCATCTGTTGATGAACATCTAGGTTGCATCCATGTCCTGGCTATTGTTAAATAGTACTGCTAAGAACGCTGGGGTACATGTGTCTTTTAGAATTGTGGTTTGCTCAAGTAGTGGGATTTCTGGGTCATATGATGGTTTTATTTCTGTTTTTTTAAAGAAATCTCCTTACTGTTCTCCACAGTGGCTGTATCAACTTACATTCCCACCAAGGTTGCAAGAGCATTCCTTTTTCTCAACATCCTCTCCAGCATTTATTGTTTGTACATTTTTTGGTGATGTCAATTCTGACAGTAATAAGGTGATACTTAATTTTAGTTTTGATTTGCACTTATCTAGTAATGAGCAATGATGAGCATTTTTCATGTGTTTATTAGCGATCTGTATGTCCTGTTTAGAGACATGCATGTTTAGATCTTCTGCCCATTTTTGGGGGGACTGTTTGTTTTCCTGATATTGAGCTGCCTGAACTGCTTGTATATTTTTGAGATTAATCCTTTGTCAGCTGTTTCATTTGCAATTATTTTCTCCCATTCTGAGGTTTGTTTTTTAATCTTGCTTATGGTTTCCTTTGCTATGCAAAAACTTTTAAGTCTAATTAGGTCCCATTTGTTTATTTTTGTTTTTATTTCCATTACTCTTGGAGGTGTGTCATAGAGTATCTTGCTGTGATTTATGTCAAAGAGTATTCTACTTATGTTTTCCTCTAAAGGTTTTATAGTTTCTGGTCTTACATGTAGGTGTTTAATCCATTTTGAGCTTATCTTTGTGTATGGTGTTAGAAAGTGTTCTAATTTCACTCTTTTGCATGTAGCTGCCCAGTTTTCCCAGCAGCACTTATTGAAGAGACTATCTTATTTTCCATTGTATATTCGTGCCTCTTTGGTAAAAGATAAGGTGCCCATAGGTGTGTGGGTTTACCTCTGGGCTTTCTATCTTTTTCCATTGGTCTATATTTCTGTTTTTGTGCCAGTACCATACTGTCTTGGAGAAGGAAATGGCAACCCACTCCAGCATTCTTGCCTGGAAAATCACATGGATGGAGGAGTCTGGTAGGCTACAGTCCATGGGGACGCAAAGAATCGGACATGACTGAGTGACTTCACTTTCACTTTTACCATACTGTCTTGAAGACTGTAGCTTTTACCATTATTCAGCATACTTTTGGAAGTCCTAGCCATGGCATCTGAGAAGATAAAGAAATAAAAGGAATCCATATTGGAAAGAATTAAAACTCTTTACTGTTTGCAGATGACATGACACTATACATAGAGAGTCCTAAAGATATCAGAAAATCACTAGAGCTAGTCAGTGAATTTTGTAAAGTTGCAGGACACAAATCAATACACAGATATTACTTCCATTTCTATACACTAACAATGAAAAATCAGAAAGAGAAATTAAGATATCAATCTCATTCACCATTACAACAAAAATAATAAAATATTTAGGAATAAACATATCTAAGGAGACAAAAGTGTTGCATACAGATAACTATAAGACACTGATGAAAGAAATTAAATATGACATAAACAGATGGAGAGATCTATTATGTTCCTGAACTGGAAGAATCAATATTGTGAAAATAACTATACTACCCAAAGTAATCTACAGATTCAATGCAATCCCTATCAAATTACCAATGGCATTTTTCACAAAACTAGAACAAAAAATTTCACAATTTGTATGGCAACACAAAAGACCCTGAATAATCAAAGAAATCTTAAGCAGAATGGAGCTGGAGGAATCACCCTTTCTGACTTCAGACTAGACTGCTGCTGCTGCTGTTGCTAAGTTGCTTCAATCATGTCTGACTCTGTACAACCCCATGGACAGCAGCCCACCAGGCTCCTCTGTCACTGAATTCTCTAGGCAAGAATACTGGAGTGGGTTGCCATTTCCTTCTCCGTCAGACTATACTACAAAGCTTTATTTTTATAGTTAGGGTGTTGTCTTGTCCTGTAGACTCATTTCCTGCATTTTGAACCCATTAGGTTAACCGAGATGTCTTGGTGTAACATAGCCAGTTCATCTACCTGCCAAGGCTCTTGTTAATTCACTACTGTCACATTTGGGTTTAATTAAATACTGAAATCCCTCAAATCCTTGCCAGATACTGTTATATTTTTTTAGTGTCAAATACTTAGATGTCTGGTGCACCAAATATCCTGGAGTCCTTTATTTTCCATTCCTGTATACTACAGTCAATCTTTCCCAGCATCAGGGTCTTTTCCAATGAGTTGGCTGTTAGTATCAGGTGCCCAAAGTATTGAAGCTTCAGTTTCAGCATCAGTCCTTCCAATGAGTAGTCAGGGTTGATTTTCTTTAAGATTGACTGGTTTGATCGCTTAGCTGTCCAAGGGACTCTCAAGAATCTTCTCCAGCACCACAGCTCGAAAACATCAATTCTTTGGTGCTCTGCCTCCTTCATGGTCCAGCACTCCCATCTGTACATGACTACTGGAAAGACCATAGCCTTGACTATATGGACCTTTGTCAGCAAGGCGATGCCTTTGCTTTTTATTACACTGTCTAGGTTTGACATAGCTTTCCTGCCAAGAAGCAATCCTCTTCTAATTTCATGGCTGCAGTCACCATGTGCAGTAATTTTAGAGCCCAAGAAGAAGAAATCTGTCACTGCTTTCACCTTTTCCCTATTTGCCATGAAGTGATGGGACTGTTAAGCAAGCTTTTTCACTCTCCTCTTTCACCCTCATCAAGAAGCTCTTTAGTTCCTTTCTGCTATCTGCCATTAAAGTGGTATCATGGGCTTATCTGAGCCATTAGGCACAAATACTTATACACAATATACAAGTGTGAATGTAAGCACTTGGAAAATAGCTAAAAGAGCCACACAAAGCACTCGGAGAGTGGGGAAACTCTCCTTGTCCCACACTATTGGAATTCTGAAGGGCGCACACACGAATTCATGGACTTGGGCGACCCGCCTCCGGCTAAGGACGCCATTGCAGCCGGCAGAGTCCTGTTTACTGATCAGGTCTCTCAGTCAGCCGTCGTGATGACGTCATCGCGGCAGGCGGTGGCGCATGCGCAATAGAAGGACCGCCTGGAGCTGCGTGGGTTGCTTCTTAGGCGTTTCCGGTTCGGGGTCGTGCCGGCACCCGGGTCTCTGGGCTGGCAACTTTTGTATTCTTGGCGTTGCGTGCGCGGCATCTTGGGGGTCACATGAGCCAGTGGCATCATGCCGGTGGTCACTGGGGCCAGGATCGCGTCTTTTCTGGACATTCGTCAGCCAAGAAGAAGGGCGGAAACCACATCCCCGAAAGGTAATACACGTCTCGGTCCTTGGGAGTTGCCCTTTAATCTCAGAGCCCCTGGGCCGGGTCTTCATCTCTTGTGCTGTCCGCCTGTCGCGTTTACCCCGGCCGGCTTGGATCGTCCGCCTGTGCTAGTCGGCATTGACCCGCTCGCGGCTGCGTTCAGAGTAGCTGAAAGGGACGGTGTGTGATGTTCTGATTTCTCCCCATTGTTTCAAAAGCGAGGCTCTGGTCATTGCTTTTCAGGTAAAATGCCAAAGGACTGCTATTTTAAGGTGAGACTGTCGGTGTTGGGGACACAAAGTAATTACCAAAATAGAAGCCCCTTCAATTCCTCAGGTCTTCCCTGGTGGCTCAGACGGTTTAAAGAATCCGCCTGCAATGCAGGAGTCCCGAGTTCGATCTCTGAGAAGATACCCTTGGAGAAGGGAATTGGCAACCCACTCCTCTATTTTTGCCTGGAGAATTCCATGGACAGAGGATCCTGGCGGGCTACAGTCCATGGAGTCGCGGAGTCGGACACTACTAAGCGACTAGCACTTTAAGTTTTCACCTCCAGTTCCTGAAGCTGTGTTGTTTTTGGCACAGAAAATGTAATAGGAACTGAGTTTCAGTGGAAAAAAAAAAAAAAAAACAACCACATCAATAGCGCTGAATTTTTCAAAGAAACAGTTCTGTGTTATTTGTGTTGTCTCCGGGAATCATAAAGGGCATAGTCTTGCTTCAGAACCGGTGTCATTTGAGAGATCTACCTCTAAACATTCAAATTAATTTTGAGACTTTACTCATATGTACAGTAAACCCATTTATTCCCTGAGACCTTCCTTTCTTCCGCCTCATATCCTTTTAAATCAACTCTATTTTACCTCCTGAATTTTTTTTGAATCTGTCACGTCTTCTTCATCCTAATACTGAACTTCTGCCCTCACTTTCTGTGCTTCCGATACACTGAGTTAACCTTACTTCCAACTCATCCTACAGAAATCAGTTCAAATATTACTTTTCACTGTGATTCCTAGCATTTTGTGACCTTCACAATCCCATTATTATCAGGTTTTCTTTTAAAATACGGATTTGAAGTTCCCTACTGAATTTGATGGCATCAGTTAAATGAGGACTAAGAATAAACTGGGAAGTGAAAGTATTGTGTTTAAACTATTTCAGTCAACCTGCTTGTATTAATGATACCTTAGTACTCAACACCAGGCCACTTTTATTAGGGAGTCAGAAGTTCTGGCCATCTTTGGTTTCAGATATACTTTGTTAAGACCTTTGCACTGTTTTGTTGCCTTTTGTCTGTGTTCACGATGGGAAAACTGGAACTAGGGAAGTAAAAGTTATTACTAGGTGCATTTGAATAAAATGCAAAGCTGAAAGAAGAGGAATCTACTGTAGAAGACTTTGATTTCCATTTTGAAAGTGCATTCATCCTATGCTGGGAGACAGGCTATATAAAATTTGCCTAACAAAAAATGTATTAATAGGTGGAAAGACTACCTCCCAGTTGGACAGAGGATGCCTGGGACTCGTTTCATTGCTTTCAAAGTTCCTTTGAAAAAGGTAAGCAAAAGTTGATATAGTATTTTTTCAAAATCTGAATTCACCAGATAGAACCCTAGTTCTCAACCCTGTTGTACTCCATTTTCCTCTTTTATACTTTTTTTTCCCTTTTTATACTTTACTACCCCCTTTACTATCCTGAAATGAATTCATAAATACAACCTAATTTCATAGGGAAAAATCAATGTAATGCTTTAACTATAAGGAAAGAGTAAATAAAGTAAACTATAATAAAGTAATGTGTACCTTGGGACTTCCCTGGGGGCTCAGTGGTAAAGAATCCACCTGCCAAGCAAGAGACACAGGTTTGATCCCTGGGTTGGAAAGATCCCCTGGAGAAGGAAATGGCAACCCACTCCAGTATTCTTACCTTGGAAATCCCACGGGCAGAGGAGCCTGTCAGGCTACAGTCCATGGGGTTGCAAAAGAGTCGGACATGACTTAACCAACTCAACAACAACAACAACACGGATATATATCTCAGTATGTATATATTTGGGCATGACTGTACCAGAAATAAAAAAAACAGTTGCTTGCACCATGAATGCAAAAAACTGTGGACTTTGGTAGTGATGCGTCAGTGTTGGTTCATGGATTCTAAAAAATGAAGCCCACTCATATGGAACATTGATCACGGAGAATGCTGTGGGATGGACAGAACGTATAAATGGGAACTCTATACTTTCTGCTCAGTTTTGCTCTAAATCTAAAACTGCTGTAAAACTAGTCTAATGATATATTTCAAAGAAAATGTGTTGCTGGGACTTGAATAACCAAACAGATCAATGGCAAAGAGTAGGTAAATAAGCCAAGTACATACAGGAATATTTAGCAATGAAAGCCATCCTTCATATATATATTCAAGAAGTATTTATTTATAAGTGTCTATTTACAGGCACTCTGCTTGGAGTTGACAGTACAGTGGTAGGCAAAACTGATGTGGTCCCTGCCTTTTGGGAGTTTAGTCTGTTTAGGAGACCAGCATGAAAGGAACAAATATAGAAATAAATATATAGAAATGCTTCCCTCTAATCTCTCTGGAAGAAAGGATTGTAATACAGCTTGTAAATTCCAGAGGAGGAAACTTAGCTTTGAATTTCATGTTAGCATCACAGGGCTTGAGCAAATGAATAATATAAGAATGGATTTTAAGCACATTTTTTTAAAATTTCATTCTCTGACAGAGTTTTGAAAAGCATCTTGCCCCAGAAGAATGTTTTTCCCCCTTGGATCTTTTTAACAAAATCCAAGAACAGAATGAAGAACTTGGACTGATTATTGACTTAACATATACTCGCCGCTATTATAAGCCAGAGGTAAATGGAACTTGCAGTTGAAAAGGACATTCTTTTTGGTACTATAATAATTTGTAGTAATTTGATGTTTATCATCTTATACTAAGGTGAATCCTGGCCTTCTTTCATGAGTAATAGTTCAAAAAGGAAAGTTGGTGGTTTCCTTAAGTACACATTTCTGATTTCTCTCTGCAGTGAGATTAAGAAAATGAAATTGAAGACATGAATTGAACTATACCATTTGGCAATAGGCTCTGAATCTGCTTAAGAATTGTATAAGCTCCCCTGTTGTGTAGTTTGAAAATGAAGTAAACTATTAGTAAGAATAGTAAGCCTGAAAGGAAAGAAAGTATATCCATTATGTCTTTATATGTTTAAGCATCACAATAAAAGGCAATTGTTCTCTAAGTTTTATGTTTTCTTTTCCTAAAATCTTTTGATATAATACAGAAACCTGTGTATTCTCTTGGCCCTTGTAGGACATATCAGTGCAAAAGAATTATCCTTCTTCTGATCTGTTCCATGGCCTTGGGAAACAATAACACCTAATGTTTGTTAATACGTGTATAGCATTTTGCCATTTAAAAAGTTCTTTCATATCCATTGTCTTAATTAATCCTCTCAACAATCCTTTGCTGTTGAAGTGGTGGTAGTACTAATATCTTCTACTGCACTTCCTCTGCACTTAGCTCAGAGGATAGACAATTACACCTACTAGTTTTACGGAAATGAAACAGATTCAGAAAAGGAAGAGTTTAAATTTGAACTTAGTTGTTCCTCTTTTTTTATTGTGGTAAAATATACGTAAATAATATTTATTTTAACCATTTATAAGTATACAATTCAGTGGCATTAAATATAGTCACGATGTTATGTAGCCATCACCAGTGTTTATATTCAAAATTTTTTCATCATCCTAAACAGAAACTCCATAATCGTTAAACACTACCAAGCCCATTTTCCCTCCCACCAGCCCTTAGTAACCTCCATTCTACTTTCTGTCTCTATGAATTTGCCTCTTCGCTGTACCTCATGTAAGTGGCATCTACAATATCTGTCCTACATCTGGCCTATTTCACAAAGCATAATATTTTCAAGGTTCATCATTGTTATAGCATGTGACAAAATGCCGTTCCTTTTTAAGACTTCATAAATCCTATTTTGTGTATATACCATATTTTGTTATTCTTCTGTTGATTGACACGTGATTCCACATCGTAGCTATTGTGAACCATGCTGCTGTGAACATTGGTGTACATACATTTGTTCAAATTGCAGCTCTCAGTTCTTTGAGATGTGCAGTGTCGGTCGGAGCAGAGTTGTTGGATTATGTTAGTTCTGTGTTTAACCTTTGAGAAACTCAAACTGTTTCCTACAGTTTCATAAACAATTATTGCAAATTTAAACATATACAGAAGTATACAAAATACTGAGTGTTCTTTGTATGTTGAGAATTCCATGAAATCATCTCACTATAATATTTATCAACTGATGTCTATCATTCTTCATTTATACCTCTGCCTGTTTCACTCTTATTTGATTGTGTAGCAGATCCTAGATAACATTTAATTACACATATGTATTTTTTGTTATATATATATATTTAAAATGTAGGACTTTTATTCCTTAGTATCATTCTTTAATATTATTAAATATCCAATCAGTGCTGAAATTTGCAGTTGTCTCCTAAATGTCATAAAAAGCTGTTTTTAAGAATTTTGAATTGGATCCAAATATGGTCCACATGTTACCTGGTATGGTCTTATTGTTAGGTCTCTAATTTTATTTTTATTTATTTTTTTTGTAGGTTCTTCTTCCATGTCTCTCTCACTTTTTTTCCTCCTTGAATTTTATTTTTTAAAGAAACTGGTTTAATTGTCCCATCTAGATTTTGATGATCTCATTTGTTAATGTGTTGTTAAACATATTCTTCAATGCTTTTATTTCCTGTAAATTGGTAGTTGGACCTAGAGGCTTGGTCTCAATGAAGCTTGGATGTTTTCTTTTGGTAAAGCAGTTTCATACATGAGAATGAACAGGTGTTTATAATTATAAGTGATGATGAATATAGGTCTTCTTCCGTGGAGACATATGGTTGTCTCTTTCTATGATATTAACAGTCACTGATGATTGATTCCTACATCCAGTAACTCAGTTGGAGCTTCAAAAAATGGTGAATTCTATAGTTCCTTTTTCACTTATTAGCTGGGGGTATTTCTATCAGGAGAAAATTCCCTGCATAAGCTATTTGGTTGCCCAGCTATAGAGGCATGATTTTCTCCTTTTATTTAAAAGTTTTCAAAATAATGAGATGATTCACAATACCCTCCAGTGGTGACCGGCTTTATTTATTTATGTCACCATGGACTGCATTGGGCTTCCCTGGCGGCTTAGTGGTAGAGAGTCCACCTGCCAATGCAAGAGACTCAGGTTAAATCCCTGGGTTGGGAAGATCCCCTGGAGAAGGAAATGGCAACCCACTCTAGTATTCTTGCCTGGGAAATCCCAAGGACAGAGGAGCCTGGCGGGCTACAGTCCATGGGGTCACAAAGAGTTGGACACCACTTAGTAACTAGACAAGAACGGTGGACTCCATTCCAGCTGTTCTAACTGAGGGCCTATCTTTGGCCAGTGGAGCTTCTCAGTGACTCTTGCATCCTTTTGACATGACATCAGTTGCTCCTAGAGTTTTTCAGTGGTTCGAGATAGGAAATGTGTGTGTTTGTTTTTAATATAAAATATATCATGGGTTCAAGGCTTTCCAGGTGGTGGTAGTGGTAATGAACCCCCCTGCTGATGCAGGAGACATAAGAGATGAGGGTTCATTCCCTGGGTCGGGAAGATCTGGTGGAGGAGGGCATGGCAGCCCACTCCAGTATTCTTGCCTGGAGAATCCCACAGACAGAGGAGCCTGGCAGGTACCGTCCATGGGGTCGCAAAGAGTCAGACATGACTGAAGCGACTTAGCACGCTCACACACGTATCATAGGTTCATACTGCTACTTTCCATTTAAGTTCAGAACTACAGAATTTTCCCTTAGCCTGTTCTATCTTTTATTGATAATCTGCTTTCTCCCACACCAAGAATGCCAGTTCTCAACAGTGTGTGAAATTTGCTCTATTTTCCAGTTCCAAGTTCTTTTGACCCTACTGTACCCTATTCTACTTCAATGAATCACAGCTGCTTTATGCTCTTGAAATGTAAGATACTAGGTAGAACCATTTTTTATCATTTTGAGTTATATGTGCCTTCATTCATATTGATTTGCTTTTGCATCCCTAGTAACTGTCCTTCCTGTAGTTTAATGGGAATCACGTGATACTTCCTGGTTAAAGCAACTTTGGGAAAAAAAGTCCCTTATCAGAGTGACTGACATACTTAGATTAATATAATGTCTTTGTTTATATTTTGCTTTCTCTAATTAATCTTTTGTTCTTTCCCTACAAATGAAATAATATCCATTCCATGGTTTTGCCTTCTAGGAATTACCAGAAAATATTCCTTATTTAAAAATTTATACAGTCGGGCATCAGGTTCCTGATGATGACACTATTTTTAAATTCAAAAATGCTGTTAATGGGTTTTTGAAACAAAATAAAGATAATGGTGAGTGGTTTTTTTTGTTTTTTTCTCTTTACCTGAATTTTGGTATGCATTTTAAGTGGGGTTGGAGAATTTTAATATTTTTAATAGTTCTGACATTAGGCCTATTTATTTGATAATATTAAGGTGGTGCTAACAGAGGCATTTTTCCTTTTTATGGTCTCAAGCAATTTAGTTTTGGGGTTTTTTTGGGGGGGGTCAATTCAATTTGGAAGGTGATTGTTCGGAGAAGTACAAACTGAACTAGCTTACTTACCTCTTTTTAAAAACTTTGAATGGGAAATATGTAATAAAATGTCCTTTTGTCCTGTTTCTTGGTTGAAAGGTATCAAAGGGAACACGGTGTTTGCTATGTTTTAAGACTGAGTAATCTCTTTGGAATGCCACTGACCCACATGACAGCTTGCAACCCCTCTGTGGGTCTTCTGCCAGCAATGGGCTAACTTCACTGTGCTCTCTGATGTCTGGATCTTGCTTATGATCCCTTGTAGTTTCCTCTGCTATAAATCCCTCCCACAGATGCCAGGCTCACTGATAAAGAGGGAGAGACTATACTCTCCACTCCCTAAAATTGGTAGACTCAGAAAATAAATTGGTTTAGTAAACACTGAGAGCCTATGAGGTTTGTTGTTAGGGCATAGGGAAAAAGGTGACTAGCAGTCTAGTTCACTAGAGACTTATGGTTATCTAGGAAGATAAGCATGTAGTAACTCTAAGACAGTAGGTTAATTATAATAAAAGAACCAAGTGCAGGGACTTCCCAGCCGTCAGTGGTTAAGACTCCATGATTCACGTGCAGGGGGCGCAGGTTTGATCCCTGGTCCGGGAACTCAGATCCCACATGCTGCGTGGTGCGACCAAAAACAAATAAACAAAAATAAAAGAATCGAGTGCCCCAGGAGAAACTGAGGAGGGCCTGACTGAGGGTCTGAGCTGGGCTTGGGGCAGAGGATCTTGCCGGAATGAGGAGAGGACAGACCAGGTATTGGGAGCAGGTACAGAAGGCACCGGACTAGAACTTGTGCAGCGGAGGGGCGGCCCCTGGGGTGACTAGAGGGCAGTGTGACCGGACAGGGAATTCATACATTCATTTTCTACAGAAATATCTTATACCCGTCTGAGTTGAAGGCACTATTCTAGGAAGTAGGAACAGAAGAGTTCTTGCCCTTACATACTTTACATTCTAGTGGCGGAGAGAGAGAAAAGTAATCATATGGAGTGTCAGGCGGTGGATGGTAAGTGCTCTGGAAAATAACAAACAAGATGAAGTGAGGGAGTGTGGAAGGTGACGAGGGAAGCCCTCTCTATTAAGATGTCAGCTGATCAGAGCCTTAAAGGAAGCAAGGAACAAGCCATTGGATATCTGAGGGAGTGGGGATGGGGTGGGACGGAGTGTTTTAAAGCAGAGGGAGTAGGTACAGATTCCTCGAGGCATGACTGTGCTTGGCCGGCTGGAGGAGCAGTAAGAAGGCCAGTGCGGCTGAACAGGGGCGAGCGGGTGAAGTCAGAGAGGTGGAAAGTGGGGTCAGAGAGGCTGGCAGGGGACGGGAGGGAGCTGGGTCACATAGCTCAAAGTTTGAACTTATAATTCAGTTGGAGAGACAGATTGATACTTGTTTATAAAGAGTTCTAAATTCTTTGCTAAAAATTTGGGGTTTATTCTATGCTAAATGAAGACTTTTAATCAACAGAGCAATCCAGCCAGGTTTATATTTTAGGAGATAACATCTTCCATGTGGCAGGTCAGTTGAAATAGAAGGGGTTAGAAGTTGGGCAGTAGTAATCCAGGCCAGAGATGACGAATGCCACACACTGCCTAGTCACAGACGTGCCTTTTGCAGAGATAAAACGTGTTGCTTTCTATTTACTTTCTCGTGTGTATATATATATACACACACATATATATATTTTTTTTTCTTTTTTTTTTAAGTGCTAAACTAAGAGATACTATGGCACAGTTGGAAAAATCTGAGACTCTATTCTAGTCTTTGTTCTGTTTGCCTGCTGTGCAGCTCGGGCTTAACACCTCAAGCCTTTCTCATTGTGATAGAAGAACAGTGCTGTGTTCCCGAGAACTCCACAGGCATCTAGACCCATGGTATGTGTGGAGCAGCAGATGAGAGTAGGAACAGAAGCACTTTGGGAACCCAAGAAACCGTTTGTTCTTTTCATAAATACTGTTGAGCATTAAAAGTGAAGGCTTTCCATTTGTTTCACCCAAAACAGATTTCATTCTTTTGGTAGCTTGTTTTGTTTTGTTTTTTCCCCACTCCCTTTTTCTATAGTCAAATCAGTTCATGATGGGTGTGCTCCAGTCCATACTATTGCATATGATTGGAGGCTATGCAAGACTTCCAGGAGGCAATGAATTTTGACTATATTAATTCTTTATAGTATGTTCCTGCTAAAACATATTTTTCTTCAGAGTTTTTCCATTTTAGGATAGTGGTGGTGTTCTAGTAAACAATAAATGCTACTCTTCAGAAAATTGTATAACCTTTCTTTAGGTAGCTACTTCATTTATTTAATCCCATATTTTCTGTTTTCTAGACAGACTTATTGGTGTCCACTGTACCCATGGTTTAAACAGGACTGGCTACCTCATCTGCAGGTGAGTTGCCAACCCCAAGAGGCAGACCATGTTTACATTTTTTGTTTACAATAGTAATGTCAGCTGAATGCAGAAAATGCAGTCAGTTAAAGAAATGTATGAAGTAGAAGCAGTCATGCCCTCGACTTAAGAGATTACCACCAGTAATAATTTAGAACATTTTTTTTTTTTAACTTAAAAAACACAGATAGAAGCACATATAATCGTCCCCTGATATCTGCAGGGGCTTGGTTTCAGGATATCCCATGGATACCAAAATCCTCAGATGCTCAGGTCCCCTGTGTAAACTGGTGTAGGATAGTCAGCCCTCTGGAATGAAACCTGTGGATACAGAGGACTGAGTCTACATGTGATTTCATGGTATAGTATTTAGATGTTCTGGTGTATAATTTAATATAATTTAATATATGGTAGACATCTTCCTATGAAATATTTGGAGACTTTGTTCTTTTTTAAAGGCTGCATTGCTTCTTTGCTTACTGATGAACAGAAAGTCAGAAGTTTTTGATATTATAAAACATTGAAATAATGAACATTCCTCTGTGAATGTCTTTGACTGTATATACTTTGTCTCAGATAGCCTCACTCTGAATGGGACTTCTGAATTAAAGAGTTTATGCCCTTATGCTTTTTGTGACTACCAATTTTTGTTTGTTCATTCAGAAAATATTGAGCATCTGTTGTGTTTAAGCTCTGTGCTGGGTCCTAGCAAAAAGCCTTGGGAAATTGCGGGAGCAGAGAGACTTTACCTACCCTTTGTGAATTCTGGCAGTCCAGAGAGGGAATAGAGATTCAAGAATTACACTCTGCATGTACAGTTACAACTCTGACAAATGCCAAGGAAAGGGACCTGGTACCACAAGAACATATTTTAGGGAGGATTTGACCTCATCATGGAGATTAGAAGTTTCTTTTTTCCCCCCCCCCCCCTTTTGGGCTTTTATTGAGGTTATTATTACATAGGCATGATTGATTAAATCATTGGCTGTTGGCAGCGGACTCAACTTCCAGCCCATCTCCAGCCCATAAAAGTTCCAACCTTCATACAATATTTCTGCTTCGAGAAAGTTTCTCTAGGGATGTTTGAGCTGATATCTGATGGAGGTGTAGGTGTTAACCAGACATTGGGGAGACATTTCTAAGCCTAAGAAATAAGAAAGACCCTGTAAGAGGAAAGCATATGCTCTGTTGGAGGAACTGGCCAGGAAGGCAGAGGTGTGGGGGAAGTGTGTCATTCAAATGGAGCTGCTCACTCGTGCAGGTTTGTGTTCAAGGTTTTGGACGTTAAGAGTATTAGAAAATCACTGAACTGTTTTTGTTGAAGGTGAGTGTACTTACATTTGTATTTTCACCCTCTCATTTGGCTACTGAGTGGAGAATACACTGAGGGGGTAAAGAGCAAGGAAACAAGTTAGGAGACGTTAGTAGAAACTGGGCATAATGGTGGCTTGGACCAGGATTTGGTGGTCACTTTGGTGGAAAGATGTGAACATATTCTAGAGATGTTTAGGCAACATCATTGTTTAGGCCTTGCTGGTGGGTTGAGGATGAAGGTGAGGAAGAAATAACTGTCAGTGATGGTGATTCCTAAGTTTCTGGGTCCTATAGTTGGTTAACAGTTAATATGTTAATAGTGTTTTTTTTAGATATGATGTTAATATTTTTCCTAATTTGTCTGTTACTTGTTGGTTCCTGATGAATAATGCTTAGTCATATTAAGTCTCCTGTTTTTAGTGTACAAAGCATTCTGATCAAAACTGACTGTTGTATCTTATCAGATACCTTTTTAATATTTGCCAGTTTGATCCTGTATTTTATTCTCTTTCATTTATTAATTGTTGTATTAATGTAAGTAAATACATTAATAGATTTTCTAAAGCTATGTCATCGCTGCATCCTTGGAATAAAGCCTTTTCATATATCATTCTTTAATAGTTACTGATTAGATATGCTGATGTTTTCTTAGGATTTTTATTTCCATATTTGTAAAGTGAAATTGGACCTTTTTTTTTTTTCAAAAATGATTTTTTTTTTCCTTTTTATTTACAATTGACTTGAATTTTGTTGTCTGTTAGGTATTTGATTGATGTAGAAGGCATGAGGCCAGATGATGCAATTGAATGTAAGTATGAGAGCTGTCACTGTTTTCCCTTTTTTTTTTTTTTAATCTGAAAGTAGAAATGTAGGTGAATTTTGCAAATTTTGGTAAAAGAGAAAAGTTTGTGATTCATTTGTTCTGACATAAAATAACCTTTTAGCAAAAGTTTTTAAAGGGATGTATCTGAAAGTAATGAGCTATGACAACCTGAATAATCAGTAAGTGGACTTCCTCTTTGATCCGCTTTCTCTGGGAAAGATTTGCTTTTTGTACACTTATTTCTAACAGTTCATCTTCTCCTCCAGTATTCAATAGATGCCGTGGACATTGCTTAGAAAGGCAAAACTACATTGAAGACCTTCGAAATGGTCCCATCAGAAAGTAAGTTGCATTTTATACCTGATATTTGTGGTTAAAAAGATCTATTTTTGTGTCATTTAAATTGCACATATCCATTCTTCTCGTAGCTCATTTACTTGCTGTAGGAAACCTAAACAAATAGGAGTGTGGGAGGGCAGGTGGGATTGTTTTTTTTCATGGGCCAAAATACAGTCACTGAACTGATACCAAATTTGGACACCAATAATATTTTGTGGAAACATTCTATTTGAGGAATTGGGATTCCAGTGTATCTAGAACAAGAGGTTTTGAAGATTCAACACATATGATGGAGCCAGTTTTCACAGCTACTAAGTCTTTTAACCGAAGACCTAAGCATAACATACATCAGACCCAAGGTTACCCAGAACCTCGTCATTTCCATACCTGGACTCAAGATTTACAGCAGTCAGAAAGGTATCTCTGCTTTCCTTTTGTCTAAAATTGAAATAGAAACTAATATTATAAATTAGTGCAAACACAGTATGATAATATGAAGAACTTGTATTTTCTTGCTGGTCAGTGTCAACCAGGAGGTATTGTTTTCTCCATGTTTTGCATTTAGGACTGGAAAATCAAGTATAGGATGGGGAATGGGTGATTTTTCAGAGGCAGTTGGGTTAAGATCTTAGAAATTTTCATTGATCCTTAAACTTAGCTTAAGACAATAATTTGATGTGCGTGCCAAAAAGGATCTTACATACTTGTCTGTGTGTGTTAGTCACTCAGTCACGTCCGACTCTCTGTGACCCCATGGACTGTAGCCCACCAGGCTCCTCTGTCCGTGGGATTCTCCAGGGAAGAATACTGGAGTGGGTTCCCATTTCCTCCCCCAGGGGGTCTTCCTGACCCAGGGATCGAACCCACATCTTCTGCACTGGCATGTGGATTCTTTACCACTGTGCCATCTGGGAAGTCTCCTTGCATTCTTAGGCTCCGTTAATAGTGGTACAGTTTTCAGAATAAGGAATGTTGTTTCATTTAAGAGTAAACAAAAATTAGGGCTTCCCACATGGCACTAGTGGTAAAGAATCCGCCTGCAGTGCAGGAGACATAAGAGACTCGAATTTGATCCCTGGGTTGGGAAGATCCCCTGGAGGAGCGCACAGCAACCCACTCCAGTATTCTAGCCTGGAGAATCCATGGACAGAGGAGCCTGGGGCTGTGGTCCATGGGGTCACAGGAGTCAGACGCTGCGGAATCGACTTAGCACAGCAGAGCACAATAAACGCAAATTATACGGAAAATAGTACAATGCCAGTAGAGAAATCTGCAGGAATTGAAACATAAGTCACACACATGTTTTTTTACTTGAGAAATAGGAAAAACCTCAGAACAATTAAAATAGCACAAGGCAGTCGAGGGTAGTGATGGTCAGGCTGGACCTGGATTTGCATCCGAGCTCTGCTGTTCACTCTCTGTATGATCTTGGTTAAGATCTCTAAATTCCTGTTCTCTTATCTGTTGGATGGAAATTTTAATAATATTATAAAATAAAATTTTTATAATACATACCTTGGGATTGTTATTGATTATTACATAAGTTTATTAAGTATTTTAGCACATTGTAAACTTTCCACTTTCAAAAGATGTTGACATTTTTAGAAGATGTAAACATCTCAAAGATTGTTGCTTCTGTTCCCAGGGACTCTGAAAATAGGTATAGCCCTTTTGAAACATAACTGTAATAGCCATTTTTATGGCTCATACCTGCTAACCTTGAGACTACAGAAAAACTTCAGAATATGGAAAAATCCATATGCATTTAATCATTCAACACATTTCTCTAAACTTTCTACTGTGCATCAGACTCTGAACTAAATGCTTAGGATAGAGTCATATATGTTCTGAAATGTTAATCCCGGCATTATTTACAGTAGTGGAAAAATTGATAGCAGCTTGCATTTCTAACAGTTAAGAATAGCTAAGTAAATTATGTATCCATACTGTGATATTCTGTAAAACCATTAAAAGTGAGAGCTCACTTATAAGAAGTGAAAATAATAGGTTATGATTCAATAGTCAAAAAAAGATGCAAGAGGAAAAGACCAAAAGAAAATATTAACCAGTTTAGTTAGATTAATTGGAATTGAGGGGTTTTGGGGGTGTTTACTTTTCTCAGATCTCCAAATTTTCTTGTATATGATTATATTAGATTTACTGGTATTAATTTTGAGACAGTTAAATTTTAATTTTCCAAATTTGCTGCATGTGCTGTGGCTAGAATTTCTACGTTTTGTAATTAATTTATATATGTATTGATTTCTAAGGTGAAAGCAGGTTCCTATTTTCAAAAATAAATAGCTCATTCTGTTTCGTGTCAACCCTGCCACACTTGGAGTGAAGATATCTGATGAGAATAGTGTGAGCGTTTACCTCTGTAGGGAAAGGTGGAAAAGGCTGCTGGGAACCTACAGTGTGCCCAGTCGTGGTGGGTGATTGAAAGACATTGTCTTAATTTACCTTCAAAACAGTCATGAAGATGGAGGGTATTTAATAATACCCTAATGCTCTATTTTATAAAGCACTGAGAGATCCAGAGGTTAAGCAATTTTATCTGCTAAAATCACACAGGTTGAAAACAGTAGAACCAGAGTGTCTATGTATAATTTTATAAAGCTTGTTATATACAGTTATTAAAACTAATAATGTTTTATTACTTTCATTTTAAGAAAATTTTCATGGAATCAGAACATTTACCAGAGATGCCATGTCCCTCCTCCTGGTCCCCCTGGAGAGGACTATTTCCAGAGGAGATACTCTTGGAATGTAAAGCCAAATGCCAGTCAAGGAGGCCCGAACCAAAGGTTTTCTCCTGGCAGTTACTACAGAGTACCCTATTCAGCCTATTGTAGATGGGCCAAGTGACACAAGCCTACCCTGGAAATCTGTCTGGAGACAGAGCAGGACTGAAATCAGCAAGTGACTTTTTGTAAGATCAGGTCAAATCAAGTTTATAATCTATTTTATTGCTGCCTTATATGTTCAAGCTTAAGGAAAAATTATATTGATACTTACTACTGCTGACAAATTTGCAGTATTTACAGCAGTGAAGGAAATAATCTGTCATTCCACTCTTAAATTTTTTTTAAAGGAAGATGATATTTTAGAACTGATAAAAGTAATAAAGAATATTCCTTGTAAATTAATGAAAAATTCTACCTTCGTTTTCTATGTATTTTTTCCTGACTAAACTTGTGGTGTTAGTGTGTCTGTCTGTATGTGTGTGTGTGCATGCAGAAACATGTTTTTGTCATATTCTGTTACTGACCCAATCACTAGGATATCTTTTTTCTCCTCCTAACTCCTAACTGTTCAATATTTTTGTTAAGATTTACCTAGGAGATAATCTCTTTAGAACCTAATCACTACTTGTGATTAGTTGTAGTATTTTTGTCATTAGACATCTCTTTCATTGTCAATCTGTTGTTTTATTGGCAGCTTCCTTTCACTAAATTTTCAGATAGGCCATCTAACACAGGAATGGATAAACTTGGAGAGTGTCAGTTGAGCAGGAAAGCCCAATCGATACACCTAAATACTTAATGCTGAGTAATTTACCTGACAGGGTAACTGTTATCAATTGGGTAGAGCTACTCAGAAAACTTAAAAACTTTTGTAGACTGTAAAGATTGCTTGATGAACAGAATAAGATGTGACATTTAAAGCCTGCGATATCCATGGAGACTTGCATGGCTCCTTAAGTTATTGCTTTCCTATTGAACGTAACCTGCTGCAGTCTTTTTCTACTAGCCTCTCACCGTGGGATGGTGCCTGACCTTGACTTTTTCTAAGTTATCTCTTAGCTGGTTTTACCTCTAGAACACACGGATGGATCATTTGGGAGGTATTAATTATTTTTAGTTGCAGAGGAAGCCAGAAACCTTTGTTTGCTCAAGAAAGGGTGTAACTCATTGACTTCATAAGCCTTGGTAGATATTTGATGAATACTTGGGCAAGTTGGCTTCATTTGTTACGCCTCTGATTTTGGAGTGTTGTGTCATAGAATGATGCTGCCTGTGATGGCTCTTTGCTCTGTTGTGTTTCATAAATGAACATCCTGTGGAACCTGACGCTAAGGAGGTGCTCTAACTCACCTTCATCTAAAGGGTGGCTCAGAACATTTTTCTTTCTACCCGCCACATTTAACAGAGATACAAAAGTTTTTCTTGTTTCCTCGCATACTTCATGAACGCTCACTTGGAAAGAATTGGAGCAGGACAGCTGGTGAGGCAGAAAGAGAACAACCAGGGACAGGCATGGGATTCCAACTAGTCTAATATTCTACAGAGTTCCTTGGCAAGCAGTTTCTGAGGAGGATGTTGGCAGCACAAGTGTCATATAAGTAGTGCCACCTTGGAAAACCATCTTTAATCCTGTTGTCCTCTCTGCCCCCATCTCATTTCAGTTATCAGCACAGCTTGTTGATAACCACTCTCCTCTTGTGTCTCATTTATTCTTCAACACACTGTGGTTTTGGCTTCTGCTCACATCATACCACTGAAAGACCTCTGGCTAAAGGGACCAGCAACCTCCTCTTTTAAAGCTGTGTCGTGGTCTGTTTAAGCTTTTACATTGTTTATTTTCATCACATCAAAAAACACATAGAAGAAAAACACACACACACGTATGTAGTTTATTTATTTTTTTTAGGGTATAAAAATTTATTACACATACAGAATATTACCACTAACAAATGCAGACAGGCGAGGACACCACAGTACGGGATGGAGCACGGCTCGCTCTTTGGAAAGTGAACAGGTTAGGTAGCTTGGAGCCTCAGGCCACGCGGGTTGGCCAGTCAGATGGGAAAGCACATGCAAACTCCAGGGACGTCGGGGCGTCCAGTGACCGCTCTGGGTGTCTGCGGCCTTGCCATCTGATCTGGGGCTTCGAAGGACGCCACACCCAGAAGCGAGCAACCGAAGCCAAGGGGCCTCGTAAGGTGGCCCAGGCTGGCCTCTGAAGTCACGGCAACACCAGAGTCAGCAGTGTGTTTAACTGGATGATTTCCACAAACTACACACGACATTTCTAACCATCGCACTTCGGTGAAGTACAAAACATGAAGTTACAGGCTGTGGGAAGAGAAGGCAGCACCTTCCAGCCCCAGTTGGTCTGTGAGGTGAGGGTGGGACGGGTATGTTTTTAAACCGAGCCCCTCGTTTCAGTGTACAAAAGAATTACTCTGATCGGTATTAAATTGTATTGAAAACAAAATGGACTAAAAAGCAAATACTACTCTGTGTTGGGGTGAAAATGGGAGGAAAGAATGAGTCCTTCAAAGCAGGAGGGGGACAGTTGGGGAAGGTTCTGGGCCGTGACCCTTGGCGGTCACTCAGGCTGCTCCATTTTTACTTTTGGTGGTCTCAGGAAGGTCCGGTTTTTCTTCTCTTTCTTTCCTTTTGTATTGGCTTGGAAGTTTCGCCAGCTGTCCATGCGACCATCTCGACTTTCCTCAAAATTTTTCTGCCACTCCCGTTCTCGTTTGACTTTTTCTTGAGCTTCAGTCTCTTCCTCCCGTTGTCACTTCCTTTCATGCATCCCTTTGGCTTCTCTCTCTTTCCTTTTAATTTCCAGCTCATCAAAGAGTTTCATTGTCAGTTTGTATACTGCTTGTTTAAACAGCTCAGGGTCATCCTCCTCCACATTTGTGGGCTTTCCTTCCTTCTTAATTGCTTTTTTCGTTCTTTCACAGCATGCTCCACGTATTCTTTTCCTGCCTGAATTACACCCAGGGCCCTCTTCTTATGTTCCTGATCCAGTAGCAACTTGTAAGCTTTGTCCACAGCTTCAAAAGCCTTTTGTGCTCTGTCAGCATCATCTTGATTTTTGTCAGGATGCAGCAGTATGGATAACTGCCGAAACCTCTTTTTTATTTCTTCATCTGTCACTTCAGGATCTATCTGAAGAACCTCAAACGGGTTCAAATTGAAGTAGGGAGAACCAGGACGAGTCAGTCTTTCAATCTGATTTTTGGATGTTAGAACTGAATCTCTCTTCTCTATTTGTTTGACCTCACTGTAGAAGGTCATAAATGCTTCCTCTGTGCTGCCTCCTCCACCCGAAGCCCCGCTGTCTCCTGGGGCCGCCATTTCCCCGGCCCAGTGACCACATGACTCTTCTCCTGTATGTCGTTTAAAATTCAAATAGTTCTACTGAGATATTTATGAAAAAGAGTAGTCTTCCCATTAGCACACCTGCCCTACCCCCTGATTGTCACTCCGCAAGGGCAACACTTTATGTATTTTTGCATTATTATCTAATGTTTGCCTGTTATTTAAATACTAGGCTTATTCAAGCTTTGAACGAAGAACAGATTCAGATGAGGAAGGCAGTAATTCAAAATAGGATGGCATTAGACATACTCACAGTAGCCCAAGGGGGGACTTGCATGAATGTGTGTACATCCCTGACCTGTCTGAAAATGTATCTACTGCCTTGGAGGATATGCAAAATCAAGTGAAAGTCATGTCTAATGAACTGTTGTTATAGTAATCTTGATCATACTGCTTTGTGGGCCCTGCTTCCTACAATGCCTTGTGAATTTTGTAACCCAGAAGTTGATAGCATTCTCTCATGTGGGTGGCGGGAGGGCTAAGGTACAATATATCTCAATAAATGATGCTCGTTATGGAAACTAAGAGCATCAGGAGGGGGGAATGAAGAAGGAATTCATAGGGCCTGGACTCCCATCTCAGGCCTGTCCGTGCTGATCGTGCTAGGCCGCCTCTCCAATGGACTCTGAACTCTGTGCTTAGCACCTGTGGGAATGACAATGGAAGGATACGATCCCCTCTGGGCAGGGGAATCTTGAAGATCACATCCAGGTTACTCTGCCTAAGAGAAAACAGACACTAATCACCCCTGCCTCCAGACAGTATCTATCGGAATGTAACCACAGGCTTATTGATTATTAACTGTTTGAACACAAAACACGTGAATGATGGGGTTATTGTGATTGTATTTACCCTTCCTTTGTAAGCCTCAAGGGATTTGGGCTGGTGGGTTTGGACACGTACACATGGGGTATAAAAGATTTTCACAAATGCTGGTCGGGGCCCTTGGCTAAGAGACTCTGCCTTGGGCCCGCCGGTGTAATAAACTGCACTCCACTAAAAAAAAAAAAAAAAAAAAATACTAGGCTTATATGACCACTTCTTGATTTTTCAGTCTCTAGTACTTTCTGTTGCTTTCCTACTGTAGATGAGTATTTTTTAGCTCTTTCATTTTTTCACATACACACTTCTGTTCCTTGCATATTTTTAGTATAGTTATTTTCCAACTTTTGGTTAAATCAATATCCTAAGTTTATGTTATTTTCTAGGTAAGTGTTCACCTCTGAACCATGATGTACCATGGTTATTCTTATGCCATTTTTGCCCCTACATTTTTGTGTCTTTTCCTGTAGACCTAATGTGGATAGGGTAAACACATCAGACTCTTTTATTGTTTGAAATCTTTCTTGGGTTATTTGGATTTGTTCTTGACTTGGTCTAGGTTGGGCACTGTTTGCCAGGACTGCCATTAAAAAAAAAAAAAAAAATCAGAGACTAGGTGTCTTAAACACTGGATATTTATTTTTTCACAGCTCTGGGGGCCAGAAGTCCATGATCAAGGTATCAGCAAGGCTGGTTTCTTATGAGGCCTCCTTGGCTTGTAAATGACCATCTTGGTCATTTGTCTATATATGGTCTATACTTGGTCTTCCCTCTGTATCTATGTCCAGATTTCCTTTTCTTTTATGGAAACCAGTCACACTGTATTGTGTCCACCCTAATGAACTCATTTAAACTTAACTTTTTAAAGACCCCATCTTCCAAGTACAGTCACATTCTGAAGACCATGTGGTTAGGATGACATCAACATACAGCTTTCACAGGGACACAACTCAACCTATGACAGGTACATGGTGGTTGTTCTCTACACCAGGGGCACAGCTCTTGCCCTGGGATTTCTCTTTGCCTTCGCCGTGGTCATTTCTTCTGTGTTTCTTCTGTTTCCTGGATCCACAGGTTTACTTCCCTGTGTGGTGGAGCATATTCTTCCATGGTTTCCCAAGGATTAATGGGATGCAAACTTTTTGAGGCTTTTGCATGTCTGAAATGGGTTTATTTTATTCTTTCACTGCATTGATAAGTTGATATGCTATACATTTGTAGGTAGGCAGTTTAAAATGCATTTATTCATTATTTTTCCATAGTTCATTGTTGCTATTTAAAACCCTGTGCTATTCTGATTTCTGTGCTGCAGTCCATGGGGTCACAAAGAGTCGGACACGATTGGGCAACTGGACAACAGTAACAGTTCTGATCCCAGAACTTTTATTTGTGACCTGTAATTTTTATTTCCGAAAGCTTTAGGATCTTTATCTCAAGTGTCCTGAAATACCATGATATGACTTACCGTGGGTAATTTTTTTGGCTGCACTGGGTCTTCATTGCTGCGTGAGGGCTTTTTCTAGTTGTGGCTTGCAGGGGCTACTCTTGCGGCGTGCAGGCTTCTCTTGTTGCTGATTGTAGGCTCTAGGGCACATGGGCTTCAGTAGTTTCAGCTTGAGAGTTCTAGAGCAGGGGCTCAGTAGTAGTGCCTCACAGGCTGAGTTGCTCCACAGCGCGTGGCATCTTCCCAGATAGGAGATCGAACCCATGTCTCCTGGCATTGAAAGGTGGATTCTCAACCACTGGACCACCAGGGAAGTCCCTAGTGTGGGTATTTTTAAAATTCATAATGCAAATGAGGCCTTCCAGTCTGGCAGGCCATGTGCATCAGTTCTGGGGAAGATTTTTTTCACTTTATCTTCTCTATATCTTTTTTCTTTTTTAAAAAGTGGAACGCTTCCCCAGTTTGCATGTCATCCTTGTTCAGGGACCATGCTAATCTCTATATTGTTCCAATTTTAGTATATGTGCTGCCGGTGAGCACTACCTTCTGTTTTCTTTTGGGGGAACTTCTATTAGTTGACTATTTGATTTTCTGAAATGTATCTCTTAAGTTAATTGTATTTTTGTCTCTTATTTTCCATTTTTAATCTTTTTCATTTTTTTTTAAATCACAAATTTTCTCAGCTTTATTTCTACCCTTCTGTTGGTTTTTTGCTACATATATTATGTCTATTTTTTCTGCTATATGTTTTTAATTTCCAAGAGCTAGCTCTTCTTTTCTGAATGGCTATCTGTCCCTGGCACTTCATTCTTTTATTTTTAATGAATGCATTATCTTTTCTCTCTTTAAAGTTATCAGTTTTTAAGTTTCTTCTGTTCTCTGTATCAGCTGTTTTTGGTTTCGGTTGACTCCTTTCTCTCTTGTTAGATGTGATCTTGGAACATCTGGTGATTTTTGCCTGTTGTTTAGTACTTGAGATTTGAGCACTCAGAGCTGATGGAAACTGCTCATGTATGGTAGACTTGTAAAAAGGCGGTCACTCACCTTGCTATTTTTAACTTCCCCTTGCTGCACAGAATCAGGTTTTATTTTGTCCATTTTTTTTCTAAGCCCTTAAAAAAATTTTTTTTTTTTATTTATTTTGGTTGTGCTGGGTCTTCGCTGGTAGACCGGCTTTCCTTTAGTTGCAGCAAGTGGGGCTACTCTCCAGTTGCAGTGCACAGGCCTCTCATTGAGGCGGCGTCTCTTGTGGAGCACGGGCTCTAGGGCTCCTGGGCTCCAGAGCACAGGCTCAACAGTTGTGGCACACAAGCTTAGTTGTTCCGAAGTATGTGGGATCTTCCTGGACAAGGGATCAATCCTGCATTGGCAGGTGGATTCTTTACCACTGAGCCACCAGGGAAACCCTGTTTTTCTCCATTTTGACAGTTAATATCTTTGAAATTTTTACTACACTCTCTCTCATCTACCACTTATCATCCCTCCCCTTCTCTTGTGAGTTTTTAATCTTTGGGAGTTTTTCTTTTTTGTTGGGGTTTGGGTGGTGAGTAGAGATACAGATATGAGTTCAGTCTAGCCAGTACAATGAGACTTCGTCAATTAAATGAGTTTTGGGTTTAACATCAGTCTGGTAAGCTTGATTTTTAGGCATCACATCCCAGGATTGTAGGCCACTCAGTGCCCTAAGTCATGATCTGGACCCACACAGTCAACTACAGACACTCCTACTATGGAGGAAGCCCTTCTTAGGATCCTGTCTGAACCACCTTTCTAGTGTAATTCTAACAGCTGCCCCAGAATTATATCCTAAAACAAACTCATGAATGTTATTCCCCTCTTGAAAATTTTGAATGGCTTATGATCTTTAGAATCCATTTCCAACTCCTTGTCAAGGCCTTGTGTGATCCGACTCCCAGCTGACTTTTCAAAGCCTCTGCCATGTTCCACTCCATTCTTCAGTGTACCAGCAGTTCTTGAGCACATACACACTTAGGCCATGGTGTCTTTGTCTTTCCAATTGTTCCTTGGCTGTAACAGCTCTCCTACAGCCTCTATGGGCAAATCATTCTCGAAGCCCCATCTCCTCAGTAAAGCCATCTCTCCCAACCTTACCCACCTACTGAATTACTCCTTTAGCTACAAGGTACTTTGTAGGACTCTTCAGCATTTATTTCACTTATATCCTGTTATGTGAAATACAGGTCCCAAGAATGGTCTCCTCCTCCTTCCTGAAAGTGCCATGTGCCACCTGGCCCATGCTCCCCAGTTTTGCCTTTGCAGGCAAACCTAGCACTCCCTAAGCTGACTGGAGCCCAAGTTAAACTCTGGGCCTGCATGGCCCTTACAGCCCCCATATGAAGCCCTCTCTGTTATCGGCCATCCCTCCACTTTGGAGTTGGAGGAAATGCTGCATATCAGGCCACAAGCTCTGGCTTTATGAGCTGCCATGGAAGGGTGAGATGATGTACAGAAGTGTAGAGCAGTTGACTCCCGTGTGAGGAGCCTTAAATAATGAAATGCAGAAGAGAGAAGGGAGCCTAGCAGGTGAATGCCCCCTCCATTTTCCCTCCTGTGGAATACTCTTGTGTTGGTCCTTTATTGGACCAGAACCTGGTGGTCGGGAGTCGATGATGAGAGAGTGAAAGAAGGAAAGAAGCTAATATTCCCTGGGTTACGCAGCCGGCTTTTGCGCTCCAGGGAATCAGCCAGAAATAGAGAGAAGAAAGAAAGAAAGACACGGGGACCAAAGCTCTGATGGAGCAAAGGTGTTTTAATCAACATGGTGTCGGCATATACTGTCTTACAATGTAGTTATTCTCAGAAAAGAGAAAGATTAAAATTCCAGACTTACAAAACACAAGGCGATCCCAATTAAAGAGAGAAGAGGGTACTTATCACCATAATGAGAAACTAACAAAGGAAATGCCTGGATTCCTCAGCCCCGGGAAAGGCGTGCCTCTCTTAATTCCTGAATATTCAGGAATTTATAAGGGCCAGAGGATTCCTGACACGCTTGGAATGGCTTTTCCTTCCAAGCCTTCCAGAGAAGAACCAGCCTGCTGAATGAACACATATACCAAACAACCTTTGTCTTTTTGGCTCACTGTGAAGCCTGTTCCTCACCCTCACCACTCTGTTCTCATATACCCCCAATAGAATTGTTATTTAGTCACTAAGTCATGTCTGACTCTTTGCAACCCCATGGACCATAGCCCACCAGGCTCTTCTGTCCATGGGATTTCCCAGGCAAGAATACTGAAGTGGGTTGCCATTTCCTGCTCCACAAGTAGGTGGTAGTGGTTGCTAATATATCGACATTAATGATTTCAGAAATCAAGAGTAGTAGAACTACCTCATGAGACCAACTGTGACCACATGCACAGAGATTATAAGGGAATATTAATGACGTCAAAGGATAGATCATAGAAAGTGGAAACGTTAGAGAGCCTTCTTTTCATCTGTTAGAGATTATGTTCAAGAGAGAACATTTTCAACAGCCTGACACAAGGCATTTTTTTATTTCCTTATGAAGTAATTCAGCAAATTTAATTTCCATTTTATTTAAACTAGTTTTTTTATTGAAGTGTGGTTGCCTTACAATGTTGTTCGTTTCTGCTCTACAGCAAAGTGAATCAGCTCTACGTATATATTGAATATATATTCTATTCCTTTTAATATTCTCTTCCATTATGGTTTATCACAGAATATTGAATATAGTTTCTTGTGTTTCAGTAGGACCTGTTCTATATAAATGATGGAATCATAGGATACACTATTTTTATGTCTGATTTTTTTTCAGCATAACTTTGAAATTTATCCATGTTATTGTATGTAGTAATAGTTGATTTCCTTTTTACTGCAGAGTTGTGTTCCATTGTATGGATATACAATTTGTTCATTCACTTAACAAGGGTTTGGGTTGTTTCCAGCTTTTGGTGGTCTTTTGGTGGTCACAGACAAGTCACTTTGAACTGGACAACTTTTTTTTATGTCTATTTTTAAATCGACTTTACTGAGAAATTTTATAAAATGTACTCTTTAAAATGATGATTTTTAATTTATTTAAATTTTAATTTTAATTTAATGAATTTTAACACAAGTTCCCTTGTAATTAACACAAAATCAGGATATAGAACATTGGCTTCATCGCAAAGGTTCCCTTTGGGTTTTTTTTCAGTGTCTCCCACTCCCCCATCCCTAACAACCACTAATTTGCTTTCATTCTAGAATAAATTTGCTATATTTGCAATTCCTATAGTTTTGTAGGAATGGAATTGTACAGTAACAATTTTACTTTGCTTTTTTCCTGAGCATGTTTTTAGATTGACCCATGTTGCAAGTATGTTCATTCCTTTTATTAATGAATAGTATTTCATGACATGAATTTACCACAATTTGTTTATCCATTCATGTATTATTGGGCACTGGATTGTTTCCAGTTTGGGGCCATCATGAGTAAAGTTGCTATGAACATTCATGTTCAAGCCTTTGGGTGGACACGTTTTCACTGCTCCTGGTTAAATACCAAGGAGTGAAACTGCTGCATATGGTAAGTATGCACGTGCAAGAGAGTGTGCTCATTGTTTCAATCGTGTCCGACTTTTTAACCCTATGGACTGTAGCCTGCCAGGCTCCTCTGTCCATGGGATTCTCTAGGCAAGAATACTGTAGTGGGTTGCCATACTCTTCTCCAGGGGATTCTCCTGACCCAGGGATCAAACCAGCAGTCTCTTGCATCACCTGCATTGGCAGGTGGATTCTTTAACACTAGCGCCATGCATTTAATTTTTTAAGAAACTGCCAAACTCTTTTCCAAAGTGGTTACACTATTTTTATTTTATACTCGGATTAGCAATATGTGAAGGTTCCAGTTCTGGATGTTTGACAACACTTGATATTTAAAATTTTTAAGGTCTTTCAAATTTTAGCATTCTTATGAGTATGTAGTAATAACTCATTATGTTTTTAATGATGAGCATCTTTTCATGTTTTTATTGGCCTTTCATGTATCTTTCCTAAAATGTGTTCAATTGTGTCATCTATCCTTAATCAGGTTGTGTCTCTTACTATTTTCAAATTGGAGTTGGTTGTATAATCTGGATACCAGTCTTTCCTCAGAATATATAATTTCATATATATTCCCACTGGGCTCAATCCACCACGGTTCTCTGTGCTTTCTTAAATGAGACCATATCTATTCTCAGTCTTTTAACTCTCTGTTCCCTGGAATTGCTGCTCTTCAGATACACACAGACCTGCTTCCAGACCTCCTCCAGTCACAAATGGCCCTTTTTGGTGAGATCTTTCTTAACCATCCTATTTTAAATACTAATACTCACGGCCTGACATTACACCCTATTCTCTAGTTTTTTCTCCATAGAACATATCTATACTATTTATTATTTATCTTTTTGTTTAAAGAAAAGTATTGACCCAGATGAGCCCCCAAGCATAAAAACATGGAAGAATAACATGTTAGAATAACATGGAATAAAATCATTAGGATGACCTCTTTCGGAGGCTGATATACCAGGGATGGCAATCAGACTTGTGAGCCTGCTGGATGAAGAGGTTGTACCTCTCTCAAGTACCCGAGGCAGATCGCCGAGCGCTCTCGGCTCCAGGAGATCCTGGCCAAGTGGACCTCACCCAGAACAAGAAAAAAACTGAGTCCTGCTTGCCTCGAAAAAAAACTGTCTAATCTCGAGCAGCGGAGACAAATGTAGAGCTCATTGGAGCCATTACTTTTCTTCTCACTGGACGAAACAGGATGTCAAGGCCAAGCGGCTTAAGGACGCGGCGAACAGCCACACTCAGCTTCCGGTCCGGCCGGAGGAGCCTCGCCGCCCCTCTCATCGGAAGGGGCGGACGGAGCTCCTGCTCCCCTTCGGGTCAGCAGACGCGACTGACGCCCGCGAAACACTCTGTGTAAGGAGGTAGCCGAGAACCTTCCTCCGACCCAGACCTGCAAAGACACTGCAGGGTCGGGCAGGGCGAGGAAGGAGCGCAGCTGCGGCAATCTCCCGGACGTTGAGCGCTTTGTTTCCGTGGGGAAGATATTACGAGACGGAAGGGGACGCGACGGTGAGTACTCCTGGCGCCATAGCGCTGGCCGGGTCGGGTGGGAACTGGAGAGCAGTGATTTTCCAGATGATACCTGTGATTCCCCGCGCCCTCGTTTATCGAGCGTTTGCCAAGGTCGGGTCCGGGGATGCAGCCCGGCAGTGATCGGCTCAGCCTCCCTTCGAGGGCGGACGATGAGCCTGAGACTCGCCAAAGTTGTAACAGAGGAGCTCGTAGAATAGGAGACTAGTCCTGGGGTCCTGGGAGCGCTGGTAAATGGGCTCTTACTGGCCAGTCGAAGGGAGGGAGGATTGATTCAGAGTAACTGCCTGTCCGAGGGGGCGTGCTGGGTAGGGACTAGCGGTGGTGACAAGCTGGGAGGGCCAGTGCGGCGGTGGGGGAATGAGCGCGGTCTGCAGGGTTCGCTAGGAAGTGGAAGAGGGAGGAAGGTCTCAGATCACAGAGTTTGGGACTCCGTGACATAAAGGGACTTTATAGCAGGGCAAGACTTGGTGTACATTTTGAAAAGATCGCTTTGATTCCCGGGTGGAGGTTGGATGATAGGAGGGAAGGAATTGTGAGGCGACCTCTTCTTCTAGGAGGTCACCGCTGTTGAGAGAAGGTGGCCAACGGCGGTGGCAGAGTAGGTATGGGAGAGAATTGGACCCTTCAAAGTGATACTTAAAAATTGAAAAGAGTTTTGCTTAAGATATGGGATTTGAGTGGGAGGTAAGTATCCAGCGATGGTTCGAAGTTTCTGACCTAAGTGAGTGAATTATATAAAACAAACCAAAACCATTTTTGACGTTTGATAGGCGCCCTTTCCCCCCTACTGTAAAAACAAAGCCCAGAAAAAAATTGTTTCCTCCCTGGTTATATGTACTCGTTATCTTTTGTGTGCTCGCTGTAGAAAATTCAGAACATGCAAAAATATTTTTTCTAGAAAACAAAATTATCTCTAATTCTGCTACCTAAGATGGCCATATTTTGGTGTGCTTCCTTTATGTTTTTGTTTTCTGAGCCCTTTTTTTTTTTTTTTTTTTTGTAGAATTGGGTATACATTCTATGTAAATATTTTTTTCCATTGGATGTTATCATGATAATAAAGATTGGATGGCCCTACTGTGCCAAGACATTATTCACAATTTTATTTTTCCAGATTGTAACAGAAAAAATCAGATATAATTCCAGCAAGTCAAAGATAACATTTTGTTGTTTTTTTCAGTAGTTTTCTTTTTGTGTACATTTTTAAAAACCCACATATTATGCCACATTTTGTGTTTTGTTTTCCAATCAGATGTTAAGTACTTAATGTTATTTATTACTATATTTACGCAGCCTTAACTACTCTTCAAGACTACAGGTTTTAGTGGTTGATCAGTAAAGCTGCTGTAGTTGGGCCTGTTACTAGTTAGGTAGGTTTTCAACCTTTTACTCTTAGGATGATAAGAAAAACATCTTATTACATAAATCTTCAGATTGCCAATTTATTCCTTCAGAAAAATGGTGGAAATAAAACTTCCTAGGTAAAAGGATAAAGTGAACCTATATAAAATTGCCTCACCTAAATATCTCTTTGAGACTTTAATTGAAATTGTTTTAAAGATTATATTTTTGCAGTGGTTAGTTTTTTCGTTCAAAGATAGATTATGTCTCTCAGTTATTTGTTGTTTATGCTGCTTTTATGTTTTTGTATATACCCTGTCCTTTTCTTGTTAAATTTATGTCTATAAAGGGTGTTACTATTTAAGAATTGTACCCTCTAGGCTTAAATTCCCATGTATGTAATGACTATCTTTGAGTTGTGTCATACTTTCTTCTTTAAGATTGTTTTCTGCCTTATATTTATGTCTTAGTTAGTTAGTTAAGTCGCTCAGTCGTGTCCGACTCTTTGCGACCCCGTGGACTGTAGCCCACCAGGCTCCGTCCATGGGATTCTCCAGGCAAGAATACTGGAGTGGGTTGCCATTTCCTTCTCCAGGGGATCTTCCCAGCTGAAGGATCGAACTCAGGTCTCCTGCATTGCAGGCAGACGCTTTAACTTAAACTCTGAGCCACCAGGGAAGTCTATATTTATGTCTAGATTCTGCCAAAATATAAATAAAATGGTGAGATTAGAAAGCTAAAAAGACTAAGTTGGAGTGAGGTTCCTTAATGCTGTAAGTAACCTGTGGTCTAAACAGCGTTTGGTATTCTGCTCCTAGTTGCCTGTTGAGAAGCTCCCCCTCACCCAGAGCCTGCCTTATCTGTACAACCAGGGGACCTGGTGTTGGCCCTTGATCCTTTCCCAGGAAGGAAGCTAGAACAGCTTAGCAGGGTTAGGAAGACAGTCTGTCATGAGGCTGCTAGATGTTTGGGGGTTGGTTTTTCAAGTTTAACAGTTCTGCATCTTATTATTAAAGTTATAATACTGTAATTGTGAGCAAGGATATTTGTTAGTGACTTACAGTTGTTAACTTTTGGTCTTTTGGTCTTGTGCAGTAGCATCCTGCTTATCTATGAAATGCAGTTAACACATCAGCTGGACCTATTTCCTGAATACAGGGTGACCCTTCTGTTATTTAAAGATGTAAAAAATGCTGCGGACTTGAGAAAAAAGGCCATGGAAGGTGCCATTGATGGCTCATTAATAAACCCTACAGTGGTAAGTACTCATGGCAATGAGTGAGCTTTATGGGGAGTTTAAGAATCTGATGATTTTTCATGGTGTTATGGGTTAGCCCAGTCTTCAAGTAAAAAGGACTTGTCTAACCTGTAGAGTGGATTCAGATTTGGCCAGCCTTCAACCGAACAGTGCAGAGCCCTGAGCTAGGAGACGTGAAAGGTGGTCTCCCTCTGATATGATGGCAGATGCCTAGATATCCATCTTCTTGTCTGACCTAGGAAATCTCTGTAAAGGAGGCATTGCATAGTGGTAGAATCACCAGGACTTAAATCCCAGTTATGCCCTTGATTACGACTTTGAGCATGTGGTAGCCAACCTTTATACAGAGCTTATTTGGTAAGTTCTTTATATATACTGCTAACTCACTTAATTTTCACAACAACTCTATGAAGTAGTGAGATGATTATCTGCTTCTAAAAGATAAAATGCTAAGGAATTTGCCCAGGTTCCCTTGGTGGTAAGTGGCAGAACTGAAATTCCAACCCCTTCTTTGCCTTGGTTTCTGCATTTATTGCACATGAAAAATAATAAAGGTATCAAATAGGGTAGTTTTGAGTAGAATAGAAAATAAAGTGTAAATGTTGAGAATATGGCCCTTCCCATAATAATAGTCCTCAATAAGTTGTTTCAAAACTTTTTGTATCTTAATTGCCTGCAGCTGTAAAATTCTGTGATTTTTCTAAACACTGAGGCCCTTGAGATTTTGAAAATTTTGAAAATATAGAAATTGTGATGAAGTAAAACCGCCTAACACTGGAGTCACCGTGGTACAGGGTGGTATCCGCCAGAGTCCTCCAGATTCTTGTGTGTAATTCTTTTTGTTCTCTTTGGCAGATTGTTGATCCATTTCAGATAATTGTGGCCGCAAACAAAGCAGTTCACCTCTACAAACTGGGGAAGATGAAGACAAGAACTCTATCCACTGAAGTTATTTTCAATCTTTCCCCAAATAACAATGTAATTAATATGGAATATATACTTTCTTTATATCTGTTGACCTTGTCATGGTAGCCTGTGTGTGCCTCAGTGTTGGCTTGGAGCCTGTTGCTGGTAACAAACCAAAATAACAGTGAAGAGTGAGTGTTGGACAGAGAGTTGAGGTTTAGCATTGCGTCCTACTAGACAAGTAAGCTTTGGAGTCACTCACATGAAGATTAGCTGAATTAAGTGAGGATAGTTTTATTTGTCCTTCCTGACATACAGAGTCAGGAGAATGCTATTTAAATCTAATGATAAACAGTGAGGCCTGGGTGTTTGTGTGTTGCCATGCACATCTTTCATTCCCCCTATAAACTCTTTGAGGGTAGAACCATGTCTTTTCCATATACCAGAAGTCTGCCTGGTACCTAGACTAGCTCTTAACACATGCTCATACACGCAGCACATAGGAAGAATTTGTGTTTGAGATACTGATAGTAAAGTTTTTGAGGTAAAAACATTCCACCTGGGTGTATTTTTTAAAAAACCAACTAATTTTGCTAATGAAGTTTAATTATTACTACTACTAAACACAATCAAGTGCTGAGATAGTGAGAAAGGTTAGGAAACCTGTGGCATGGTTTAAAATACAGATGTTTGAAAAATTTATAAAATGTGTAGTAATAGAATTCCCCAGTATCTTGGGGAAAATTACTGGGTAATTGTTTCTTTGAGATCACTGAAATAACTCAAGAGACTGCAGTTCATAAACATGTGTTGAGCTTGTCCCTGTTCCAGTCTAGGGTCAGAAATGTTCCCGAGAAAGGCAGATGAACAAGACAAAGTTCAAATGCCCTAAGATAATTGATATAATGGAATAATAATGCAAATCTGTGGGAACAAAGAAGCAATTTGTTCTATAAGGAGGAAAGTGCTAAAGGAGTGACATTTGAACTGGACCCTTGAAAGATGAAGGCAGTCCAGGTAGAGGACAAAGTGTGGGCACAAGCAAGAACAGTATGAAAGGATGGGAGCCCCAAACAGTCCCCACTGGCTGGACGGCAGGAGTGTGTGGCTAGAGGATCACTGGGTCCAGGGGGAGGGGCATTTGTGCATCCAGTCAAAGTCGAGGCTCGATTCTATGGGAATGAGGTGCAGCTTTGAGCAGGGAGTACTCTAGAGGCAGAGGTGGTAGAGATTAGGAAGGGATGTTGCAAAACTGTAGGCAGAGAGAACCACTAGGATATGAAAAATAAGAATCTGACCAGGAAAGGCTACAAATGGGGAGAGGTTTCAGACGCTGAGACTACTGATTTTATTGTCTTTTTCACCCCTTAGATTTCAGAGGCCTTGAAAAAATTTGGTATCTCAGCAAATGATACTTCAGTTTTGATTGCTTATATTGAAGAGGGTGAAAAACAAATAAATCAAGAATACCTGATATCTCAGGTAGAAGGTCATCAGGTTCCTCTGAAAAATCTCCCTGAAATAACAAATATTACAGAAGTCAAAAAGGTTTGTAAACCCATATTTTTAGAAAGAGCATGATAGATATGGAATAATAGACTGTTTGCTTATTGATCACCAATGCTTCTATATTGTTTTAACTTTTAGGAAAGGTTAATATAATTAAAAATTACTTGAAAAATGATTAGAGATAGAAAGAAATGCAGATTTACTTAAGATATAATTAGAAACTTAGTTGATAAAGACATTCTTTTAAAAAGAATAGATAACTTTAAATATCAAGCTTACATTTGAAATGTAAAATATAGTATGAAGTTAATGTCTAGATGTGTGCTTTTAAAATTGGTACAAATGTTTTGATGTTTAGAGAGTTACCACTATAACTTCAGTTGAAACTTTTGACATAAGTGATGAATTGCTGTCTACTTTACATACCTTAATCACATTGTGATTCCATCCCATTATCCCAATAATTGAGTAATACATTAGGTCACATATATGTGTTTAATGAAAATTAGTAGTGCATGAATATGTCAGCATGTCATAATCTGTCTTTTATGCTTACAGGTATATAAACTATCTAAACAAGAAGAAAGTATTGGAACATTATTGGATGGTATAATTTGTAGAATGTCAACAAAAGATGTTTTGTGAAATGACAGAAATATTAAAAAATTTTCAGCTTTTATAAAAAACATTCATTGTTTTTTCTAGATCATAAAATCTATTATGTTGTGTTGTAGAAAGTTTTAAAACACAGAATGGTAACAAAGGAAAAAAAACCACTCCTGGTCCTACCGCTTCATATTTTAAAAGATAATCATGGTTACTATTGTTATTGTCTTCTGTTTCTGTCCAAATATATTTTATTTTTATATAATTGGAATAATTGCAGACATTTATTGAATGTCTACAATATACTAGGTTCTTATCTAAATGACTTTATATCCATCAACTCATACTCTTAACACTTAATTCTGGCTACTCCAGCATCACCATTCCAAGCTTCCTGGTTCCAAGTTTTTGTATGCAGGAATTCATTTAATTATCACAGCATCATATAAAGTAAATTACTCCCATTAAAAGGTTGTACAAATAATAATGTGCGCAAGGTCATACAGCTAAAAATCATGTTTTATAAATGGTTTGGGATTTTTTTTTTTCATATTTTATCTTAAAATATGATTGTGTCAGTCAAGATAGAGTACCTATGTTAATGTTTTGCTAAGTTTGCTTGTTCTTAGTCTTTTCTATGCATGGGTAAACACTTCTGAAATATTTGAAAGTAAATTGCAGACCTCGGGGCACTTCACCCTCCATTGTATTTAGTTGTCATATCTCTCTCAATTATTTTTTAATTGAAGGAGAATTGCTTTACAGAATTTTGTTGGTTTCTGTCTTATATCAACAGTCATGTCTCTTTTCTAGAACTATCTTTTTAAAAAAGGTGATGTTGACATTTTTTGAAGAATACCCCAGATGTCTTTCAGAATTTCAGAATGACTTTGTTCGTGACGTGAGTCAGTTTAAATATTTTGGAGAATGATAGGTAGATTTTGTGTCCTTCCAATTTTACATCGTTCGGAGGCACATACCGTCATTTGGCCTCATCACTGATGATATATTTGGTCGCTTCGTTAAGGTGGTACCCCAGACTTCTCCATTATGAAGGCATCTTTTCTCCTGAAGCTTAGGGAGAAGTCAAAGCTGCCCTAAAGCTCAAAGTGCCTGTGGTCAGGATTAAAACTCCAAGTGACCCCTGATTCTATGCTCCTAATGACTCCACACAGCCATCACTATAAAACATGTTCTTTGTAAAAGTGAAACTTCACATAATGTAATTCTATTTTTATAATTAACATTGCTTTCAATTTTTCATTTTGCTTTTGCAAGTAAATCTCTACACGTCTTTTTCTATAGGATAGCTTCCCTGAACTGGAATTACTGGGGAAGAGGATATGAATTTTTAATACCAGGAAGGTGCCACTTCACACTTGTAACAGCAGTGCACAAGTGTGCCAGTCTCAGCAGACTTACCAACAATGCCTTTAAACTCCTCAACATTTTCACCATTTTGAAATGTCAGACTACTAGTGAAGCTGAACTATGTTTATTTGTTATGAAGAGTTTTGAAAGGGTTTATACCTGTAATTATATAGATTTTTTTTTAACTCTATGAGCCTTTGGGTGAAGAAGGCAAAAGAAGTAATGCCATTTCCTGGGAAAGAAGTTAACATAAGGTCCACAAGCTTTTCCTCTTAAAGAAGTTGAGCCAATTTAGGAATAATGTTCTCTGTTCTTAAATTAACCAGGTTGCTTCAGAGCCTAAACGCTCCCCCAGCAAAAGCAACCAGTGATTATAGGGCCTTTGATGCTGGAAGAGAAGAGATGCAGTTTGGCAGGCCACCCTCATTTGGCTCCTTGGCCAAGGGTTACAGGGTTAAGGGATACTAAGGCAAAAAGCCAGCTGTCGCTAGGATAACGTGAGGGAAGGGGGCTCTGACACCCAGGCAATCGTTGCTCCCCATCTCCCCAGTCTTGGGAACAATGAAAGCTGCCCCTACAGTGGCAGAATCTTTAATCTGCTGCCCATCTCCCCACCTCGCACTCGGGAAAACTACAAGAATGCTCCTAAGCACTGTGCCGTCTTTTTAGAAGGAGCCCTGGGGCTCACAGGCTGTTTCAGGCCACCTGCTGCCATTCTCATCTTTGCTTTCTCCTTCGGTGACCTTTCTGCTTGTCTGGAAACCTGGGACCTGTGCCAGGGCTGCGGCTGCTTCTCTGCACCTGGTCTTGCTTTGCTGACTGATGTGCTATCGGCACTCCGTGGTACAGACTGAGTAAGGCACAGCTCTCCAGGTGATTGGTCTCGGAATGAGACGTTTGTATTTTCATAGTCCTCTGTGCCCGTTATCTGCCATTGTTCCCTCCCGCTCACTCTTCAGTCTTCTCTCCTCTTCTCTCTGCCCTGGAGGCTGACTTACCATGTACACAGCCAGAGGTCCTTCCTTCCCCTTGGCTTCTGCTTGGGTTTGGCCAGTGTGTGGAGTGGGGAGGCTAGCAGGAGAATGAGGCCAAAGGTATTTATTTTCCTGGCCCCTCGCTGCAAGGATCCCTAGGCTGGCTTTGGCCTTGGACCTCTCAGGGTGGTCCTTGCTACTCAACTTCTGGGTCAGGTTCCTGTCCCCTCACCCTCCTGCCTCACTTCAGGCCTCTTGAGCGTTAACATACCTGGTTCCCCTTTACCCACCACACCTTCATAATTGGGCCCTTTGGTGATCTATATAAAATGAGCTTGGGTTATCCTGATTTGAGTGTTGGGGCCTGATAATGCCTCCCTTTTGTTAAAAGGTTAGATTAGAAGTATTTCTATAGAGCTAGAGTCACTGTTGCAGTATTTCTGAACATCTTGCCAAGGAGTGACCTATCGGACCTCTTTCTTTCCTCTTGAAACAATTTGCTGTTACTTCGTCTCACTCATGTCCTTTAAGTTATGAGTGCTCAGTGGGAATCCAGGGCACTGACCTGAAGCTGGCTTACTGGGAACCCTGAGGAGAGATCAGGGGAGATGATGTTCTTTCCAGGACACTTTCCTCCTCTTTCTGAGACTTCCAAAACACTACACCACTTGATTGTCTAACTTCCAGTTCACTGACCCATTTCTGGGCTTAGCTGGTCTAGTATGCAAGTGTTCTTCATAAATGCAAGCATGGGGTTTCATTGACATGCTGCTCTCATGTCCCACAACTCTGGGAATAATAGTGATTTCAAAAATATAACTACCTATTATAATCAGGTTCCTACGGGTAAATAGAAAAAATAATTTATCAGGTTACTAGTAACTGTTTAACTGTTAATAAGTTAACAGTTTTTAGCAGGTAACAAATTAACAGCAATATAAGTGCTGAATGAGAAGTGCAAAGTCTTCAAAGGAGGGAGCAGATAGAAGATCCATCTGGTTGGCAGGGGTCAGAAATCTTGATGGAGAGGGTAGCACTGAACTGGACCTTGAGCCTTAGTCACATGCTGGATCTTGGTCAAGTATGGCCTGAACATAGGGGCGTGATGAGGCTTAGAGATGAAGCTTGCATCCCAGCAAACAGCTGGTTCTGTTGGCATACAGGACTTTATACTAATTAATCATTCAAACACTTTGTCAGATACCTGCCTTTTGGGGTCAGCATGTGGTACTAAAAAGCAAAATGTTCAGGCCTTTGAGTCAAAACTGCCAAGGCTCGGGTGCCACTCTCATGGGTAGGATATCTCAAGTTTGTGAGCCTTGGCTTCACGTGTGTAAAATGGAAGCAATATGAGCCTTAGCCCTTAGATGGTTGTGAATGTCAAATAGTACAGCACAGGAAAAGTGCTTTTCTCACAGTGCCAGCTATCTAATATCTCAGCAAATAACAGCTGTCTATGTACCAGGCATAATACTGAGGCATACAGTAAAGTGAGACTCACTGCTGGTGGGAAAGTAAAACTTAGGACAACGGTTTGGCAGTGCCTCAAGCTGTTAAAACAGAGTTACCATATGACCCAGCAATTCCACTCCTAGATACATACCAAAGGAATTGAAGACAGGTGTTGAAACAACCGCCTGTAAGAATATTCATAGCAACACTATTCACAATAGCCAGAACGTGGAAACAAGTGTCCATCAGTGGATGACTGGATAAACAAATGCCGTCTGTCCTTTTGATGGAACATTATTCAGCTATAAAAAGCAATGAAGTGCTGACACCTGCTAGGACATGGGTGAACTTTGAGAACCAAAGTGAAAAACTAAACATAAAAGTTCACATCTTGTGATTCCATTTAAATGAAACATCCAGAATAGGTAAATCCAAAGACACAGCAGGCTAGTGGTTGCCAGGGGTGCCGGAGGGGTGGAAATGGAGTGACTACCTACTGACTAAAGGGTTTCATTTTGGGGTGATGAAAATGCTTCAGAACAAGACAGGTGGTTATACAACATTGTGAATATACTAAGTGCCACTGAGTTGTACACATTTGAATGGTTAATTAAAAATAACAGAATAACACACCTGCCTTACCTTCAGGAATTCACAATCTTTTAATGGGTCTCTTTAGACTGACTCTTAAGAGTTGGCTGAAGTACATCTGCAGCAATATAGAATATCATGCTAAGTGAAGAAAGTCAGAGAAGGACAAATACAAATACCATGTGAGACCGCTTGTATGTGGAATCTAAAATAGGACACAAATGAACTCATCCACAGAACAGAAACAGACTCAGAGAATAAACTTGTGGTTGCTATGTGGGAGAGGAAGGGAGTGGGAATTTAGCAGGTGCAATTTGTTTAGTAGATGCAAATTGTTATACACAGAATGGATAAACAACAAGGTCCTACTGTATAGTGCAGGGAACTATATTCAATGTCCTGTGACAAACCACAATGGGGACTATGAAAAAGAATGTATATGTATAACTGAGTCACTTTGCAGTGCAGCAGAAATTAATACATTGTAAGTCAACTATCATCCAATAAATTTTTTTAAAAAGGAGTTGGCTGAGGCAGAGACAGATTCCCAAGCCTCAGTTTCATCATTTGAAAGCAGGGGCAAGAGCCTGTAATGTGCTAAGACTTCTAGACTTGCATCTCTTACACAGAGAATTACCCATAATTCCTCTATCCAGATATAAATGCTGCCAATCTTTGGTGTAACCATTCAAGACTTTTCTCTCTGCATGCTTGTGAATATAAATTATTATTGCTATATTTTTTTCAAAAAGGAATGAAAACATACTGTTTTATAACCTTTTATAGCTTGACAGTTATTTTTCATGTCAATAAATCCTCATGATCATCATTCATGACTATGAGGAAGGTTAAAAAGCCTAAATGTAAACCAAGGTCACTGGGTTGAGGAAGCCACAGAAGTTGGTGAGAATCAGGAAAGAGAGGGCGGGGACAGACAGGACATCTGGCCCCTCAGCTTGACCATTAGGTTTCTGATTGGTGAATATTAGAGACTCATTAGGGTTACTCAGCTATACTTTGGAGCCTTCTATTATTCTCTTTTGGTTCCTTGTTCAAATTTTGCTTAACGTTGAAATGTTAAAAATGGCACCTCTGCGGTGATCTCTTTCACAAGCCTGGTCTCTGAAGCATCCTCCGAGTTGCTCTTGCCAGAAACCTAGCTGCCATCTCTGACCCCTTCTTCATCCTCAGATTAGCATTAACTTGTCATTTCTGTTCCTAAAAGACACTAAGAGGGCCAGTTTACATCCATGGCCCCATTCTGGTCCAAGTTACCACTTTCTCTTGTAGGATCCCCGCTAGCCTAGATGGCTCCTTTGCGAACATAGAACAAGTCGCCCCCTTCAACACTGACACAACCTGCTGGACATGCATTTCAGTGGGCAGTGACACCTTTGAGCCAAATAAGAAAAAGATGCCTTTTTTGGTCAGACTCAGCTCTGTGCCAGGGCTCGTGGATTTTAGTTCCCACAAGCCTTCCTTGACAAGGTGATCTTGTAAAGTGAGCATCTGCGTATCTACCTGTATCCAGAGGCCCTTCTGCTTGGACCACTGCACTAGCCTCTGGGGGGCAGGGGGATATAGACTTCCATTCCAGGCCCTTTCAGTCCATTTTCCACAGGTCACCAGAATCACACACACATACCACACAACCCACCGCTACCTCTGGTTATTACGTCCCAGCTAAAAGAACAGCAGTGGGCTCCTGATGTTCTTAGAACAGAGCCCAAACTTCGTAACCTGGATGATATGCCCTGATGGGCAGGGCCCTGCTGCCCTCACCCAGCCGTGGAGGACCGTGTATACTGAGCCAGCAGAACTGGACTCTGGCCTGTGATGACAGAGCACAGGGTGAGGGGCGAATACTCCACGCCAAGGTGCCAAGTGAACTGCCATGGTTGGGGGTGTAGGCCGGCCACAAGGGCAAGAGCCCCTGAGCTGTTCCAAACCCTGCGTGACCCCTCCAAGCTAATGCCCTGGAATTCAGAGAACAAAGAATGGGCTTCCTGCTCGATCAGAGCCCAGCCCCTTGACCTTGGGCTTTATGATTAACAAATATTCAGAAGTCAGCCAATGAGGTGCCATCCAGGACCTGGGCCCCAGAAATAGAACAGGCCCTGCACAGTCTCTCCTGGATGCCAGTCGGACGCTGAGGACAGAGGCCAGGCAGAGGCAGCCCTGGACGCTCCAGGCTCTTGTGATAGCAGGTGAGAGGACATGGGTGGAAGGACAGTGCTCTCAGGTGTGGCCTGGAGCTCCGGACTCGCCCGGCCTTCAAGGCTGGATCACTTTTGGTGTTGCACTCTCAGCAGCCTGAAAATCTGCAATCAAGGGGGAAGGAACATTTGCTGTTTCCAAGTCTTTGTACTTGGAAAAACAGGCTTCCCCTAGTCTATGGGCCCTGAAGAGAGGGACCAAAAGGAGGTGGACACATGCGTGGCTGCTGCATGGAGCGCCAGTGTATGGAGAAACTGAGAAGAGGGCTAGGGAATGGGGAAAGACAGGGAGGGTACTTTATAATCAGAGCTTTGTTTATGCTATTTCATTAAATCCTCTGAGCAACTTCAGAAGGCAGATTCTTAGAGATTATATAACATGCCCAAGGTCATGCATGAAGCCATGATGAAATGCAGGTCTTTTGGACTCTACGCCTTCTCCCAGCGGCTGTGGCCTACTTCCTCTTGGGTAGAAGCAGAGAGACACATCTTTGAGCAGGGTCTTCCTGGTTCTGGTAGGTGGGCCACTCACATGGCTTCCTCTTTCTTCCCCAGGGCTGCTGGGCAAGCATAAGGAGACACCTAGCTCTCTCTTGAACTTCGAGATCCAGACAACCAGAAGTCTTCTATGGCTCCCTATCACATCCGCAAATACCAGGAAAATGACCGCAAACGGGTCATAGATTTGTTCTCTATGGCGAAGGCCGAGCACATTCCTGCCACCTTCCGCCACATCCTGAAGCTGCCCCAAACCCTTGTGCTCTTGCTTGGGGGACCCCTTGCCGTAACCCTAGTCTCTGGCTCCTGGGTTCTGGCCTTTGTGGCCAGCCTCGCCCTCCTTGCTGCCCTGAGGTTCCTTGCCAAATACCCCTGGAAGCAGTTTGTAGTCATGTCTTTGCACACAGACATGTCTGACATCACTAAATCTTACCTCGGTGAGCGTGGCTCGGGCTTCTGGGTGGCGGAGTCCAAGGGGCAGGTGGTGGGCATGGTGGGAGCACTGCCTGTTAAGCAGCCCACCCTGCGGAAGGAGCAGCTGGAGCTGCTTCACCTGTGTGTGGCCCCTGAGCACCGAGGTCACGGGATAGCAAAAGCCCTGGTCAGGACTGTCCTCACGTTTGCACGAGACCAGGGCTATGGTGAAGTGGTCCTGACCACCAGCATGCTGCAGCACTCTGCCCTGGCCCTTTACCAGCGCCTTGGCTTCCAGAAGACGAGCCAGTTTTTCTTACTCAAAAGATGGAGGCTAATTTCTTTCTCTCATATTCAATTTACCTACTGCCTCCCCTCTGCTCAGGACTCTCAGGCGCTGGAGCAGGGAGGGGGCCTGTGATCCGCTTTCTAGCGGATTAGTCAGGAGGAATCGGCTCTGCTGCAGAAATAGGCAGCCCCTGACGTCTCAGTGTGACAGCCGGGTAAAAGCTTATGGCTTTGCGTAGTGGTGCTGGGGGTGGGGTGGCTCTGCTCCATTCAGTCTCTTAGGATTGCTACTGTTTCATTTATCTAATGCCAACAGGTTGTTGCATGAAAAACTACCACAAAACAATAATAAACCTTTTTCTTTGGCTCATGAGTCTGTGGGTCAGCAGCTTAGGCTGGGTCGCCCCTTTGGTGTCCAGGTGTCATGCCGGGGACCCTCCCCACTTTCAGTGAATGGAAATGCAAAATCATATGAAGAGGGCGTGGAGAAGGCGTGTGAGAAGAATCCACGTGAGAAGGACTGGGGCCAATGATGCCATCAATCTGTTACGGTTCCCAAGGTCTCTGCTGAAGGGGAGAAGGCAGCCAGGGACAGGACCAGACCCAGAAGTGGCACTACCTGCATCTCTCTGGCCAGGACCAGGTCATGATTTAAATCCAGCTACTGTTGTCTCCTGAGTTGTGTCTACTAAAGGCTAGTGGCCCTGAGGGAAGCTGGAGTGAGGCTAGGACGTGGCTCTGGACCCAAGGTGCCTGTGTCTGCTGCGAGTCCATGGGCCCACTCAATGACTACCTAAGCAGACACTGTCTCCACAGAATCAACAAAAGGGCTCTCTCTACATCACATGGCATTTCTAAAGAGAGACCACATTTTCTCTAACAGCCCATTTCCCTTGACTGGCACTTTTAGGTTGAAGGCTCCCACAAACCCCTGGGAAACACTGCCTAGCTCCCGGCACCTCTCCAGATGGAAAATAAAAAACCTGCTGCTGCTTGCTTTACTATGAGTCAATCAGAAGTTATTTATTTTCTATAAAAACACATACAAAAAGGGACTTACTCTTGGCTAGAATTAAGGTAGTATCACTGTAACAAATATCCTTGTGGGTAAGGCCACTGTGGAGAAATACTGCTCCTAAACCATTAATAATCTTAGTCATCATTCTACCCAAGACTCTTTAGAAGGTAACTACTTCTACATTACACATGGACAACAAGTTTTATTCAACCAGACTCATAAAAGTAAGGATTGTGTTCCTCCAAGCTGATAAAATATAATTCCAAGGCGCTGAGGAAAATACTCTTTATTTCAGTCCCAAGGAACTTTTCTCCCCAAGAGTTGATTGGTCACTTTCTGTGGAAGAAAAGAAAGGGAGGAAATAAGTTAGACATTCTTGCCATCAGAGGCAGACAGCCGCTCCTCACCCTAGACGTGCTGCTGAAGAGACCGGTGTGGTTCTCCCAAATCTTATCTTTCCCAGCTTCAGAAAATACGATAATTATAGTAAAAAAAAAAAACTTCCTCAAGTGTTTAGGAAAGATGATCTACAGTCTGTTACAGTCTACACAGAAACATTATATTAATATAATCCTAACAGACTAATCAGTCCGTCAGTTCACAAACACACAAGCATAAAGAGAAGCCTGGCCTTGTGATGCTGATGCACCACACACCCCACTTGAGGGAGCCCAGCCCGAGCCGCGGTGCATGCTCCAGGAGCAATTCTCCAATCTCACATGGGTCTCGTATGAACTCGTCTCTTGGTTCCTGACTTTCAGAGTCCTCTGAGGGTGAAACAAGGGGGTTGGGAAAGAAATGAGAACAGTGAAGGACCTAGACCTTCAGGTCCATCTGCTTTCTCAAGGAATTAATTAGCAGCAAGTCCCCTGGCCTGTGAGGTTCTGGGACTTGTAGCACCATTGATTCTACTGGGGCCATGGGTAGGAAATGGTGGTGGCTTCAAGGTCCCGAGTCCCCAGACTACCAACTTGTATGCTACACTTGGACATTTTCCAATTTATTTGAAAAGTTCTAATGGTATATGATTTACCTGTAAGGGACATAAAACTACCATTTGGGACTCAAATGAAAGACCAACAATTCTGAAGGATGTGGGGATTTCCAGCATGGCATCTAAACTGACACCTAACTATGAAATTTGGTTTCACTCCAAAGGTGTCTGGAAGATGACTTATTTATCTATTGAATAATTTTAAAGTATTAAAGAAAACATTTTTTTTTGGCCACACCATGCAGCATGTGTGATCTTAGTTCCCAACCAGGGATTGAACCTGGGCCCCTACAGTGGGAGCACAGAGTCTCAAACACACTGGACCTCTAGTGAAGTCCCTGAAAGAAACTGAAGTTGCTCAGTCGTGTCTGACTCTTTGCGACCCCATGGACTGTAGCCTACCAGTCTCCTCCATCCGTGGGATTTTCCAGGCAAGGGTACTGGAGTGGGTTGCCATTTCCTTCTCCAGAGGATCTTCCCAACTCAGGGATTGAACCTGGGTCTCCCGCATTGTAGGCAGACGCTTTACCATCTGAGCCACCAGGGAAGTCTATTTGATTTGCCTTTTTAGATTTTCAGATTTGAAATCTAGTTACAGGTGCTTTTGTCTTCTAAATTTCAGCGGTGGTACAATGTATTTATTAGCTTAAGTTCACTCTCCAAATAGGGTTAATTCAAACAGGTCTTGATTTCTCTTTCCCCTGGTAAACCTCATCAATCCTGCTTTAGGACTGACTGACCTTTTTATACAGCTGGGCTCGCAGACGGTATGACTTATATTCTGATCTCCTTTTTTCTTCTTCTCTTTTTTTCTGTACTTCGGGAAGCTGTTCATAAATCCTTAGAAATGGTGATGGTGGAAAGACAGAAAGCAGTGAGGTTACTGACCACAGGGGCACACGATCACTTCTCCCCATGTCTCCTAAGCTCTACTGCTCTCTAGGCACTCATTCCCTCACACAGACTGTGGGCCTGTTGTGGGCCCAACTTCCTGTTAGACACTTGGACATAAAGAACGCTGGCCTAGAGTGTTCAAGACCTGGAAAGAGATACAGATAAACAAAAACATAATAAAACCCTGCTGATAGTGGTCACTTCTGGGAAAGTAGTGGAATAAAGGGTGCGGATGAACTTCTTGGCACTCTATATGTAAAGATGTATGGTTTCAATATAAGATAATGACTATGTATTACTACCATATTTCTAAAGACGAAAAATAATAGAAAAAAAGTACAAGGGGTCATATCTACAAAATGCTACACAGAGTTACAGGAAATGAAAAAAACTTTTTCTGACAGAAGGAGGTCAACGAAGACCAAAAAGATTAAGTTTGAGGTGGGTCTTGAAGAAGTCAGGAGTAGAAAGGAGATGGGAGGGGAAGGGAGTATCAGTAAGAACGGAGTCAAGGGTCATGGGGAGAGTGTGGGGAACAGACGGGGTGAAGGTCTCACAGTCACATGAAACCGTGGGCTCTGTCCATCATGGGTTGGATGCCACTGATTTTAAAGAAACATGTTTTGAGGAACATGATCAAAGATGCATTTGATATACACACTTTAATTGGAAATTATCTAAATTTCCAACAAGAAAACAAATAAATTAGGGACTATAATAAAATTATTACAAAGCACAAAATGTTTCAAATAGGTTTTATGATATGGGAAAACATTCACAATACTCAAAATATAGTGTTAAGCAAAATAAAACAGGCTACAAACTTCTATATATAGTATGATCAACCATTTGGGGAAAAAGAAGTATTGCGTTGGCCAAAAAGTTCCTTCAGTTTTAAAGTGAGAATAAAAGACATGTTTTTCATTTTCACTAAGAACTTCATTGAACAGTGTATTCACTGTTTTGTTCCACTACCTTCTGCCATTTTCCAGGCAACTTCATAATTCCATCCTCCCAAACTTTTTATCTTTTTGAGCAAAGAACTGTTTCAGGTGCCTTTCACAGTCTTCCAGGGAATTGAAAAATTTTCCATTAATATTATAAAGACCAGAATAAATGTAAATCCGAAGGTGCAATGTCTGGTGAATACTGCAGATGAATCAGAACTTCCTAGCCAAACTGTAACAGTTTTTTCTTGGTCAACAAACATGCAGTCTTGTGTTATCTTGATGAAAGATGATGTGTTTTGTGTTGACTGATTCAACAGAATTAGTCTGGCTCACTTTTCGTCGAGTGTTGCTTTCAGTTGGTTTAATTGGGAGCAGCACTTGTTGGAATTAATTATTTGGTTTTCCAGAAGCAGCTCACAATAGAGGACTCCCTTCCAATCCCACCATATAGACAACATCACCTCCTCTGGATGAAGATCACACTTTGGTGTGGCTGGTGGTTCATTTTGCTTGCCCCACGATCACTTCCTTTCCATATTATTGTACAGTATCCACTTTTGATCACCCATCACAATTTGTTTTAAAAAACAGAATGTTTTTGTTATGTTAAATAGAGAATCACATGCAGAAATATGGTCAAGAAGGTTTTTTTCACTTAACTTATGTGGACCCTAAATATCAAAGTGATTAACATAACCAAGTTGGTGCAAATGGTTTTTAAAGACTCAACATTTGATTTGGATATACTGAGTACATTGGCTGTCTCTCATGAGGCATAACATTGATGGTTCTCAATATCTCAATTTGATTGCTATCAACTTCAACTGATCAACCCGACCACCTGTGGAGCTTTCAGCAAGAAATCTCCAGCATGAAATGAAACTTTGTAAACCACTTTTGATACATCCGATAAGTCGCTGTAACTTCTCCATATATTGCACAAATCTATTTTTGCATTTCAGTTATGTTTTTATTGCTCTTGAAATAGTAAAGTATAATATACTGAAAATTTGCTCTTTTTCTTCTATCTTCAATATTAAAATGGATACATAAAAATTCACCAATTTTGATAAGTTTTAAAATGCATTCTGATATGACAGACAGCTGTCACAATACAACCTAACAAAATTGTTTTGAAAGAAGTTAAAGACAAGTAAGTGCTACTAGAGCCATCTTCTGGAAAATACTGAATTTTTGCCAACCCACTATATGCATCTATGTAAGCACAAATACTTTTTTTAAAAGACTACAAATGGTGTACACATGATTCTGAAACTTTATTTCAAGTTTCAAACTTTACTTAGATACAAGCCTAATGTATTGTATCTTTGATATTATTTCCTTATCTCTTATTATATTGGATACAATTCCTAGAAAAAGGATTGCCTATATATAGAACCCCAAATAAGTATTTACTTTTATTTCAAAATATTTTTATTTATATTTAAGTTTCTAACAAAAACAAGCCTGACCAAAGCATAAAAATTCCTGGCAATTCTTTGTATTTTTTATATATGAGGCATCCATACCATGATCTGCTAATTTTCATTTCCTTTTTAGAACCATAAGTGAGAAACTATTTTTATAGCTAATTTTCTCTTAATGTTTTAACTAGAGCATAATGCCTTTATTCTGGGCCAAGCTATAGCCCCTGACCATTTGGTGGCCTGATTTATACTTTTATAGTTACTTATTCTTTTGGCCTTACCGTTTAGACCTCTGAATCATTTCCTTCTTTCCAATAGGCCTTTTCTTTTGGGCTGCCAGGAAGCCTAAGCAAGAGAAGAGATTTTTTAGTGGACTGTGTCATTTTTTCTTTGAAGTGACGTATAGTTGATTTACAATATTATGTAAGTTTTAGGTGTACAACATAGTTATTCACAATTTTTAAAAGCTATACCCCATTTATAGTTATAAAATATTGGCTCTATCCTCTGTGCTGTACAATACATTCTTGTAGCTTACTTATGTCTGAATCTCCAATCCTTATCTTGACCCTCTCCTCTTCCCTTTCCCCACTAGTATAACCACTAGTGTGTTCTCAATATCTGTGAGACTGTATCTTTTTTCTTATATTCTTTCAGTTCAGTTCAGTTGCTCAGTAGTGTCCGACTCTGCAACCCCATGAATCGCAGCACACCAGGCCTCCCTGTCCATCACCAACTCCCGGAGTTTATTCAAACTCATGTCCATCGAGTCAGTGATACCATCCAATCATCTCAGCCTCTGTCGTCCCCTTCTCCTCCTGCCCCCAATCCCTCCCAGCATCAGGGTCTTTTCCAATAAGTCAACTCTTCGCATGAGGTGGCCAAAGGACTGGAGTTTCAGCTTCAGCATCAGTCCTTCCAATGAACACCCAGGACTGATCCCCTTTAGGATGGACAGGTTGGATCTCCTTGCAGTCCAAGGGACTCTCAAGAGTCTTCTCCAACACCACAGTTCAAAAGCATCAATTTTTCAGTGCTCAGCTTTCTTCACAGTCCAACTCTCACATCCATACATGACTACTGGAAAAACCATAGCCTTGACTAGATGGACCTTTGTTTGTTGTATTTTTTAGATTCCACATAAGTGATATAGTAACTGTGTTTATCTTTGTCTGACTTATTTCACTAAGCATAATAACCTCCAGATTAATCCATGCTGTTCCAAATGGCAAAATTTGATTCTTTTTTATGGTTGAGTATCAAGTGGTGTCACCATATCAGCCCCTAAAAACTGTGGACCTGTGACTTATGTTTCCATACCAGACCCTGAGAGCTGGACATTTGCCCTGATTTACCTCTGTGTTCATTTCAAAAGTACCTGGCATTTGGCAGAGATGTTTCACAGCTGGACTTTGAGATACATGCTTTGAGAGATATATAGAGGTCAACTGCCCCAAACCGGTTCTGCCTTGACCACAAGAACGAGCCTGTGTAGATGCAACCTGGAAGTGTCCAAAACTGACTTTTGCTTCATTAACAAGCTAAGGTCTCTGTCCAAAGGGGGCACAAACTCTGTACAAACTCTGCTAGGCACAAAGTTCCAAAGAATAGCAAGGAAAGATAAGAAAGCCTTCCTCAGCAATCAATGCAAAGAAACAGAGGAAAATAGAATGGGAAAGACTAGAGATCTCTTCAAGAAAAGTAGAGATACCAAGGGAACATTTCTTGCAAAGATGGGCTCAATAAAGGACAGAAATGGTATGGAACTGACAGAAGCAGAAGATATTAAGAAGAGGTGGCAAGAATACACAGAAGAACTGTACAAAAAAGATCTTCACGATCCAGTTAATCACGATGGTGTGATCACTCACCTAGAGCCAGACACCCTGGAATGTGATGTCAAGTGGGCCTTAGGAAGCATCTCTACGAACAAAGCTAGTGGAGGTGATGGAATTCCAGTTGAGCTATTTCAAATCCCAAAAGATGATGCTGTGAAAGTGTTGCACTCAATATGTCAGCAAATTTGGAAAACTCAGCAGTGGCCACAGGACTGGAAAAAGTCAGTTTTCATTCCAATCCCAAAGAAAGGCAATGCCAAAGAATGTTCAAACTACCACACAATTGACTCATCTCACACACTAGCAAAGTAATGCTCAAAATTCTCCAAGCCAGGCTTCAGCAATACGTGAACCGTGAACTTCCAGATGTTCAAGCTGGTTTTAGAAAAGGCAGAGGAACCAGAGATCAATTGCTAACATCCACTGGATCATCGAAAAAGCAAGAGAGTTCCAGAAAAACATCTACTTCTGCTTTATTGACTATGCCAAAGCCTTTGACTGTGTGGATCACAATAAACTGTGGAAAATTCTGAAAGAGATGGGAATACCAGACCACCTGACCTGCCTCTTGAGAAATCTATATGCAGGTCAGGAAGCAACAGTTAGAACTGGACATGGAACAACAGACCGGTTCCAAATAGGAAAAGGAGTACGTCAAGGCTGTAAAGTATCACCCTGCTTATTTAACTTATATGCAGAGTACATCATGAGAAATGCTGGGCTGGAAGAAGCACAAGCTGGAATCAAGATTGCCGGGAGAAATATCAATAACCTCAGATATGCAGATGACACCACCCTTATGGCAGAAAGTGAAGAAGAACTAAAGAGCCTCTTGATGGAAGTGAAAGAGGAGAGTGAAAAAGTTGGCTAAAAGTTCAACATTCAGAAAACTAAGATCATGGCATCCGGTCCCATCACTTCATGGGATAGATGGGGAAACAGTGAAACAATGGCTGACTTTTATTTTTTTCAGGCTCCAAAATCACTGCAGATGGTGACTGCAGCCATGAAGTTAAAAGACGCTTACTCCTTGGAAGGAAAGTTATGATCAACCTAGACAGCATGTTAAAAAGCAGAGACATTACTTTGCCAACAAAGGTCTGTCTAGTCAAGGCTATGGTCTTTTCAGTGGTCATGTATGGTTGTGAGAGTTGGACTATAAAGAAAGCTGAGCACCACAGAATTGATGCTTTTGAACTGTGGTGTTGGAGAAGAGTCTTGCGAGTCCTTTGGACTGCAAGGAGATTCAACCAGTCCACCCTAAAGCAGATCAGTCCTGGGTGTTCATTGGTAGGACTGATGTTGAAGCTGAAACTCCAATACTTTGGCCACCTGATGCGAAGAGCTGCCTCGTTTGAAAAGACCTTGATGGTGGGAAAGATTGAAGGCAGGA